>NC_054868.1:44738539-45046317 GCF_018320785.1 Cheilinus undulatus
GATTTCCCTGGAGAAAGACGATGTTAGACACACTAACAGAGGGAAAAGAGGAGAGTAGATCACACAACCATATGGCATTTTTGTTTTCCCCCTCTTCTTCCACTATCATGTCTGTCACTCTAGGAAGATCAAGACCATCTGCGCAGTCTCTCTTCGCTTTTCTCATCTCTGTTCCCTCTCCTACAAGTACTTTTCTTTTCCCTGCATGCTCTCACTTGTCAAACAGGTGTCCCTGCTGGCCTGATTTGTCCGTCTGCTCCTTTCAGACACAGAGAAAGTTAACAGGCAGGGTTCACATCCCCCCTCAGCTTATTATTGCCTGTCGCTGCTGCCATTAAGCTTTCCCTGATGGCCACTAGTCCCTGCCTGACCTCTGCCGCCAACATTAGACAGCTAATGGACACTCTCCTCTAGCTCTTGCTACGTCTCTGTGTCAGCCATCCTTTTGTCTCCCTTTAAATCCTCCGCCTACTCCTGCTACTAATCTTCACATCTCTGGCATCAGCCCTTTCAAATATGAACAAATTGTGCAAGAAGTTGCTCTCTGCACATGAAAATTAACGATTACATGACTGTGTGTATGTAGGGTTTGTGTTATAGAGAAATCTGGAGCTGATAGAGACCTCCATGGCTTCTTCCCATTGCTCTTTTTGTGTCACTTCCCTTATCTCTCCCGCTAATGACTCAGCCTCCACACTGAGTTCGACTGTCACTGAGTGCAGGTGTCAGAGCATTACAGTGGGTATGAACGCATGCGTGTGCGTGTGCCCTATCATTTGCTTGTCTTCCTCTTCTCGCATATCTCATTCCCTGTGACAGTGGGATATGACTTTTCAACTCTTTCCTTCTCTGATTGAAAAAAGAGAGAGGGGGAGAATAAGAGGGACGAATAAAGAGCAGGGAATTAATTACCACCTTTTCCTCCTTCCTCCCTTCAAAGGGGGGAGATCAAAGCTGCTCCTCGCCCCCCTCTGTCTTCCCTCCATACCCCCCTTTACAACCCCAAACCCTCCACCAGCCTCTGTCAGACCTCGCCTGTTAATTTGAAGGCCCTACTCCTCCCTGATTGGAGATCTACATATTCATCAGTTAGACATGGGAAACTCAATGATCCTTACATGAATTGCCATAAGAGTTTCATGTAGACTTCACATGTTCTGTAAAACAGTGCTCAACATTTTTTATGATTTGCTTTTTTACTCTTTGTTTTTTATCCTTTGCAGTCGTAACCAGTGTTGTAATATCTGAGTTCAGGACACACCCCCAGGTCTAGCTTGGGCCAGTGATTTTCATGAATTGTGACTCAACCTGGATTTTACCACGGATGACTCAGACAAAAGCATTCATTGACTCTAAGATGGATAGGGCAACTTTGACTAATTTATTGATTATGAATGGGTTAGCTCTTTCTTGTTTCTTTGTATAAGGCCCTAATGATTTCTTAAGCTCTAAGGGAAGACTTATAGGAGTGTGTCATAATGATTCTTGGATTTCAGTCTATTACCATGCATAAGTTGGTTAATTAGCCGCTGCAAGTGTCTGTAAGTTCAGCCCCTCTTTTGAGAAACTGGCAGGAGTGTGGGCTGGGCTTAGGGCTGGATATTTCCTATAGCCTCACAATATCATCATACAAAGCATATGGTAAGATACATATCACACTACACCCTTCACAGAGTTCAATAGAGTAAGCCGTTCTTAATATGTTCTTTGCAGATGACAGCATGCAGCAGCGGAGAACTTCCCTTGGGGGGCAAGTAGTAATTTCTACATAGAGAAACTCTACCAAAAGGCTATGTTTTGAGCTGTTGATGAGAACGCAAAGCATTTAAAGTTTTCTAGAATACAACCATTTTTAATTTTCAAGCTACTTTTGTGTCCCAAAAGTAGTGAAATATTTGGGCAAAAATTAAAAACAAGTTTAAGGCAGGAATGAAAAAAAGCTTTTGTCTAAAGCCTGGATGGGCTGTGTCACAAAACATCATGAATGGTCCTTTTTTCCACAAAGCAGTAAAGTACAGCTTTTTCATGGTTTAGCACATTTAACTGTGATCTGTTTCTTCAGCTTATGCATTCCTCACCAACCTCCAGCCTCACTCATTGTGATGGGAAATGCATCTCTTTTAAGAGATTCAGATAATGTAGCGCAGCTCAGTAGAGCTGGTTGTTAGGCTCCAACAGCTTTTTGTTTAGTCACCATTTAGCCTTTTAAATGTGGATTAAACAACGACAAAGAATAGAGGAAAGGAAACTGGCACCCAAAAGGAACTCACAGAACGGGCTCATTTGTGAACGGAACATCTTTCCTCAGTCGCTTACACCACAAGATTTTTTCGGGTGATTGTGCATCACTGTTTCAATTAAAAGCTTTTTTGTGACAAAATTTGGATTTTTTACATGTTAAAGGGGTTCAGCTAACCTCCTAGCTTAGTAATAGTAGCTTAGCAATTAAAGTCCCCAACACTCACTGACTGCAGCATGTTAACAGTCAGACTCCCCACCAGCCACTGCTGGGCCAGGTGCTTGACACCAGAGCCAAACACCTATTTGTGGGTCACCTCTCTGCCTCACCGCGTAGGTGGAAAAAACAGTAGGAGCAGTGTTGTTCAAAAGCAGCATAGACCTCCTATTTATTCTACACCTTGAACAAAAGATGACGCTAAATATATTTTGTGCTCTCAAACAGAGTTGCTACAACGGCAGGCGAGATGGACAAATCAGAGAGAAAAGTGGCCTAAAGTGAGGTGGTGCGGTGCACACACAGGCATCTGGCCGCCACCAGTTTATCCAGAGAAAATAATGGGGGGGTGATCGTTTTGACACACACGTGAGTTATGGACTCAACATGTTGCGAGAATGTATTCCCACTTCAAACACCTTTGACTACACTGAGGGGATGTGTATTTCAAAACTGCAATCACATCATTTGTAGGCAAATCAGTTTTGTAACATCTACATCCATTATCGTAAGGGGGAAAACCCCAGTGTTTGTTTTTCCTTAAATAAGCAATTGCTGCAAAGAACGTCTTTAATCTTTTTAAGTAAATAGTTGAAGATATTCATACATCAGTAAAACAATAAAGAAATCACCTAAAAATGCTTGCACAGATGAACATAATTCAAAATAACTTAATTAAAATTTGGCACTGTGTTTTTACATCACACCCTCCAGTAGGTACTACATAAAGACTCATATATAATAGAGATTTAAATTTCAGCCTGGGAGCACTTAAAATAATTAAATAGATACATTTATGTGTTTAAGAGGAGAAGTGAAGATTATCTTGGAATGACTCAGACTCGGCCCTGAAGGTGACATATTATACTCTTTTTCCACCTTTGAATGCAGCCATCTGTGATCTCAATAAAACATATTTGCCGTTCTCTACTCAAATAATAGTATGGATCAAGCACCAGGTTTACAGGTTTTTTAACCTGTATAAACCAGCACTAAAAAGCCTTTCAGTTTTGGTTTGTGTCTTTTTAAATGCAAAAGAGCTACCCCTCAAATATATGTGCAAAAGTACCATCACTTGACTTGGACTCGGGCTCGGGCTCTGATTCAAACTCAGGCAAAGAGAACTGGACTTGGATTCAACTCAGATTTTTTCTTTGGTAACGCTGACTCAACTCAGACTTAATCACTGGGGAGTCTAGAAGAGTCTCTGACTCAGTGTTTAGTGAATTACAATGCTGATTGTTACTCTTGTCAAACTGATAACAACCCTCGTGTTTCCTTTTTGTATGAGAGGACATTCTGAACCATAAATCATACTCATTCAGTGAAATCACAAGTTCTGAGCACAGTAGACTTTAGTACACAACATCCAGGCCATAAATCATTCTTCACAAACTTACTCCACTGTACTCTTCTCTAAACACTATCATCCAAACTCTCACTCTCCAATATATCATTATACCCTGTATGGAAGTGTGCTTCAGACAAAACAGCTCTGTTTTTGACAAAGAGTTATGTTGTTTATAAGAAAGAATTATGATGTGTGCAAGAGGGCGTAAGATTGAAAATATGTCTGGAATAAGAGAAAACAGAAGTTGTGGGCCTGCTAACGCTTTCTTTTTAAATTCAGTCAGACTCTGACAGTTAAACATCTGTTCTCCATCACATATTCTGTCATTCTCTGCTCTGCATTGTCAGTCACATACTATTATCCCGCTTTCATACTATCATTCTCCCTTAATCTTTAACTCTCTTCTACTTTTACTTCCTTGCTTAAAAAATGCCATCTTCTCTCCAATGTGCAGCATATTTCAGTTTGACAGACTTTTGTGTCCGTGTAGAGAATATACCAGTTTTATTGTATTTGTTAGGCATAATTAAATCAATTTTCCTGTCTGGCTCAGGGATATGCCTCATATTTTTAATCTTTAGGGTGTGACTTCCTGTGAGAGAAGAAGAAAGGCATTATTTTCCTGGAAAAGGTTCGAAGATGCAGACAGTTTTGCCACAACAGTGATACCAAAGAGGGCTTTGGTAGTCAAATGATTGTGGTGCATGAAAAGAAGTCAAGTTACACCCACTAACTTTCACTGCTAATACTCTCCCACTGTCCTACTTACCAGCCCAAACTTTACACACTGCCACATTCTTACTTCCATTATGCCCATGTTACTACCTCAGATGGTGACTCAGTGAGGGAATGCCATTGCCCCACAGCCCAGCCTCCATGCATTATTTATTGCAGGTGTAAAATGCTTGTACTTCAATGTGTAAGAACTATTTTTGAGCACAAAAGTTTTGAGGAAATAGTGAATGAATTAGACAAGGTCAATGAAATTCTAGGGGCCTGATTCACAAAATTATTGTTCTGCTTTGCGGCCCCTAAAGCTGGGCAAATAAAATAAATAGATAGCATACATCCACAAAGCATGACATGTCAGGGTGGTGCAAGACTTTGTCGGCTCTGTGGTTGCCAAATTAGATTTGCAAATGTTGACTAAAGTCATGATAAAACAAGTTAATTCTTCATTCAAAGGTCTCTTTGTCAGAACACATGTGCTGATCTATTTTCTCAAGGTCTGAAGGTGTTGATTTCTGGCTGCAGAGTATAGTTTGTATCTCGTATGCATTTGAAGGGGTTCCAAGGAAAAAAAGGTTGAAAACTACTGATCTAAGGTTCTGAGATGTCTGTTTCACAGCTTTATAAAATAGCATAAAGCCATGTTATATTCTGAGCCCCCACTGGCATAAAGATAAATCAGCGCCTGTGTTACCATGTACCGTTTCTCGCTGTCAGAGTGAGATTTCTTAACTGGAGTTGTGATGTTTGTCTCTGCATCTCTTCAGTGAAGACTTAGAGTTCTCAGACTAAAAAATCGTGCTTTTCTCTTTCAGTCTGACTCTGTCATTGCTGTGTCCACTGTGATCTTGGTGTAAAGCCACTCATTTGCCACAAGGCTAGTTGCAATATAGGTGGGAAATGTGCTCTGCCACTAAACTTTGTGGACATGTTTACACCTTTATATAGTAAGTGTAAATTCTTTTGTGGATATGGTGATAATACAGGGCAGATTGGGGACGTTTTTTCTGCACATGTACAGATACTGTTGACAGGAGCATTTCATCGTTGAGGCCCTAAGTTTTTTGACTTCCTTCAAAAAATAGTTATTCTGTAAGTCTGTATGCCTTGGGGAAAGTCTAGAACAGTGGGATGCAATGAATACTCTGGTGAATTTTTTAAACCACCTCTCATACTTTCCTTGTCACAGATCCTGAATCAGAAGTTTTGGCTCCAGCCATTGTGATCGGACCCAAAGACACAACAGTGGTGTCAGGCAGTGAGGCATCACTGGAGTGCATTGCCAACACAAGGTAATTTTTATTTTATTCTTTAAGTGCAGTCATGCACTCATAAAACTGTGAGCAATTAGTACTTCCTGTTTTCTCCTTGGTCAGTTAGAGGACACCCTCTAGACTTGTGGCTTAACAATCCTCTCCACGTATCAGTGTATAGACTCAGTGTAACACTCAGCGTACACATTGCTCAAACAGACTGATACATACACAAATAGGCACACAGGTACCAAGTTTACTTAAACAGAAGTAGGATCAAAGTCCCAGCTGACATTAGGGGCTTAACACCTAGGGCCATGCCAAGTACATTATGCCTGCACACACTGTGAATGTCACAGTGTCTTTTACTATAATCAGCAAACTTTCAATTTTAAAGTAAAGTCAACTTAAATCAGTTTTTGCTCTTTTTCTTTGATGCAAACTGTTCATTCTGTCCTCCACAGTGTCCACTAAACACAGCCCTACATACAGCTGATAATAAACTATTAAACTATTTAGGTCAGTCTGAAGATTATTTTCTATGGACTCTTCTCTCAACACTTTAATGTTTGACCTTATTTTGATTTCTTTTCACTGAGTATAAATGCTCTCTAGTTCTGCAACACTTGCCCATGTTTTCTATATGAAACACTGAATTCCCTGATTCCAGTGCCAAAGGTTGTTAAAAGGGCCGCAGGAAGAGTTTACCTATTTTTCTACCACTTCAGGGAACACACCACAGCTCAGCCAGCTACCTTGAAAACATTTTTACAAGGAGAGAAAAAATATCTTGCAGGTACCTAGAGCCAGCATTGACTGAGACTTCTTGACACTTTAAAGTACTGCTTAGCTAAATGGATGCACAATGTATCAGGATGACATTAATTTTCAGGGCTTCTGTAGATACTTAAAAAGTCTTAAATAGTCTTAAATTGCACATGTGAAATTTAAGGCCCCAAAACGTCTGTATGTTACCGGTGAGAGGCCTCGTATTTATAAGACATATTCTTATCCAATCTTGGTTTTCTGGCCAACCTTCTACGATTTTAAACATGTTCCTCCACAAATAGTTGCCCAATTATTCTTCAGAATTCAGGGAATTCAGTAAAAGATGCTCTATCTTTCTTGGGGGAAGACCCCCTGACCCCTCTTTTATTTTATCTGGATCATTGTGATCAAATGCACTTTTGGAAACACTGGCAAAAATCCAATATCATGCATCCCTACTTTGGTATATCATTAAAACTAAGCTGATATTTTCCAGAGCCCTTTATCCTGCATTGTAGTTATACATTGGAGTATTTGTATAGGTTTTTGTCAGACTGTCATATTTAGCCTATATTAATCTCACTGCCTTGTTCCCTCAGAACACATGTCCCATTTAATGTTCCAGTACAGTACTTGACCAGTACTCAACCACTTGGTTGTTCTCAAAGAAAAGCAAAAATCAAGTGACTTAACCTTTTTATACATAATGCATGGTATGGACGTACTTAAGTATCAGAGAAATCAAGGGTAAATGTGCTCAGGTCAGCTGTTTTTGTTTGATATACGAAAGATCTTTTTGGTCTTTGTAACCAGTTATAGTGTTTTTTAAGTTGCAGACAAATTTGAGTCCCCAGCTATTCTTCTGACAGAAACAGTGCACTTGACAGGGACTATTTTTGATATCAGACAAGCGCCCACTAAAAGATTCTTTCTCCAGAGAGATGATTCTGTACTGAGGGAACTGAAAAAACTGAGACACTATTCTATTGAAAAGTCAGGAAGGAAAAGTGTTATCCATGAAATGAAGTGCAGTTCTAAAGTTTAAGAGCATCTGCTATCCATATTCATTAAAAATTAATCAGTCATGTGCATCATCACAGGCCTGGTAGCGTAAAATAATTAGGAGTTTGATCAAAAACAAGCACTGCCAGAAGGTCTGTAAAGAGCTGTTTAATCAGCATTCAGTTTTTTGTGCGGATGCATTTTGGGTAACTTTGTTATGGAAAGGACCCACTAAGTAAGAAACTGTTTCAAAACTTCATAGCCAAGCCAAGAAGTTAGTGATTATACTTTTCCTTTTAACTTTGTCTTAACTTAATCTGAAAGAGAAAACAGCAGACTCTAGAGAGATTTACTTCTGTCAATCAACCAAAAGTAACCCAGAATAAAACTGACCTTAGGATTGGGGAATAGTGGTTCATATGTATGATCACAAGCATCAATGTGAGGCAAAAAACATATGTTTCTTTTGTGTGTGCTCAACTTTTTTCCCATACACAAAGAAAACTGGCATTCTTGTCTTGAATTCCTGGTTTCCTGGTAAAGAACCATTCACCTTCCCTGGTTCTTGCCCATCCTGTCTTCTCTGCTCATAGATACATGTCATCTGGTGCCAAAACAACCAGTTCTCTCAAAATATAAGCATAGAAACGAAAATATTATAAAAATTAAATAGCAGTATGAAACTCAATCTTTTGGTACCTTCCTCAAACCCAATATTAAACAAACAATTTTTATTTTTAATCTACACTTAGTATCCCATCATGACAAAGTAAAAACAGATTTATTTTTTTTTTTGAAAATTTTGCAAATTAATTACAAATAAAGAACTGAATTAAAATTAAAATGACACTTCAACATGGGGACCCTTTGCAAAAACACTTGAAATTTAGCTCAGGTTCCCCTCTCTTCTCTTGATCTTCACTGAGGTGTTCCTACAGCTTGATTGGAGTCCACCTGTGATAAATTAAACTGATTAGACATGATTTGGAAAGACACACACCCCTCTATAGAAGGGCTCACAGCTAACAATGTATACTTGTATACTTGCAAAAATTTCCACATAAAAAGCCAAGTCGGTGTCCTTCTAGCCGCTCTGTAAATAAGCCCAATTCACTGGTGGGCTGCAGTGATGGTTGTGCTTCTGCAACTTTGTTCCATCTCCACACAGGATCTCTGGAGTTCAGTCAGACTGACCATCGGTTTCTCTCATTAAGGCCCTTCTCCTCAGATTGCTCAGTTTGATCAGCTCTTGGAAGAGTCCTGGTTGTGGAGACCACTGTGCTCTTGAGAACTTTCAGTGCCACAGATTTTTGTATAGCCTTCCCCAGATCTGTGCTTTGCAACAATCCGGTCTCTGATCCCTGCAGGCAGCTCCTTTGACCACATGGCTTGGTTTTTGCTCCGATATGCATTGTCAGCTGTGAGGCCTTCTATAGAGAGGTGTGTGCCTTCCCAAAATCATGTCTAATCACTTTAATTTACCACAGGGGGATTCCAGTCAAGGTGCAGAAACATCTCAGCAATGACCAAGAAAAACAGGATAACATACATAACAAAATTGAAAAACGTGTTGGTATTATTAAGATGAGTTTGCATTTACACATTTATATTCTATTTGAGGAGTGACATTTCATGTTAGAAATTCAGCTTCTTACATTGTCATTTTAACATTCTACTGCAGCTTCTTGCTGCCAATATCATCCTGTACTCCTGGACTCTTGGATGGTGGTTGCAATATGCTACCTTATCAACAGTTAGCATTCATAAACGCAGCTCACCTTCTGTGATTACAGAATATTAAGTGAAATATTTCAAGAGTTACTTGATGTTTGAGCATCTTTATACAACCTACTGCTGATGAATACTCTCAGAAGAGCAGAAATTAAAAAATAAACCTATGATTTAAGGCAGGTGGGTTGCCCCCCTCTGCCACCCCATCACCTTGGTTTAATATTCGCCTGAAATCAAAAACATGCACATAATTATCACATAGAAGTATTTTGTTTTGATATTTATTTGATACAAACTTTGACTCTTCAAAAAGCCACTTCCATTTCTTCAACATCATAAGTAGCTGACTGAAGCTTCTTCATGCTGAGTAGAGCCGATTGCTCTGACATGCAAACTGTCATCATTCATTTCCTGCCTCATTGAAGTATAAATTGATGGATTTAATACAGTGAAATTCTGCCACTTTATCTGTCAAATTCACCACCCTCCTCTAATTCTTTCTTCCCATCTTCTCTTGTTTTTTTTTTCTGTTCGTAGACTGGTTGACAGCCTTGTGGTGTCATGGAAGCGTGATGGGCGCAGGGTGGCCAGTGGGCGTCGGCTCATCATCCCCTCCTCTTCCTCTTCTGATATGGGATTGTATATTTGTGAAGCAACACTGAGCAACAGCACTACCAAACCTGTGGAGGCGCGGGCACAACTCACAGTAATAGGTAAAAGAATAACATAGAAACACTTAAACTCCAACAAAATTATCATAAGAAGACATTAATTTCTGTTTTAACCTCACTGTTGTCTTTCCATGTACATATTATAGTCCAGGCCCTTTTTCTGTTCTGCTTATTCCTCCATGTACACTCATTTCCTCCTGGAAGAACACCTCAGGCTGTGAGACTGTCACCTCCAGGACCACTCCAGCTGTATCTGCTTTCCACACTCACAAACAAACTGCCCATTGTAGTCACAAGCAGCTGTTATATTCACGTACACACCAGATCACACATGTATTTGTTTGCTGTAAGATTTCTCACATTAAAGAGAGCGTCACCACAGACGCACGGGGCGGTTCACCCTGTGACTAAATTAGTTTTGTTTGCAAATCAATAAAAGAACACTGAATGCACTCAAACAGGAGCGCTCTCGTCACAATTCATTCCCTTCTTTGATATGTGTGTGTAAATAGAGAACAACACACACAAACACACAAAACTGCGGGCAGGGAGCTCGTGATTGATGAAGCAAAACTTTTCGCCCCCGGTTCGTCAGTGTCTTTTTGATCTGCGGTGATTGCCAGAGCGAAGGAGCACCTAACTCAGAGAGAGCAAACTACCCACGCCAACAGAATACTCACTAGTTCCTGAATATTTATACCCCTGTGCCCCCTCTCACAATCCAACACCAATTTTTGTACCTCTCTCCCCGCTCTGTCTCTCTTTTTCTGCGTTATCTTCCTTCATTAGGGCCGACAAGACTGTTAAGGCTTGCCTTTCAGGGACAAAGTCTGCATACATTCGCACGAATCAGAGGAGTAGAGACTGATGAATACGTTGGTGCCGATTCTTTCTTTTTTTATTCTCTGCTATCGGCTCAACAGACCTTGATGCAATGAAAGAGATTCCTAAATAGAGTCTGAGCCTATGTGAAAGACAGAGATAGCCTCAGAGGTATTCATTATTCAACTACATTTCTTTTCTATTGCGATCTACTAATCGGAATATGTATGACACTGCTTGCTTGTGTTGTATACTGTACAGACTACTTCTGCTGCAAACAGCAATACATCTGTTGTTATTCTCTGTCCTTGTTTTGTGGAGAGACAGTAGGGAATCAACAGAAGCTCAAATCTCTGAGCTCAAGCAGCCAAACATTCCAAAATCTGTTTTCTTGTGCTTATAGGATCTTGCGTTCACCTCACTGAAGGCGATTAATGCACCTGTGTTATCAGTGTCACGTAACACAGCTGTTTTCATCTTCTGTTTTCCTGTTTTTCCCTCACGGCATGGTTTGCTGCTCTCTTGTCAAAAAATCATGACAAAATCCAACATACACAAAAAGATGGGATATGTGTGGGTTTAAAGTTACGAAAAGTAGTGTCAAACTTTAAAGCAGGTGTAATAAAGTAGAATAAAGCAAAGGAAACATTTATTCTGTATCTATTCTGTCCCTGTTTGCACAGACACTCATACACCCGGTCTGATCAAACTTTGAGCTTGTCTTTTTTGTTATTGCTGCCTCAGTTTTCACATTCACTGTGTAAAACAAAAAAGAAGAATATGAGAGAAATGATACAGGCGCAGTGGGATTTATTCTGTCTTTTCTTGAGAATACAATGGTATCAAAAAGACAGCAAGATGTCATGTTGCAGTACTAAGCCCAAAAAAGAAGAAGAGAAGCAAAAAGAAAACTTCTGTTAAAGTGTCCTTTTTTTTTTCTTGTTAGGAAAGAATTGAATCATTGCATTGGATGCTTTCTTTTTGTAGTGCACACAGTAGACATTTAATTTTCCTCTTGGTCATTTTTCAGTAAACAGGTGCCACTCTGTTACACATGCCATCCTGAAAATGAATTAGCCAGACTGTTTCCCCACGCTTGCTGAGTCAATATCCATCACTAAATATTTACAAATGTTTGGAAATAAATGGAGCATATGAGGGGTAATTTTGTCATTACTTTTATACAGTAACAGTAAAAAACCAACAGGCACAGACTCACTTTCAAATCAGAAGAGGCATTTAAAGTGACAGAAGTGAAGATGTTTACAGGGCGCAGCTATTGGCAGAAAAAAATGAAGCAGCTTAAAAGGAAGGATTGTGTCCTTTGGGAAATTTTGAGGATATGATTTTCTGTGACTGTGTGGAAGTCATTTCACAGAGTGTATAGGAAGAAAACCCAGCCTCACATTGACTCTCGAGATACTGAGGGCCACGAGAGGGACTTTTTTTCCTTCAGGCCTGATTTTTCCACTCCAAGTCTCCTCTTTTATTAAAGAATAAAAACTCGGAGAGGGCAAACTCCAGTCGTCTTTTGAGATTTCTTTTATTCTATTTAATCTTTAAACAAGTTTTTGAAGCCTTTTTGAAGGCGTTATTAGTTTTTCAAATCTGTTGCACACAGTGTGGGATGATCTTCATCTCTGCTGTTAAGTTTCAGATGTTATTCACTCCATTTGCTGATGCATAATGTTGTTTTTTAAAACTCATTTTGTTTCCTCTAATCACTGCAGAACCACCATCTTTAACCACTCAGCCTAAGAGGAAGATCATTGCAGACATTGACAGGAATGTGGAAATCCCTTGCCAAGCTACAGGTACTATACATATATGTGTATGTGTAGGAGTGCATTAGCCAGTCTAAATATAGCCAGGCCTGTCCACAGATTTGGCTGGGCCCATGAAAACCCAGAGAATGGGCCCTCAACAGTTCTGATTTATTGATGATATCAGTGTAGGTGTTTTGGATCAGTAGCATTTGTACTAGCATCCTGCCTTTTGCCCATTTTTGCAATGTCTATTTGGAACTTTTTGCCTACTTAGCTGCCTTCTTTACCTGTTTTTGCCACCCTTTGCTGCTTCTTGGTCATTTTTGCCCCCTTTCGTCCCATTTTTTTGGAACTTTCATCAGAAATTTGCCCCATTATTTACCCCATGTAAGCCATTTTTTGATAATTTTTGCGACCTTTAACCCATTTTGCCCCTTTTTGTCCCTTTTTGCCCTTTTTGCCACTTTTAACCTGCTTATGCCGTTTTGATATAATTTAACCCATAACTGCCACTTTTCACCATTTTTTTGTCTCTTTTCACAATTATTCAATTTTTACTATATTTCAAAAAAAGTTGTCTCAGTTTCTGTTTTATTTCCTGGCGTCCTGGCATTTATGCACATCATTGCCTAGCTATAAAGTCTGACTTTGCTTTCTTAATAGTTCAGTGCATCCATCCACATTGATAGAATGACTGAGGTGTAAAATGTAAACCCCTTTAATTAAAGGGGTTTATATTTTGAAAAAGACTTAATTGTACTACAGCATAAATAAATGAAATTCATGTTTTGTTGCTTTGATAAGAGTGGTTATTATTCAAGTTAAGATTAAATATGGTGAGCACAGCTTAACTTTACAATGGACCATAATTTTGCTGACCTCCATGGGCTTCCAGTTTGGCTGGGCCCCAGTAAGCTCTCCCCTTTATCCCCCCTTATGGGCGGCCTTGATTATAGCAAGAAGAATGCTCACATGCTAATATGATCATTGAAAGAGATATCGGTACATCAATCAATACTGCCTTCAAAGGGATCTGTTCCTAAATTAACTACAATTTTTGTTCCACTTACAAAAGCTAACCATATCCCTGGCCTTAGCAGTCGGGGCAGCTGTGCATCAGTGGTAGACGTCTCTTTATTGTAGGTTGGCAGATCTATTCCAGCTCCTGCAGCCCCTTGTTTAAACGTCAGTGAGCAAGACACAACCAGTCAACCAATTTGCTTCATGTATGTGAATGAGTATTACTGGGATTGAGGGGCACTTTACATAGAATCCTCTGGTATCAGTGTATGAATATATGTGGGTGGTTGACTGTGACATGTAGCGTAAAAGAGCTTTAAGCGGCCAGACAGCTAGAAAATGCTCTATATGTGCACTCCATTAACCTTTACATTTAGCAGACTGCATTAGTTCTGTCAAGTACTGTACTTATCTGAATGGAATGAGGATGAATGGATTCTTTCTATTCCTGAGCTCAGCAGTTAGTAAATCAAGCATTTACTGTGAAAATTTAACCAAACACCATAATCTGAGAGGATGTTTACTAGTCTAGTCAGGTCTAAAACTGGATCATTATGAAGTTAAAAACTGTTAAAAAGAAGTGATCCTTTCAGGGCCATAATGCAAGGAGAATGACTGCATAATGTAAGCTATCAATGTTTGTATGAAGAACATGGACATATTAGAGCTGACAGCCTCCAGTTGGTTGATTACCTGGTCGATGAGCCTTTCTTATTGGTCGATTGCAGCGTCACAGCTTCAGTCAAGGAATCCCACTCTCATAGAGAAACCGCATATGTGAATCTGAGTGCTCATTTATGTTAATGCTATTGGGGGCTCAAAACTTTGCATGACATTATGCCATTTCCTAAAGCAGCAAAACACACGCATTTTAGCACCTCTGACATTAATGCAAACCTGCATGCACACATAAACACAAAGTAAGAATCAATGCCACTGAATCAATGACCACCAAAGAGATTGGCTATATGTCCTGATGGACATCATTCTATTACTGTTGGCTTAGTTTGTATAATGTAGCGTGCTTTTCAGTACTTGTTCCTTTTGGTCATTAACAGCCTGATTTTAATTCTATTGTCAATATTCACTAGGCAGCCCTTAATGAGACAGGTAGGGCTGTAAATAAAAACATTTGTCCAACGTCACACTCAAGCAATTGAGTTAGCAGAGAGAGGAAACTTGCAGCAAAGGGCTGTTCAGGTAGAAAGAGCTAGCGTTAGTAGTTACAAACAAGCAGTGGTACAGAAAAATTAAATCTTACTTTCTAGTTGTTTCATAGCAGTCACAATCTAGAGAGCTTAGAAACATGGTAACAACTCATAAAAATGTGCAGGAAGGTGAAAGATCATGTTTATATTGAAGTGGCACTGCAAATGTCTCTGATCCACCTCCTGTCACAGTCTACTAGTACTTCTGCTGCATGACTTATTCACCAGTCAGCAAAAACATTTAATTAAGTCTCTTTATCATCTCATTAAAATGTTTACATTAATGTCTGTTAAAGATAAATGGTGAGAAGAGGAGATGGGCAATGATATATCCTGGTCCTTTAAAAGTTAAGTCTGTATCCCAACCTGTGGACTTACTTTCAGTCCATCTTGATAGACAAACCTATGTCGCATGCTGTCTTGACAGTATTTATGTTGAAAAATCACACAGCTAGACAGTAAAAAGAGGGTCTTATTCATTTTTAGTGTTATTAAACAAGATAAAAACAATTATCAAAAGTTTTGTCTATAATTCAGAATTGTTATATAGGCAGGAGGGTGCTGGTTGGCTAAGAGTCAATTGCTATTTAAGTTAAGAGAGTACTGAGGTGAGTAATAATGTATTATGCTGCAAAAAGCTTATGTTAACTTTTAATCTACCCAGTTGCTACCAGCCAGGGTGCACTGACTAAACTGTGACTTATTACGTCGATCAACAGATTACCACCAGTTTTTGTTTTAATTTTTTTTTTCCTTAAAACTAATCCATTCATCAGAAAGTGGATGTGATTTCAATCTGCTGAGTTTTCTGTGGTTCACTTCAGCCCTAGAAATATTACGTTTTTTTTTTCAGTATAGACTTTTAGGTGTGATTATGGCCACAACACTTAGTCATAATAACTCTACGCACCGAAGTGAGCACTGAAATCAAGTTTCAAACTATGTTGTATGACGTTCACGGCAGTTGACCGTGTCAGATGGTTAAAGTGTAAATATTAGTTGAGGATTAAACTTAATTAAACTGAAATGCACAATTTGTAAATTCCACTGCAACAGATGGACATAAGATCATAGAAGCAGCCATTTCTAAAATTAATACAGGCATTTCAGTGCCAAAAAATGACAAATTCTAGCTTTGGAGTTCTAAAGCTTGATGAGGTATAGCTGACATTTTTCTTCTCAGGTTTGAATTCTGCTTTTAATGGTAACTCTGAAGAAAAAAAAAACTGACGGAATTAGAACTGTAGAAAAATTGAAGAGAGGGCTTGACCTACTTTCTCACCTCTGTACACTTTACAGTCAATATTAAATATGGGGGAATTGTATGATATTTACAGATGTTGAAAACAATGCCTGACAAGCCCCCCTTAAGTTTTGAGGGAGAAGTTTTAAGATAATCTAACAATCTCTTTAAAACACTCCTAAGGTGACTGCAACCACACTGTAAATAACCTGTACTGACTATGTCTAATGCCAATAGAAAAATGTTATATCTCCATGCTTTTAGTGGGCCCGTGCAGCACACAGCAGTCTCGAGGTCTGATAATTGTACATTAGACTGAGTTTGTCTTCTGCCCAGGGTGGACCAGGGTGACTTCATCAACCCTCAACAATGCTGAGGCTTGCTTTATTTCATTATGGTGTGTATTAGTGTATGAGCTTCTTAACAATGACAGTACATAGGTGATTGACATGCTGAGACCAAAGATGAAAATTGGACTTGTTCATAACTCTTGTTCTTTAATGGATTACATGACAGCGTTTATTTGAGAAGGGGTGGACACGGCTCTAAAAACTGCAACATACTCCTCACTCTCTCCCACTCTCGCAGAGCCTGTGTAAGTTCCTCCTCAGTAATCTGATACAGTGGCAGTGTAATTAAATAGCAGAGTCTTGAGGGTAAGGAGAGAGGGATTGAGGTTGGGTGGAGGGTCAAGCAAAGGAGGAGAGGAGTGCAGAGTGGCAGAGTGAGCGAGAAAAGGAGGGAGGTAAAATACTTCACACGTCTGTGAAAGGTTGACACCAGCAGATTTAAAAAAAGTGTGGAATTTATTGCTCTTTCTCACACATACACACAAACAGTCTGGTGTAGGGATAGTGATTGCAGAAGCCCCCCTCTCCTGTCATATCTAGTATGTCTGTCACTGGAGGAGCTAATACTGTAGATAGCTACTGTGCTCCTCTTGCCAACATCTTTTATTCAGAATGTTTTTTGGCCCCATTTGGCCACCCTTACCCTACCATCCACACCCTGCAATCAATATATTATTAGCAGTCATTATGCCTGCATGCATATTTATAGCCAGAGAGGGCCTAATAGAGAGGAAAGATTTGTGAAAAGAGTGTGTGGCTGTGTGAGTATTATGCTAAGCAGTGAGATCAGCTGCCTTGTTATCAATTTTATTAAAGATGTTTTTTTTCATGTACACAAACATGTGTAGGCATGCCCCAGCCCAGGATAGAGTGGTTTAAGGACGCGGTGCCTCTCTCCAAACTGGCCAACCCACGCTACAAGATCAGCTCAGCAACCGGGTTGACGGTGCGCAGAGTTCAGCCAGGAGACGGAGGAATCTTCCAGTGCCTCGCTCGCAACGCTGCAGGAGAGGCACAAGCACACGCACAGCTCCTTGTTTCCAGTGAGTTTGTCTGACAAACAGTAAAACACACATCTTTACTTCTGCTCCCCAGCCTTTGCCTTGAGTAACCCTTGGCCAACACCACAGTTGTCTTTCTTGGAACTTTTATGCTCATGTATTAGAAATATCTCTTCCCCCTTTTCATCTTCTGTATTTGTCAGTATCAAAGTCTTTGTTAGCTCATGTTTCATTATTATTTAATAGGATTTCTGATATCAAAATGATGTCCTAAATTTATTCATCAATATTAATCTTTAAAATCATGAAAACAAGATAATTGAAATCAGTGATTACTTTACCTCACGTTGTGTTGTGTTTGTTTTGTCCATAGGTTTTGTCATGTGTGGTAAAAGGATTGCACCCTCCTTTTCTTTATAGCACAGCATGTGTTCTGCCAAACAAACAGCAAAAGAGCAGAGGGAACGTACTCCAGTTAGTTTGAAAAGAGAGAGAGCTAAAGAAAATAACAGAGAGACATGCTTTAGACAAGAAAATGTTAAATGATCTCAGACATATTGGACCACTTTTTTTGTGTGGGTTGTACTCGCATCAATGAAAAGGAGCTTGCTTGCTAAGCAGTTGTGGTTGTTTCTTGAGGAAACACAACAGATTTATTAAATCATTTGAAAGCTCTCCCACCTTCATAGAGCCAGAGCTACAAGGAAGGCTACAGCAATCCTTGCTGACCAGAGTCACCCTTTGTCTCTTGAATACAGACTGCAGCCACCATAGGTTCATGCTACCAATATGCAAGACAAGGAGATACAAGAGTTCACTTGTTCCCATTTCTATTGGCCTTGTTAACCTTTTGAGACCGGCATATATGACAAAAAATGACAAGATATTAAATCGTAACTTTTCAACCATAAATCATAGCCTCTTACTTTTTTCCCTCTTGAAGCTAGCCACTGTGCCATTCTAATGATGCTATCCATGCCTTTGTATTCCTTTAGGAAGCTTTTCAAGCAAGCTTGGAACTTCAATAACTTTTCAGGTTATTTAGAGATTAAATCCACAACTGTAAATCCAACATTGAATGTATTTCTATCCATTTTTTTAAAAATCCTTTCTTAATAATTTCTGCTGGTTGAAGCTAATGCAAAATGGCATTTTGTATTCCAGAATGCTTTGTGACAGGTTTCCATCATCATGTCATACTTTGTCCATCTGCTCAAGTCTTAACACTTGGAGGAGGCAGCCTGAGTAGCTCATAATGGAGAGGAAGAGAGACAGAGAGCCTGTGATGGAACTGTTTTGAATAATGGAACAGATAGAGCCAATATAAAGAGGCACAAGGACCTTTTTGGAAATATGTGAACCTTTTGAAGACTTTTTGTCACAGAATAATTATTTTAACAGTTTTTGGTCCCCAAGAGACAGGAAAACAAGTCTATGAAAAAACATTCTTTGTCATTATTGTTTACTGTTTGTCACACATAAAATACTTAGAGTTTCTTTTGTCTTATGGTCCCATAACTTTTTTAAAAGTTGAAGTGACATTACTGCAGCACACATATTCTTATTTACCTAACCTATCCTAACCTACACTGATAGATATCCTTTCTTACAAGGTGTCCTGACTAGAGCCCTGTGCGAGACTGTTTTCTTCATCCCGCTCCCGCTGAATTTCTGACCATTACCACCTGCACCCGCAACGTGTGTGTTTTGCTCCCGCCCGCACCCGAAATGTGTATGTTCACTCCCGCCCACACCTGCAAAACCCTGAGAATTCTCGCCGCACAGTAATAGCAATACATTGATTTTGTGTCTTCTCCCATCCCGCAGGAGAAAACACGTCATTTTATAGGCCATTAATAGAGATTCAGACAGGGTGTTTTTCCGGCCGTAAAGGGGAAATAAAAGTGTTACGGAATACATCAAAAACGAAAAACAGTGCCTTGTGCAAAAACAGGCCAAGAAGATCATGTGAGTGCAAACAACCTATTAATCTAAATGATTAAGAAAAAGAATCAGCTGCAGAAAAGCAAGTACAATCACCCATCAACGGAGAGCATCTCTCTCCCTCACTCTCTCTCTGAGCGGCAGCTGTCAGTCAAATCTGTCGTGTTTCAGCACCAGGGACAGCTCATTTAGCCACTCTAAGCATAAACATTAATGTTCACAACACAAAAACCTGCTTTTTCAGTTGAAATAATTATTCATGAAACTGTACTTGTCTCGCCATTTAGTATTCAGTAGTAGATATTAATCTGTTATTCCATCAGAGCTTGTCTGCAGAAACAAAACTTGTCAGACTTGCCTTGTTTTCTTTTTCTGTTGTAAAGACCTTATTTGAGCTTTTTTTCTACATCATTTGTTGACTCCATCATCCTGTTGCTAGGCCACATCCTGATCCCACAGTGGGTTTTTTTAGCTGCCCGTTCCAGCCCGCAGCAAAGTTCAAACCGCCCGCTCCTGCAAGATTTGCGTTGGGTCCTGCAGGGCCCGACAGGACTCAATCCCAATGCAGCCCTCTAGTCCTGATTACATGTGACATGAATGAGCCTTTGTGACAGAATTGTTTTGGTTTTCTTCTGCATTTCTTCTGACTTGTGCTGAAACAGAGACAAAATTACATGTCTCAAAGTATTAAAGGCTCGTCATAAAAGCACCACTTTTTTGTTTCTCTGCATTCAAAATAAAGAAGCACTAGATGTCAAATCTGTACAAGAGGAAAACGGAAATTTATGGGGCAGAAAATTAGATATTTTAAAGATATAGAGGGGACAGTGAGCGTGACATGCTGCACAATGCAACACAATATCTGATGCTAACATGCTGTTAGTGAAGAACTTTATGAAACCAAAAGAAACAATGTTAAATTTCACCTCACCCTACTCAATATATAAGTTTTTCCGCCAATATGACAGAAAAAGGAGGAAATTCTGCTATCAAGAAGCAACATACCCACTTTATCCTATGTGATTGGCCTTACTTTGTAGACATCTGTATTTAACAATCATTAACTTTCACTTCTAAAACGCATGCTTGGTCTGCTGCGTTTCCTTTTAAAGTAGTTTTGAGTCCTAAAGTTTTATAAGTGAACACTCAGTCACAGCCTCATCTGAAACAATAGAGGGCTGTATTTGTGTTTTCTGACTCCCTATGTAAAATTCTGAGACATTCAGTCAGTCTGCCTGAACCTGATAGTTTGTGGCGTTTAGTTATATTCCTCTCTGGAGAGTTACGCTCTGTTGAGTAAGCATTATAATTAAAAGTCCCCATGAAACTTCCACACTGCCACCTTTCACATTTATGCACACTCACGGAGCACTGAGTAATGAGTTAATCCTCCATTGATCAAAGAGGAATCATTTGTGCTGAAATCAACACAGCCAGTCTTTCTTTTTCATTCTTCTGTTCTTCTATAGGCCTCTGTCTCGCTTCATCAGTGTCCTCAAAGAAACCAATCCCTTCTCTTTTCCTCTCATGTTCTCTCCTCACGTTTCAGGCGTGGCCCCCAAATTTACATTCCCCCCATCTGACCAAACAGTAACTGATGGGAACACAGCCTTGTTTACCTGCCAGACAAGCGGCGCTCCAAAGCCTGCCATCACCTGGAGGAAAGGTAACAGACAACACACACTAGAGAAACGCACAGACACTTTGTCATCATGTGTTAGTAATTAAGAATGTGCCTAATGACTTAATTACTTCATTAACCTCAGGGCTGTGTGATAATTTTCTCTCTCTGTATGTGCAGGTTCACAGGTTTTAGCTAGTGGCTCCGTACAGGTTCCCAGGTTCACACTGTTGCAGTCAGGTAGTTTGGAGATTCAACCAGTCAGCTTCCAGGACTCAGGAGAGTACACATGCATCGTCTCCAACTCAGAGGGAACCATCAACACCACAGCTACACTCACCGTCTGGAGTAAGACGCACAAAACACAGCCTTAAACAGCTCAATAGACACTTACTTAACACAATAAAACAGACGTAAGGCATCCATTTATCCGTAGATGTCTGATCCCATTAGCTCAGGCTAATGAACAGCAGTGTGATTGGTTTTCAATACAGTGGGCTGGCTCCCTTGGTAAAATAATTATCTGATTGGTTGGGGTTGTAGGACGATTGATTTGCTGGTAAACATATTGATCCGCCAATTTCTTTTAATTCTTGAAGGATTCTAATAAAACAGAGTGGAATTGAATAGGTCCCATTTTCTTCTGTTATTTGCTGAGATGTATGAAAAGTTTTGTTAACTATTATAGGACCTGTCATGTGCTTTAATATGGAAAAAGTAAGTCTTTTTGAGGCTGAAGAGTCCTTTGTTTATGAACATAAGGAGCTTTTTAGAGGAGTGGTAAAACATCTTAAAGAATCTCAACCTAGTCCAGTTGCCCCCTGTCGATCAAGCCTTTAGTAAACGTAACCTGGATAAATAAGTACACTACCGCTAAAAGTTTGGGATCACTGGCAAATTTCTTTGTTTTCCAAAGAAAAACTTTTTCATGCAGTTCACAAACAGTTATCAGCAACTGTCAGTCTTCTGCATTAATCTCCTAGTATGGCTGCTAATCCAAGTTAATCATGTTGCACAGTAAAAAAAGAAAGAATACTATGTTTTTCAGAGTATTCCTGTGTTTTTGTCAAAATCTTTTTTCACATCAAAAGACAAACTAATATCAGAGTTTATTTGGAATAAGAAAACACCCATAATATGTAAAAATATGTTACAGTGCCATCGCCAATATGGTGGATTTTCCCTCCCTAACTTTCAATATTACTACTGGGCCACTAACATACAGAACATACTTTAATGGAAAGAATCCCCAGATTTGAATAAACCCCTAAATGGATACAATTATAAAATATGTCTTGTGACTGTACTTCCTTAAGTGCATTGCTCAGTACAAAACTCCCTTTACTTGAACCTATATCCAAATACTCTTCAAACCCAATAGTAAAACACTCTTTTAAGATATGGACACAATTCAGAAGATGGTTTTCATTAAGAGATATCTCAGTCCATGCGCCCATAATAAAAAAAACACCTATTTGAACCATCAATCATGAACAAAACTTTTGATATCTGGGTTAAAGGAGGAGTCACTACAATAGAAAATCTGTTTATTGACAATTCTTTTGCATCTTTTGATCAGCTAACAAAAATTAAATAATTATTTATTTTTAGGTATTTTAATTTGTCTTCTCACAATTTTTTTAATTTCTTCCTTAATAAATAGAGTACATTGGGGAAGGGTCTCTCCTGGAGTTATGGGGTGGGGGTGGAAGTGTGAGGGTGTTTCACTGTTCAAAAATGAGACACCATTGTTTTTTATATGTTTGTTTTGTATAATTGTCGAAAAACAATAAAAAGACCTTGACTAAAAAATAAAAATACTAATAAGAGAACAAAAGACTGGACACTGGAAGACCGGAAGAAGGTGTAGTGCACAGATGAATCCAAGTTTGAGGTCTTTGGATCAAACAGAAGAACATTTGTGAGATGCAGAATAAATGAGAAGATGCAAGAACAGTGTTGAAAACCATCAGACAAGTGAGGTGGAGGCAGCGTGATGGTCTGTGGGTGCTTTTGAGGTGATTTGAGAAGATTTGTAAAGAGTGAAAGGGACCTTGAGAAAGGAAAGCTATCACAATATTTTGCAATGCCATGCCATACCATGGGGATGGCACTTGCTTGGTGCAAATTTCATCCTACAACAGAATTATGACCCAAAACACACCTCCAAAATGTCTACGAAATATTTAAAGAATAAACAGTCAGCCTGAATTTTGACTGTAATGGAGAAACCAGCACAGTCTTCAGATCTGAATCCCATTGAGCTGTTCTGGGAGCAGCTTAACTGTATGGATAGAAAGACATCTCATAACATATGAGATCTTGCGACTCCATCAACTGGTGTGAGCTGAGGTATTCCACTTATAAACAAAAAGCATGGCTTTATTTGAATCAGCTCAGTCTTTTGGTTCCTAAACTGTCTTTCATTTAGTACTATTTTGCCTTTTGTCTTCAAAACAACAATAATGGAGAAAAAAGAAAGTCTGTCAAATGGGAGTTGGGGCCCTTTGTTCTCAAAACAGGCCAGCTCTTAGAACAAGCTCAGCCACAAACAACACATCAGGACTACCTTGGAACTCACTGCCAGCAACTGAGTTGCCATCTCATATAACGATGACCCACAGGATTTACTGGCTATATACTAAATCATAATGTCCTTTTCAAGGCATTTGACATGACAACATGAGGGAGAAAAGCTGTTAAAGAGGTATTCTTATTACCAGTGGCTTTGCTGCACATAGCATGGATACCAAGCCACAATAAGATGGCCATGGAAATGATATAAGGGTTGTTGTTTGCACAAGAGGCCAGGAGTAAATAGTCATTTTGTATCCAAATAACCAGGTTATTGCAGCAGGTTATTTCCTGATAATGCATTGTCAGAACAACCCCTTCGTAAGTGTTTCAGAAGGCATGTTTGTGTGTTTTTACCTCGATTGCAAGAAGCTAAAATTTACACTAATCAAATTCAATGACATTTTACTTAGTACACTGACTTCCCTTGTCACATTGTTATCTTTTTTTTATCTCCCGTTTTGCCCCTCTTTTAACTTCTCACATCTCAGTTTTTGGACCTCTTGATCTCAAACCATGTAGCTGGGTTACTGTGTTGCCTTGGTTCCTATGGTCTATGGTGCCTATGATATCAATGGGATGTCTGCAGTCTAAGGATGTCTGTGAAGTCTTAGCTGCATGGTATCTTATGATATTAGTGCTCTAAGGATGTCCTGTGATGTCTTAGTTTGCATGCGGTCTAGAGGCGTTTGGGTCTTGAAGTCTTATGAAACTGTTGGGTTATTATCTTGGTCACTTTTTGTTTAGGTTCTTTTTGTTGTGTACATGTTAGAGCACTTTGTAAACCCTTATTTTTAAAGTACTATGCAAATAAGATTATCAGTGTTATTATTATTATTATATTTATTATTATTATTATTATTACACTGTGAAAAATTATTTAGTTTGTCAAGGGCCATGATGCTACAGAAGATGTGTGATTTTTAGGTTTTCAGAGGTGATAACAGGGTTGAATGTGATGCAAGCAACAGCTGATCTACCTGTGAGGTGGAAGATCTACAGCATACACTTTAAGCATAGTGCAAACGTTGCTGTAATAGGCCTATACAGAAAATATAATGTTTAAAGCATCTTTTAATACAGCATTTAGAATTGGCAGTTTTGTACCATTCATTACTACCCCAAATACCCTCAATTTATTTAATGTATATGCTTGACTCATTACATTTCAACAGAGCATGTGTGTCTGTTACACATTCAGTTGTCTTAGAATGATGTCTCCGCACTGATCCCTTGTTCCCACCAACGGAAGTGTTAATCTGTCATACTGATTGACACATTCTCTTTATTATTTGTATCTGATGGAGCGCCAGGATATGAATTTCAGCCGAGCAGCTCGAGCCTTTACGTAAATAAGCTACAACTCTTTCCTTTTCTCATAGTAGCCTTTATTTTGTTAGCTTCTTTTAAGAATTTTCTCTGAATTTGTCTGCAATGTTAATGCAGCCTTTAATTACACACTGACTGTTAGTTGGCTATTTTCACTGACACATGCAAGTAAAATGGGTTGCTATTCCAGTGCAAAAAAATTGTAGGCTACAGATGGTGTATGAATACATTCATTTTAAAAACACTGTGATTTCATTCTGCTCAGGAAAACCCACTCTTTCTGATGATCTGGACAGAATATGATAGATTTCTCCTCATAATGGAGGGAGGATTGATTATCAGTGGGCGACTTTTAATGAGAGAGTGCAGTGCAAGACAGTGACTTGGTGACTTGGTGAGCTTTTCTCATTGATGAAGGAAAGATGGACAAATATCCACAGTGAGTTGTCTGACTTTTGCCTGGGTGATTGCTGAACTCCTGTCCTTCTTGTTATCTCCTCCCTATCATCAACAGAGCCCCCTGCACTGCTTCTGATCACAGTAGCAGGAATGGATGCAGACATTCGACAAGGGTGCCTGATGCAGGGTGGCTTGAATTTAGTGTTCACACACAAAGTATCATAATTCATTTAACAAAGTGTTTTTCAACATAATAATAAAAAAAATGTTATGGTAGGCTATAATTTAACATGTGCAAGGCCACCACTCCTAACAGACTAACCTAGGGGAAAACACTTAATGGCTCATCTAAAGGGGTGGCGTTCACAGCAATGTACACATACACAAGACTGGGAAATTGAATACAAATCAATGTGTTAAAAAATAATTCTCTTTGTTAAATATTTTGTGTTCTTTTGTGTTTTCCAGGTCGCACAGTCATCTCTGTGCCTCCAACAGACCTGCGTGTTATCAAAGGAACCACTGCTGTCCTTGACTGTAATGCTACACACGACTCCAGAGTGGATATCAGGTATGACATTTGAGAGCTGTGTTTGTTTCTCTTCTTTTCTTTCCACATTGATTTTTGTATGTAGATGTACACAGTGTTGAATTCATGTGTTTTTTCTCTGTTGTAGCTTTAGATGGGATCGGGGTGGTGTGATGGTCCTTCCGTCCAGTGGAGGCCGTGTTTCTGTGCGCCAGGGCACCCTCACTATCGGTCAGACATGGTCAGGTGACATTGGGGATTACACCTGCACTGTGACATCACAGGCTGGAAATGATTCTCGAACTGCACGTCTTGAAGTCATGTGAGTTCATACACGGATGTTCCACTCTGGCACAAATCCTCCTAGAAACACAACTCATTGTTTTTAATCAAGTTTTTTTTTTCTAAAAATTAAAAAGAAATCAAATCAAAGGTTTTAGAGTTTTAGCTTTTGGGGCTGGTTGAAGAATTCTGCCTGCAGATAGAGCAAAGCTTAATGTTTCACCTCATTCCAAATCTTGTGCCAAGCTTCACTGAACTTCTGCTGGCATCATCTCATCACATAAAGAGAGCAAATTAAAGTGATTATGCTTCTTTATTCAGTTTTGAATCAGTTTGCTGAGTTGATTTGTGCTGCATAGTGCACAGGTTGAATTTATGTTACATTCCTGAACATTGTCATCAAAACATACCAGATCTTTTATTACATTTAATTCATTTATTCAGTTCTTGCGGTTCTTCATGAGTGACTCTTCTTTTCTGTGTGTGATACCTGCAATTGATAGGTTGTTTAGCCTCACTGGTTGAGTCAGTCGTCTCGCAACAAAAAGTTTGGGGGTTTGATCCTCAGCTCCTGCAGTCACATAGTCAGTGTGTGGTTAGTTAAGACACTTAACCTTCATTTGCTGCATCAGTGGCATGTGAATATGTATGGTTGTGAATAAATGGGATTAGCTAATACTGGTGGACACTTCACACAGCAGCCTTAACAACAGTGTGTGACTGTGGTGTGGATGGGTGATTGTAACCTGTGATGTAAAAGTGTTTTGGGGTTGCGGTAGCCTAGTGGTCATGTTCATCTGCCTTGAACAGGTTGTTTGCAATCACGTGATCCAGAATGTCCATTGGGGGTTAGGAAGTGGGGGGCAACCATTAGGAATGAATGGGAATGGAGAAAAGTTAGTACTTTACAACTCTTAATGGACCTGTTTGCTGTAATTATGATCAGAACATTTCTACATACATTGAATGCAACCCCTATACTTTACAAAAAAGTGATTTTTCCCCACAGTTCAACAGATTGACCTGGCTCGGCGATCAGTAACACAAATTACTCAGTCCTGTAGACCTCCCAGCGTCCAAAATGAAGGGAACAAGAGTCTTAAGGAGTTTGTACTGAGCGAAGAGGCTAATTGACATTAAAAAAAATCCTAATTTTGTCAGAAACATGCTTTTAATTGAAACTTTGAAATACGTAAAACTGAATAAACCTTGTAGCCTGAGCGACCGAGTAAATATGTACCGTTCATGAACAAGCCTGTGCTACTAAAGGCTTTTTAATGTGAACCACAGTTTCTTTTCCTCCATCCTTTGTCGTTATCTAATCCACATTTGAAAAACCAAACTTACCAAATGAAGAACCGTTTGGGAGCCAAACAATCAGCTCTACTGAGCTGACCCAAATGATCTCGATTTCTTTGAAGAGACAAGAAATACTGAAGGTTGGTGAGATGGACATCAGCTGAGGAAACATTGTTAAGGTCAGAGATCAGTGTATTAAATCATGGCAAAACTGTACTGAACCAAACTGGACCGTTTTTTGGAAGCGGAGCATACATGAGCATTGTGTGCTCCTTCAGGCTGTAGACAATGCCTTTTTAATTCCTGCTTGCTGCTGTTTTTCTGTGAGATTTTTAAACTTTTTAAAATTTCTTTTGCCTGATTATTTTACCACATTCAGGACACAAGTGCAGCTTTAGAATTAAGAATGTTTTTATTTTCACACTTTGAATGCTTGGCATAGTCATGGACAGCTCTTGCAGATGCTTGCCATGCAGATTCTTTAAAACAACAGGTTTTTTAACCTTAACCAAGTTGCTTTTGCATTATTCATATGCTATGTACCAGAGGTACAAAAAGAGAGATTTTTTTTCTTAAGTAAAAGTATTGTTACTTAGTTGAAAACTTTAACTACTGAGCAACTGGTTGCTACTGAGGAGTTGTACAGTTAAATGTGATCTTTTCCTATTGGCAATAACATGATTAGAAAATGGATCTCCAACCAAGGGTTTAAGGTTAAGACACACCTTTATAATAAAATAGAATGCAGCAGCTGTTTTGGGATTTGATGTGGAGTCAGCCTTTCATTTTGTGTTTCTGAATGAAATGCAATATTTCCCCTAAATTATACTTGACTAAAAGTAAAATTACTGACTCCAAAATGTACTCAAAAAGTACAATTAAACATAAAACTACTAATTTACAGTCATTTAAGTAAATTAGTTCCTTTCCACCCCTGCTATCTGCACATGTTTGGAACACAGGTCATTCCATTGAAGAGTGCTAGTCCAATCAACGGCACATGATTAGTTCTCCTTTTCTGAACTGTGCCAAAACTACTTTTTGTGTCCTAATCAAGAAGGAAAACCATCATCCAGTACATAGTCAGTTATCTGCCTGACTCAAATTGCAGATATGATTGACAAGGAGAATACCACTAAAGTGATTATACAGGGAAAACAGTTGACTTTGCAGAGGATGATTTAGGAGAAGCAGCACGTAGGTCATAGAGTACACTGCCAAACACATAAAAAGTGTTAACGTCAGCTTAGTTCAGCTGTTGTCAATTAGATAATAGCTTTTTTCTAATAATAGCCTTGTTCTGTCATGGGATCAAACGCCCTTTAAGCCAAATACATAAAAAGTGTAAAGTGAGAGAATGTGGCTGGAATGAGTTATTATTAGGGAGTTGTAGTTGTAGCATAAGGTCAAATCTGCTATCAAGTACCGTGTATGTACATGCCGTCCATTCCCTGCCCTGTCTGTAAAAGCACAGCTGTAATAGTTTTCAAGCATGAAATGTGTGCATACAGCTAGTGTGTGCATTCATGTGTATTAGGGGGGCACATTCTCTAAATGACACCATGTAAGTCTCATATGAGCAGGCATCCCTAACACTCAGATTAGAGCATACCACACACATATTACCAGTGTATCCCACGCTGCAGTGTGAGTAGCCTCATCATAGCCACTGTGAGACAAAGCTATCAGGTTGCAGCCTTTGTGTAATAGAAACTTGTTTAATATATTTATTAAAGCTACTAATGATATATTAATAAAATTGCAGGGTAGGGGAAAGAGAGAACAGTCTTCTGAATTAAACAGCAATGAAAGGTTACTTGTGTCACTCTCAGAGAGACAGAGAGCGTCCCTGTTTTTGTCTTAACAAAATCGTGGGGAATGATGGGATTTCTGTACTAATGTGTGTGCGTTTGTGCCACAAGTGTGACTGACACACTCGTTAGCTCAGTATCGATGGGTCACAGAGGCTAACAGATGCTGGCAGCTGAGGAGACAGACTAATTACCAGCAGGTTATTGGTTCAACTCCCGCAAGACCCATCCATGTGTTGCTGGGAGTGTGCCTGTGCGTTTCTGTGTATATGGAAGTGTGTTTTGCATGCTCATTGTGAAGGTAGCTCCTCTAACATTCTCTAAGCTCATACATTAATTAATACGATCATGTCAGCTCAGAAAAGAAACATCATTCTCATTTCTCTTGCTCTCTCTCTGCTTCATCTTTCACCGCCCTTGCTTTTCCTTGTTGGTATTGTACCCCCCTCTGCACCACCCTTTGAATTTACATCACATCACTTCATATTTTTCTCTGTCTCTTACTCTTCCATTCTCTTTTTTACCCGTCCTTTATGTCTGACATCACACCCACTTGAATATTAAAATGAAATCCCTCCACAAGCACAGCTAATGATATTTAGAGAAATGCCGTTCCATGTAATTAAATTCACAAGAACCAGCTTTGAGTCCAAAGAGACATTCTTGGACAGGAAATTTACACATCCATAATTGTTTAGAAATAATAAATGAGCTTATGAATATATAATGCAGCTATTTTAGACACAAGGGAAAATGTCTTTCATCATGCATCAGAGTAGATACATATTTGTTTTGCTCTGTCTTTTAAGATCTTCACTCCTGTTATCTCTGCTGGCACCTGTAGCCTTTGGATATAGTGCTCAGATCTGCTCTCTGTTTTCTTCAAGGCCAGTCCTGATGCTCCAAAGTGGTTCTAATAAGAACTGTGGACACTGTTTATTTGCTTTCATGAATACATTTGTGTTGCTTTCTTATTATTATTTCACTGGCGCAAAAGCTATCCACACGGGATGACTAAATGTCTAAAGAGTTTCTTTATAAAAAATGTGCTGGGAGATTTTTTGCTATACGAACAATTGGTGTGCAGATCACAAATAGAATGAGATAAAATATGCAAAACAAAGAAATATTTGAAAGATAACGTCCACTGGAACTGATCCTGCTTCGCTTGCCCAGATATGAGAGCCAACATTATTTCACCAAACATACCTAGGAGAAAAACATCACGGAGGAAACAAATAGATCACTAATGAAAAGTCTTGGCTCAGTGTCATGGACTTGTTTATGAAATACGATTGTATTAATGTGCAATTTTATGCTTGCAAAGGTATGAATGATAAGGGAATAGTTTGGTATATTTGATGATGTGCTTTTATGATTTTCTTGCAAGGAGCTAGACAAGAAAATCATCTCTAAAGCCTGAGTGGTGTCATGGCTATACAGTAAATATGTTGTGCCACATGCAGCCAGTAAGCTCAGCAGGTTGGTAACAGAAGACACTGCTAACTGGTCTTTGTTTGAAGGTAAAAGCTCCACCAAACTGCACTACCACAACTCCTACATTCAGTCAGCAGATGTAATTTGTTTTGCTAATGTTCATGCACGTCAGAGGTTCGATTTCATTAAGTTGCATTTATTAAACTTACAAGCACTTCCTCTGTTAGGCTCAGATACTTGCTGATTCAATCCTGCACAGTGGGTTCCTTAGCAAGGAAAATTAGTCCTGCAAAATAATATCCTGTGAAATTATAGCTTCTTTATGTGTACGTTTTGTTAAGGAAGAGTATTTCTATGACATCAAAATGAGTCAGAATAGATGTTCCTGTCCTGATGATGAGATGAGTTAACCAGCTGATCTACTGTAAATAAAAACAAGTTATTTGAACTTTTACAAAGGTTTGTGACTTGGCCATCTCAACATTTTAATTTGACTGAACTTGAAATCTAAATTTGAAGTCATTCATTATTTTCATTATTAAAAATCAGACTAACTTCAGTGTTGTACAAGCTGGGGAGGGAAACAGGGGCTTACATAGAAAAAATACCGGGTTGAAAATACCTGATGATAGACTGAACAGCTTGGTTGTTTTAGGACAACTTATATAATTCAGCAGGATGGTTTACCTGTTTAATCCAGCTACATAGATCATTTTTCAAGTTTAAACTGGTTAATGTTAACCTTTTGCTGGATTATTTCTGTCACATAATGTTGGTTTGTTTTCGTTGGATTGATGGGTCATATTTATTTCATAGATCGCCATATATTGTATCGTGTTTTCCTTGAGTGAAAGCTATAAATACATCATGTCAATAAATATGGATCCAGTATAACCCAGCAGCTGGATTACATCCATACAACCCAACTCAGTAAAATAGCACAGAAAGACAACCCAACAGACTTAGCCCTACATTTTCAGTTGATAATTTACCCACCATTTCTGGGGGTTGGGGGGCTCTGAGGTTTTCAAGATAAGAATTGCACATATTAGCTTAAATAACAATAACACACACAAAGTTGAAATAAATAAATTAATTAAATAAATAAAGTTGAGTTGAGTTAAGATACAATAGGTTATACAAAAACAATTTGAATTGTTGGTGACAAAGAAATATGAACACACAACACAGAGGCAGTACCATAAGGTTAAATTCAAGTTCTTAGTTTCACACTGATTAAACCACATAGAGACTTGTGTTCAAATGTTTTCAAGAGCTGGAGGAGTGCTTTTTGTTACTTAGGCTGGGCAAGGGTCATTAAAATTTAATTTTTGAGTCAACAGTGCATTGATGATAGGAACTATTTGCAATCATAACATCACTTTCACATGTCCACCTTTGCAACATGGGAAGTCTAAAAGCAATATGAAACACCAACTGAAGCTTTATTTTTTACTCTTCTTTACCTGGTCCACAGGTGTTCATAAAGATTTGATTCCTATAAAAAATATATATAATGAATACTGCAAAACTCAGTGGCTTGGTCCCTTGTCTTTTTCTGTCCAGTGAGCTGCCACACTCTCCACGCTCCCTGACAGCCCGTCTCAACGACTCAGATTCACGCTCTGTCCTCCTGTCCTGGCTCCGCCCCTTCGATGGGAACTCCCCACTTCTCTACTATTTGCTGGAGCTCTCAGAGAACAGTACGTATGTGTTTCAGTGCATTTGTGTGTCAGGGCACACTTTTATCATCCCTGAGTTGTAAACAGCTGTTCATTCTCCATCTCCCAAGCACTGACACATGCTCATTTACAAGAGGCAGACATATGGAGAGCGTTGTTCCAACGTGAATGTACATTGAGGTTCCCTATAAATAAAGTCTTTCTGTCCCTTACACCTCCGTCTTTTCTCTCTTCCTCTCTCCATCTTTCTTCCTCTCTCTATCACAGATGTTTTAACAGCAGGCTGGCTCTTTGTCAAATGAGCAATAAAGGAGGAGAGAGGGCTGGGGAGTAGAGTGACAGGGGAAACAGACTGGAGGGATGGGGCTGTGCAGCCTCTTTCCACCAAGGGAATAAGAGTTTTTGTGAACATAAAGAGCCAACAACTTAGCCCAGTAAAGCAGATAGACTGATGGGCAAATTTTATAACAGTGTGACATTTTTATTAAATTATTCTGATCACTTTGAACTGGACAGCAGGAACATTACTGGAAGTTTTCTGCTGTCAACATTTCACACAGCTATTTTATAGTGTTGACGAAAATAATCCAAAATAACGGTTGGTGAAAAACTGCTGATTCCTGACAGTGAGATATGGACATCAGTTTTGTGAAAACTGACTACCAGCTGTGTTTCTGTGTGTTTATTTGATGCTTTAGAAAAGAATAAGCCCTTATAAACAGAATGTGTTTTCATATCAGACAATGGCTCCTTTACGCGCACTGGGCTCACACTTAATGGTGCAAACACGTTCCCTCTCGCTGGAACAGACACATGTAAGACTGTTGTAAGAGCCCAGTTCACATTGGCATTTAAAGCCTTGATATTTACATCCTGTGACTTTTTGCCCTTACTATCATGGGACATGCAATATCATGCCATCAAGGAAACAATCTGAATGTCTCAAGGTTTAATGACAATCAACCTTCATCATGGGGATTTAATGAAAATGTACTTTGAAAACATCTAATGATAGTTGTGTATGATGTAGGAAAATATGAGCCATAAGATAGAAACAAAGCACTGCACTTCTTCATTTATCCTTCTCTCAAACTTTTCCAGTTGAATCCTACTATTTTGTTTTCCTGTGATTTTTTTTCAAATATATCCTCATTTTTCTTATTGTTTATTTTATCTGGGGTTTTTTCCCTTCTCTTCTTTTGATATATGGGTCCTGAATGTCCCTGTGCCTCTTTTCTTTCCTGCCTCAGCCAGATGTTATCAGCCTCTAATCTCTCTTTCCTCTGTCTAGACTCTCCGTGGAAGGTTTACCTGTCAGAGGTCGATCCCACTGTGACCGATATATCCGTGGGTGGGCTCACACCTGCCAGGACCTATCAGTTCAGACTCTGTGCTGTCAATCAAGTGGGCAGAGGGCAGTACAGTGCTGAGACACAGAGGTAAGAGTGTTTTGCATTCTAGGACACAGGGTCCTTAAGGTTTTCACATGACCAGAATTTTGAATGTAATACAATAACCAGTAAAAATCTGCTTAAATTCTAGTAAAAATCAATAGGGCCTTCTCTCACAACCTATATCCCTGCTTATTGATTTTATTCTGAAAATATGTTACATTAAGTTCCTCCAGCGTTATAATAAAAATGCACAAATTAGGCTTAGCGTTGGTTCATGCAGGACCAATAGTCATACACCCAGCCATGATCAGGTGACAGCCAGCTTATCCCATTTATCGCCTACCAGCTCCCACAGAAAATCACAGCTCTTTCTCTCAATACAGCAGTGTATTTAAAAAATGACATACTTTTCACTAATCCCTGCTTGCATCAGTGCTGATGAACGACACTGCTGCTGCTGCTGCTGCTGCTGCTGCCGCTGCTGCTGCTGGAAAAGCTTCACCTCCTCCACCCCAGCCTCCTCCTTTATAGCATAAAGCTTATTACACCCTCATATTCAGATTTGTACTTCTATGGATTAACTGCTTTAAAACTAATTTTATTTCAATTTTATTTGATTCGGTACACACTGTCAAAAATGTATGCTTCCTGGAAGGTCAAAGCATGCTTCTTGACCAACCTATGGAGCATCAGTTGAGTAGAACCTTCTACGCCAAGCAAAACTGTATATCTATTTGCAATAAAATGGTTAAATATGTGAATTAAGTTATTTTCAGTTCACTTTGATAGACACACCTAAATATTTCTTAGTGTCATTCTTTCTGTTGGTGAGTGTGGTGAGCTGTCGGGATGATTTTTAGGTTTGGATATTACGCATGGGCTGGCACCAGTGGGTCATGCTGATTGCCACCATTGTAAAATAAGACAAAAGCAACCAGCCTATCCAAAGTTATTATAGTACTAGTTAGTTGTTGTGTTGTGATCACCAGTTCATATACTTATGGTATAGTCAGAAATCAAACACTGAAACAGCAGATTGACAACAGAGGAGAGAAGATCAGATTTTGAATTTGACAGCATCAGGTTAACTGGTCAAACGAGGCTGTGGCATAATAGGAGCGGTTTGGATCTTAAGTGAGTAATGCCCATCAGCAGGGGCTGAGCACATCAGCTGGTCATATGCCTGAGTGTAATGTAAAGTCAGACCTAGAGCTAGGTGCCTAGGATGGAGCAGAGGCAAGTGTGAGTTTATCTCAGTTTGGATCATTTTGACTGATCTACTGTAATATGAATGAAAAATGCACAGTGTTGATCAGAAAATGTGTTAGTTGGCAACACTCTCCTCACACATTCATGTGAATGTCTATGATAAGATTGGGTGACTGTACTAAGTGAGCCTTGGTTCACTCAGTGTGAAGTTAGAACTTGGAAGTCAGGTGTAGTTAAGTCAAACATAGGAGATAAGACTGACTTTATTTATGACCAGCTGGTACACTCAGCTCCAGCTGACTACCAGAACAGGAAGACAGAGGGAGAGGAAGCAATGGGGAGACATGAATGACTGATGATATGCGAGGGAAAAGATGAATGAAAATGGAAATCTTCTTGCTTGAACTTAAATATTAGTTCGCAATTATTCATTTTACTACTCTGAGAAGAAAAATATGGAATGCCTTTGAATAATAGACTTCATATAAGCAGGTGTACACTGGTTGGCTCTGAGTCTATTGTTATTTCAGAACAACATAATGAAGTTAAAAGTTATTTCTTATACTGCATAAGGTTCTGATTATCTTTAAGTTCATTTGGAATACCAGCCAGGCTGCACTGTCACTGCCACAATCACTTATCAGGCTCACGGATAGAGTTCTTTAAATGGGTGTATTTTTTTTCTTAGCTTTACCACAGCCCTAAAAATCTCATACGTTGATAATTGTTCAATACCACAGCAGCAAAAATAGAGTCACCAAACATTGAGTAATTTTTTAACCGAAGATTACAAGCAAACTCCTGCACACGGTCTTAAAAGCTGTCACAATGTTTGTGCACCTTAGACTCTGCTCTCTTCCCTGCTTGCAGCAGCTTTTGTTAAAAAATATTAGTGAAAATGGATTTGGTAGAGGAGTGGTCGTCATTCCTGAACCAAGTTTGTAAAAACATGTTTATTAGCAATTAGCCAAAAATACACACAATCCTGTAGTGTCACAGCGACATGTCTGATTGATGGAGTCTCCAGTAACCATGGAAATGTCTACCATGCCTGCGAATAGACTGTCGACAGCTGATGATAATTTATGCCACCATAGTATGAAGCAATATGTACACAAACTATATTACATATATATTATATTACAACTTGATCATTTGAAATGTAAACACTAAGTGAAAGATAAGTGTGGAAAAAAGACACATATCTCTATCAAACAAAGGCTCGAGAAACTATCCTTGATGACAAAAAAATGGCAATTGATTGTGGGATATATAGTTCCTTAGTCTTTGTAAAGCAGTATGTACACAGTCTGGTACCTTTGCCTTTTTCTCTGTTTTTGAATACCATTTTTGCGCCGAATTAAATGTTTATAGTCATGAGTATTCAGATAGCTGGTTAGCAAGGTTCATGCATTAAAATAGTTGTAATGGCATTTTTCAAAATGCCTATGAGAGATTTAATGGTGAATTTTACTTCTGGAACCAGAGCCACCAAAAAGTTGGCTGGCACTGTTGAGCTCTGTTGGTTTCAAAGATGTGCTTAAAAATTCCAGGTTTTGAACATTTTGACAACCTTACAGTCCTTCACTGTCAGCTTAATTATACACCTCCTTCACAGAACATCATGTGAAGCGCGCTTGTGACTCACTAAAACAGTCATTAATGCATGAAACCTCTTTTTTTATGCAGAGCACACTGTAATTTGTAAAAATAGGGATTTTTTTTAGCCTGTTCCTTCACTGTGAAATAGACTCGGTCACACTGACTCACACAAACTGGCAGAGAATAAACTGGAGCTTTTCTACATTTAAAAGGCATAGTGTATGCACACCCACACTCAGATTTGTGTATCTAAGAGTGTAAGTGTGTGCTACATCAGCATGGATAGTGGCACAAAACTCAGAGTGATTAAATAGGAACTGATTCTAACAAGACCTTGATGTTTAGAATTCATTTCCTTTCCAGTGAGTAATTCATATTCATCTTACCCTGCTGTAGACGTCTATGTGAGAGCGTGTAGACGTGTGTATATTACCCTGCAAATCTCCTTTTATAGCATATAGTGAACTTAACAGCAAAAACAATGAAAATGGCTCCCCTGTGTAGCAGAGTGAGGAAATGCGGGAGGGTTATTTGGCCTAAAAAAAATAAATAGATGCTGTTCAGATGTTTTAATGTGTGTGTTGTGTGTGTGGGTGTGGGTGTGTGTCTTTGTGTGTTTGTTTATCCCAAGAGGAAACACTAAAGAAGGTAATTATGATGCCTTACCACTCTTGGAGCCCAATACAGTCAAAGAGAGCTGGAGGAGGTGTGGCAGGCCTCTTCACAATTTTGTCCCTAAATAGGTGCATTCCCTCAATATGGCAGATGTGTCTGTGCATTATAAAGTAGGCACACTCTCTCTCTCTCATACACAAACATTGTTTCTGTCTGGCTACAGACAGTGACCATAAGCAGACGCCAGTTGTTGTGCTGCCAAATCATCTCTGTGCAACATCAGCAGCTGTGAACGCTGCATCACACATTCAAACACCTCACATAAAACTCCCGTCTTTCTCTATTTAGTCTTCTCCTTTTTTTCCAGAGCTGAATCTTCTCATCTTTGGTTCAAAATCTCCCTCACTTATCCTCTTCTGCTTTCAGTACGTCATTACTTTTTTCCTTCCTGTTCTTCTTGGTGTATTGTGCATGTCCGGCTTCATCCATAGTCAGAAGCTGGTTGTAAGAGCCACTGGAGAATAGATTGGATTGATGCTCACTGGCAGGCAGACAAGTCATCGCTGGTCAGTGTATCAGAGCAGATGGATATGTTTCTCCTTCAGTGTTTGTCTCATACGTAATCACCCGTTCTTTGCTATTCATCTGCTGGATGTTTGCCTGGATAACACGCACACTCTCTCTCTCAGGCAGTCGTGATGCCAAGGCTTGTGCCGCACTTCACACACAGGGAGAGTTAGGCCGAGGAAAACAGAAGCTCAGAAGCTCCAAATGAGACGGATGACAAAATGGAGTAATGTGCACAGAAGAAGAGATTGGGACGTAGAGAAGGAGAAGCTTGTAATATTGATGACAAAAAGCCTTTATTAAAGTTTGAACTTCCAGCTGCTTCAGTGCTAACCCATTTGGTTCTTGTCCTTATTAGGAACTTTATCATAACAGTATTAATCAGTTTTTTCCTATTTCTGTTTTTTTCCTTAGCATTTTCAGCTTTGTTTTAGACACAGGGCCACTATGGTCAGAGAAAATTAGTCCTTGGAGATGGACATGCATGAAGAGTGTTCAGTGAATGGGATCAAAGCTGAAAAACATTACCTTTAAAAGCAAAAGACTCTTGAAGAATCCCATTATGCCATCTGGCCTGTCACATAGAGACAGAGAGAGAGAGAGCACTTTTCCTGCATGACCCACACTCACACCATTAACATCTTTAAAGGGAAAGCATTTACAGGCCAAAGACAGATTATTAATAAATACCTTGAACTCGGGGCATCGTCAGAACTTAAAAGCATCTGTCTCAATTTGCCTCGCTCTTATTTTCAAATCCAGCTGTTCAGAAAGCAGCGGAACACACTGGTCTTAAAATTAAGCCTTTAGGAGGTTTATAAGGAGATTTAAAGATTTACAGGAGAATTTCTCTGTGCATTGCAACATTTAAATCTTGATTTTGTATGTCTGTATTTAACTGTAGCGACAGCTATTCTCCAAGTATCAATACCACAGCATAGGGAAAGATTTATTTTCTTTATACTATTGAGCAGAAAAATCAACAGAATTACAGAAAGACGGCTTTGTCTGAGACGGGCTCTGCCAGATTAGGAGGAGCTAATTGTTTGTCCAGTTGAACGGCAGCGATAAGAGGCATTTATTTAACCAGCACAGTGTTTCCTTTTCACTATCGACGCACAGAAAATGTGGAAAAATAAAATGAGGGTTCAATCATTTGATATGATAACAGTTCCTGCACTGCAGTGTAGACCTCATTAGTCAACAGTTTTGAAGAAAAGAGAATGAGCTGCATATTGATTCTACACAAAGTTAAGCAGATAGCAGGGATGTTAGTTTAGATTGAATCAGAGGCTTATATGAAATGTGTATTTTCGCTGTTTGTATTAGTGGTGTGGACATTATTCCAAACAGTCCGAAAAGTTCCAATGACTATTCAACAATAACCAAAAAAACTGCTAATTAAACTTAAGCATAGTGATCACATGTGAAACTAGAACGCTTACTAGTAGTCAGGTTTCTTGAGTTTACTGTCAGTGTTACTGATCATTAGTTCACAAGAAATGCATATTTGTAGTATACATTTCTGAGCTCAATTAAAGTAAATAAAAAAATATAAAATGAAGCCTGCGAGTTATTTCTGTCAGTAATCTCCAGCACAGTCATTCACACCTGACATGCATCTTAAACAAATCACATGACTCACGTCCCCCTAAACTAGTGGGCTATTACAGCTGCAAGAATTCTGGTATCTTCCTGCATCGCGGCGACTGGATCAACACTGTGCTCTCACCTTCAACCCACCTCCACCCCAGCATCCACCTGTTGGCTCTGACTGGGGGGGTTTAAGCTGTTAACTTATCACTCCACAAATTCTGTATATAAAATCTGTGAGGAGTGATTAAGTCAGGGCCTGACGCCAGACATATTATGTTGCATAATAAATGTTTAAACAAACTTCAACATGAGATTATTGCCTGAAATATAACTATTGTCCAACCTCTTACTGGAGTTTGTCTTTTTGACTGAATAATGGAGCAGGTAACAGAGGAAGTGTACTGTGGAGTGTTATCTGGTGATGTCCTGATCACTGACCACCAGATCTGGACTTTACTGATGATGCTGTGATCCTTGCGGAGGCTGTACATGTCCTTGTGGGGGCTCTTAACTTGCTGAGCGAGGAGGCGGAAACATAGGGAATGTGCGTCTCCTGGGCAAAAACAAAGATCCAAGCATTCGCCTTGTATTGTGCCATTGGAGCTGTGTCTGTGAATGCATGGAAGTTGTAGAGCAGTTCACCCACCTTAGCAGTGTAATCAATCAGCCTGCTGACTGCAAGGCTGAGATCAACTGCAGACTTGGCCTTGGGTATGGGGTAAATGGATCACTGTGGAAGGCAGTGTGGCAAGTCCAGTATCCGAGCATGGGGATAAAAGTCAATCTTTCAGTCCTTGATCCTCCTGATTTTATCATACTCTTGAAAGGCCTGAGGCACCAGATGGACTCCTTTGTGATGACTTCTCTTCGGCGCATTTTTGGGGGTTGTTGGCAAGATCATGTGTGCAATGCTGACATGCATGTGAGCAGGGATTGGAAGGGTCAGTTGCTGGATACAGGACCCAGTGGGCTGGGCCAGAGATCAGGGCAGCCGTGTGCGTTGTAGAGGGGTCAGCTGGGAGGATACATGGAGTGATGAGGCATGGGCCTGGCACAAGCCTGGACGATGGCCATCAGGAGGTCAGAGCAATACAGGACCAAGGTTGATGTGGCAAAGTGCTGAACCAGCATATCCTTCCATACCTGGACAAAAACATGCCAGCTTTTGTTTTGATAACATTAAATGGCCATACCAGGATGTGTTCTATTCCCCATTCAGTACCAAGAAACATCCAGACAAAAACTAGAAAAGTTATCTTTACTTTTTGATACATTTTGTGCCCTTGTTTTGAAGATGACAAGATCCTTTGATTGTGTTCTTGCTAAAATGCCTGAAATACAGTCTCAGGTCAAAACAAACTTTATAGATACTCATGTGTTGCCCCATACCATGCTGAAGAATGATTGTCCCCCCCTTCCCAGTTTACCTAATGCCGACACTCACGTTGCTCCAGGCTGAACCAGGCCTGAGCATAGCTACCTCTTGTACATACATCTTCGTATCGTAATATAATACATGCATGTCTTTAGCTTTCAAGAACCATTAAGTCAGCACAAGGGACAACAATAAAGAGAACATAACTGCAACTTTCTAATCTTGGTTTCTCTCTCTCTGAAATTTTTTCTTTAAAAACTGTTGTGCCTATGCTGTGGATTTCAACCATGAAAAATAAACAGATTAAGGCCATTTTTTTCTTCCAGCCAAGCAACAAGAACAACTGAATTTAAAAGATGCACTTTATCTTTCCAACTTTGCACTGGGTTATGACGTGCACGCTTGTGCAATAACCTAAATTAGAAAGGGCTTTGCCAGGGTGCATGAACTCTGTGTTTCTTTTTCTATTTCAAGGAGTGAAAGAAGCAAGAAATCATCTTCACAGCTTTTTGTCTTCGCAGCACAAGACAAAATGGTCTCATTCTGCTAATTTAAGCAATGAATAGAAAATTAACACATCGAGGTTTTTCTATGTGGCATCAGATTAGAGATTCACGAAAATGCATTCCCCTTGTGTCAGGTATAGCTGTGATTGCCAACATTTAGATTTGTTTATCTTTAAATTGTGGCAAAAAGGTGATAAAGGTCAGATATAGGTCAGATATATGCAGCACCTGGGTGGTAGAGGTAGTGGGGACCCCTTATTATTTAAAGTTAAATGAATATTACTAATTTTAAAAAAGCCCTCTGTTGTTTTATCTAGACACTCACACACCTGCACCTCTCATGTCATAATACACAGGTTAATCTTTTACATCACTGCTCTTTTGACAAAATTCATCAGCTGTCATGAAATATCATCCATTTTATAAAAAAATGTTGCATTACACAGTGAAATTTTTCCCTCAGTATTCCAATATCACAACAGATGATCCAAGTGTGTTGAGGCAGATTGTTGATGGTACAGTGTATTGCAACAATCTACAAACTATTTAAACAAAAGCATAAGAAGTGTGCATTTTACCCTGAGACCTTGCACCTTACTTAGTGCATTTATGGGCTAACTCTGTCTCACACTCTTATAAACTCTCTGGTGGATGGTGATTAAGAAGTATATAGATAAAAACAATTAAAAAATGTTTGGCAGTGGCATGTAAACTTCAGTGGCTGTAGATAAACCTGTGTGGTGCACCCAAGTATTAAATATGTTTGGGAAAAACTGAAGATAATATATGTAAAAAAGTATGGACATCTAATGTAGAGAATTGTAGCTACCATGCCAACTTACTTCATTTAAGCTTTGTTTTCTATATTCTGCAGAGCATCTTGTGTTCAAACAATGTTATAAAAAAAACTACACATTTATTCAAAAGCACTGTCACAGGTTGTAAAAACTGCCTTCGACATGTAACATTACAACAAATCTGTTTCATTGAAGTGACAAACATCAAGCACATATACACAAATATATACCTCAGCTGGTTTTGAATTCATATTTAGAAAATTCCCAAAGATTCTTTCTTTCTCTGACTGAGTGTCTTTTGTGTGTCACACTGCTCCATTGGTGCAGCTTTTAGCCTCTGGCTAAACAGCACAAAATATTAAACAGACATGACATACAGAAGAAAATAAGCTCATCTATTTGGCTGCTACCAACAAATCATGTCACATCTGCTTTTGCTCATATTATTTTTATTTTTCCCTGCTCTAGCTGGATGTTAGAATCCTGCGCTAAAAAAAAGTCTTGGTGTTAGCATCACTGTAAAATTTAAGAGTCGGTGTGTTTGTGGACTTAGTTAGAAAGCCAGTGGGCATTAAACTGTGGCGAATGACACAGATAAAAACTTTTTCTAATTCCCACAGGATAAGGGCTCGCAAAATACATGTCCCTCCTGCCCGGCTTTCACTCACACACAGAGGAAAACACATATCCCCTGCAGAAAGTGTCCTCTTTTCCTTAATAACAAGGGACAGAGAAAGTGTGTCACACAGTGTTCAAAAACATTATGGGTAAAGGTTTTTTGTTGAAGTATGTATGGGTCTGAATGTTGTAAGGTGTCTGAGTGGATTTGGAGTCATACAGGAGTTGTTGGGTTGAGGTTTGTGTATTTAATCTCATGTGTGAAGTTGATGTCCTCATGCTGAACCCATTGTATGAAATATTAACTCTGAAATGGGGTTGGAAGGGAATTAAAGCAATTCACTAGAAGTTTCTGCTATCGAGGATAGGTGTGACAGTGTGCATGTGTGTTGTACTTGCAGTGAATGACTACATCTGTTTGTGTAGCATGAGTTTGTCTACATGCATTAATGTGCATCATCAATTTCAGTCAGAAGCAGTGGCATAGTTGAGGATTATATATACCCCATTTCCAGACGGCTACACTAATGCCCATCTCATTCACACAAGGCCCATTAGCCTGTGTGAGTCTATGTGTGTGTACATGTGTATGATTGCTGCACCTGGTGCTGTCTGACAGTTGCCTAACCTAATGGAAGTAAAGCACAGCTGTAAAACCACTGGCCTGTGCTGTATATCCGCCTGCGCAAGTCTCTAGCTAACAGCTTTCACACCCCTGCTTTCACACTAATATGTATGCACACACATTTATGAGCACATACAGACTCACAAATACAGAGAGGCGCACCACAGCTAATGGCTCAATAGCTCATAGGGAATCATTCAGCGAGACACGGGCCACAGAGAGGAGGCAAGGGGGGGAGTGGAGGGATGTAAATCTGCAGACATAATCCACGGAAGGGAAAAGACCATCGGATGTAGCAGTGTGTCTTAAGCTGGGAGGAATTTGTTTGGTGTGTTTATATGTGTGTGTGACCACATATGACTCTGATTATGTTAGCTGAGCTGCTTACAGTAAAGCCAGAGGCTGACCGGCTCAGCCTGTGTGCTTCGCCAACCATGAGAGGGGCCGTGAGTTTTGAACACGGATGGAGCTTTGAAAAGGAGGAAGAGAGAGAGGAAGATGAGTGAAAGATAGAAAGATGAAATAATTGAGGCCAAAGGACATGTTGTATGAGAGGTGAAAGTTTTCAAATGAGGGGGGTGATTAAAACAGAGATCAAAATGTTGACAGAAAGATTAAGGGGAAAAGATTTGGATAGACAGGAGAGAGATGAAAGTGGGAGAGAGAGAAGGAAATTAAAAAAGGGCACTCAGCTCCTTTATTAATGGTGATTCAACTGTCTTTTGTCTGCTGCAGTATGAAGCTAGTCTAATATGAGATATTAAATAAGAATTGAATTTAAAATTGAAAAGGTCAAAACAAAGATTGCTAATGTAAGACAAAAGAAGATTTACTAACTCAAGTTGAAAAGAGAAATGTTAATCAGACTGTTTTGGAACCTCTCTTATTTGAAATTTATATTAACAGTATCAGTCATGATGATGCAAATTTTCATTTATATGCAGATGACACTGTCATACATTGCTCCACTCCTACACAGTATCAGGCTCTCTGTGGCTTACAAGAAGCCTTTGATACTGTCCAGGGCAATCTGAATAAGTTCAAACTGAACTGTGTCATAGATCGTAAAATCAGAAGAAGCATATAAATACTTCTGTTAATAGTAGTTTTTTGGGCGTCTCTGAGACTGTTGGAGGGTCAATAAAGTTTATAGCAGTCTGATTTAGGGCTGCTATAGTCACCGTAATTGTTTTAGTCACCATAATCGTTTGTGTCAACTATAAAAATTAGCTGACACGGAAATTCAAGTGTCGACACATCGTATTATTGTTTCTGATAGGGGCGCACGGGTAGTCGAGTGGCTAGGGCGTGCTCCATGTATGGAGTCGACCCGGGTTTGAATCCGGCCCTTGGCACTATGTCCTGCATGTCTTTCCCCGTGTCCAACTCTATCCACTGTCCTCTCTCTAATAAAGGCATGAAAAGGCCCAGAAATAAATCTTTAAAAAATATATATATATATTGTTTTTGATATTGGTAAAATCAAATGCCGGCCGGTAAAAACTCATCTGTACTTGCAGTTCACAACTCAAAGAAGGGAGCCAGCCTCACACCAGAACATGTTGACATGCTCATGTTCCTGCACTGCAATTTAAAGAAATTATAACCTATTGTTCAGTCCCTTGGGCTGGAAGTTTGATTTTTTTCACATTAAGCTTTATTTGTACTTTTGGACTTGGATGGACTATTTGCTTTATTTATTTTTATGGACATACCAGTCACTTTAAAGAAAGCCATCCTTTAGTTATTTGTAACCTGCAAGGCAAGTGAACTGCTACTATTTAAATTGCTACTATTTACATAAAATGGGGATCCAAAATAGTATGCCAAATAACCGTGATTAATCGACTAATCGGAAATTTATTGATATATTAGCCGACATAAAAAAGAATTATTCGTTGCAGCCCTAGTCTGATTATTAATGAGCAGTTTGATCATTGTTTCATATCTATATTTTTCCAACGTTACACCTAACTAACCTGACATGCCAGATGGATGTGTTTCACACATCCATCTGGTAAACCTTCCATAGACAGTGTTTGGGAAAAGGCAGAGCCTTTAAAAAAAACTCAGAGGGTGATTGGATGAACGTTCTGTCTGTCACATCTTTATGGGCCAATCAGAGCAACAAAACACATGATGAAGCTGCTACAGAGCTGTGCCTTTACCCACGAGTAAACTCCATAGAGAACTGCATAATGCAACCCGTGGAGACTGTAGACATGTCAGTAAACAACTTTTGTCGTTTTTGAAAAGAAAACAACTCTGCTGTTCTTTGTCCTTCTTTTAACGAAAAATGTTGTCAAGTTCTGATAAAACTGGCGCTTTAGCAGCATCCATGCTAATGTCTTCTCCATAACTGTATCTGTCTATATGTGGATATTTATTGGAAAACAATACAGTAAATATTTATGCAGAAACAATCTGCTGTTTAAGCCTCTTGACAGCGGATTGAAGATCTGCTGTCACCGTCATCTCAAACTGACATAGCTTTACGTGATGCTGCAGAGAGAAGGACATCTCATGATCCCTCAAAACATCAGTCATCTGGACTTGGACTCAAGGAAAAGATTCAAGCAAAGACCTAAGACACATTTTAAGGGAAGTGAGACTCAGCCACTGTATACCATGAGGTGCTGTGGTTCATTACCAGTCTTAAGTCATTACCTCATTATTGTCGTCTATATGATCGAGTTAAGTGGCCTTCATTGGCCACACATAGACAAAATCATCTGCATATCCTTATTTATGAGGCTATACTCAATATGTTCCATCATACTTGTGTAAGTGTATTCATGGAAGGAAGAAGTGCTGGAAGCTACAGCCTTCGCTCTGTGACTCAGCCACAAGACTTACATTTGCTGTCTATTCCAAAAGTCCGTCTGGAAATGAGTGAAGGGAGTTTCAGGTACACTGCTCCTGCAGCCTGAAATCTGCTGCAGGAGAATTTGTTTCAGGGGAAGCTGGTGCTTTTAAATCTTTTAAAAAGTAGATTAAATGTGTTGGAGGTTGATGCATCAGGTTGTAGATGTTTTGACTGTTGAATTTGTGCCCTGTGACCAGGGTTGGATTGATCTTTGTTTTTAATAGGTTTTTCTGTGACTCCTGTCTTGGCCAGGACACTCTTGTAAATGAGACTATCAAACTCAATGAGGTTTTCCAGGTTGAATTCATTTAAATAAGTAAATACAAATACCATCTAAACTTTGATCTGTGACTTCTTAAAGCTTTTTTGTTGTTCTTATCTGCCAGAGAATAAGAGGCTGTATTTATTAGATTTAATGCAAGTTTATGCCGGTGTAGTGGAAGCGATGTGTTAAGTGTTTGCAGCAGCAGCAGCAGCAGCAGTAGGTTTGTTTCTAATAAATGGAAAATATATACAGAGATGAAAAGCAAACACACTTGATGAAATTTCAAGATACACAAGGAGAATGGGGGTTTTGTGAGATGAGGCCACAATTCAATAAGAATTTATCAGAGCTGCTCAAGTTGTGAAATGAAACTCTGTTATAAGTCACAGAGCCGTTCTATTTATCTTTTTTGACAAATATGATCGTTTATATGTTGACAAGGCGTCCTCTGGAGTCAAAAAAAAGGAAAATACTCCAGGCATTCAAACTCCTTTTTTTGCCTTGTACAGCTTCTGATCATTTAAGTGATGTGTTGGACAGCAGGATAAAGGGACAAATGATGCGCCTTCTCTCACTTTCTGCTCATATTACAGGAGGCCTAATAAACTTAATCAGACTCATTTGTCTCTGCTGGTCTTTCTCCTTTTCCCTGTGTGTGGTCTTATGTGCAAGATTGATGCTGAGGGAGGAGGCACCCAGCGCTCCACCAAAGAATATCGTGGCCAGTGGGAGGACAAACCAGTCCATCATGGTTCAGTGGCAGCCACCGCCAGAGCCGCAGCTCAACGGCATCCTCCGAGGATATGTGCTCAGGTAAGAACACTCTTTCACACATTTATCCTTCTAGGCTTCCTTTTTCCTTCCATTCAAATATAATCATTTCATCACACAGGTTTGCTGATACAAAGAGTACACTCTAGGCCTGTTGGTAAGCTACTAGGTGGCAACTTCTGATGATTTTGAACACATTAACCATAATCTTTTGAGCAAACCAAAGGTCTTTTATGGTACAGTGGATCTATTGTGTTGGGATAAAGAGCTCTAGACAGAATAATCTTTTCAGGAGCTGTAGAGGTTTCACATTTCTTTAAGACCCCCATCTAAGTCCCCATGTAAACCCTGTGATATTACACTTGTTCAAAGAAACATTGAATCGATTGATTGTTAAAGCTGAAGGTCGATCATAAACAATTTTGATGATCTGCCCTTGGAAAACAAAAGACATATCACAGATAAAGTCTACTTTATACAGTATTATCTGAAGCTTCTATCTTTTTTCTTCTACTACACAGAAAGTTAAAGCCTTTGAGATAAACTTTTGATTTGTGTCAGTTTTGGCAACCCCTGTGGATTAATGTTTTTGCTCATTTCTTTCAGACATGGGTAAACAGTCATTTTTAAAATATCAGCCATCCATCCATATCACTTCTGTGGAACATGTAGATAAAGCGGCTATAGTGTTCAGTCAATCACATGATCTAACCATTATTGAATATGTCTGTAGATGGTATAAATGTGAAGTCACTATAGGCTGAGTCACTGTAATTCAAGGTATTGAGTGGGAGGAAGATGATTCTAGTGATAGAAATCAGAAGAAAGCAAGCAGTAAATGACTTTATTTCAGCTGAAATTATTTCTAAACGATGTTCATTGCTAACCTAACACATCAGATGGACTGTCTGACATGTCCATTGCATGGGAAATACACTATAGGGACAAAATTATTTGGCCAGACCTTTTAATTATTGAAATCAGGTGTTTAAATCAGACTCAATTTGCAAACATTTGTGATAATAAATGGGTTGTTCTGAAGATCTCAGTGACTTAGGTGTAGCACTGTGATGGATTTGCAATAGACGGTTTGTGAAATTTCATCCCTGCTGGATATTCCACAGTCAACTCTAAGTCATAATATTTGAAAGTGGAAGCATTTAGGAACAACAGCAACTCAGTCATGAAGCAGAATAACATAAAATCATAAAATCACATCAACGACTGCTAAGGAGCATGGTGCATAAAAGTTCACCAACCCTCTGCTGATTCCATAGCTAAAGAGTTCCAGACTTCCACTAACATTAATATAAGCACAAAAACTGGGCGGTGGGAGCTTCTTGAATGGGTTTCCTTGGCCAAGCAGCAAGCAAGGCTCACATCACTAAGTCCAATGCCTAGCATCGGATAGAGTGACCCAAAGCACGCTGACACTAAACTATGGAGTAGTGAAAATGTGTTTGTTGGAGTGGCGATTTACACTTCTCTGTCTGGCAGTCAGATGGGTGAGTGTGGGTTTGGCGGACACTGGTAGAAGGTTATCTGCCTGACTGCATTGTGGCAACTGTGAAGTTTGGTGGAGGAGGGATAATGATATAGGGCTGTTTTTCAGGGCTTGGTCTAGGCCCCTTATCTCCAGTGAAAGCCAATCGTAATGCTTCAGCATACTAACACATTTTGGACAATGCTATGCTTCCAACTTTGTGGCAACAGTCTGGGGAAGGTGATTCTCTATTCCAGCATGACTGTGCCCCAGTGCAGATAGCAAGGACTATGGTTTGATGAGTTTGGTGCTTAAAGCCACAGAATGACACCATGCTTGTACAATAGCACAACCAAAATGTATCATAGAAATGAGCCGATGCATTCTGTTAGCAATGAATACAGTCTGAACCCAGCTCTATCCACTTGTTTTTCCCCACACAAAAAAATTAATAGCTTGACTTTCAGAAGGTCAGTAATATAGTAAAAGAACGATATCTGAGATGACAAGGCATCTAGTGATAACATTAGGTTTTCATGCTTGTACATAAAACCCTGTGAAGTCCAATTAGCACAGATGATTTTAAAGCAAAAAATAGACTTTGAATGTTTATCTCATTGAATAAAATCAAGAAAGTTATGTCCATGTATTTTTCATGAGATGACCTAATAACAGTGCATGTCTATACTCCTAAAAAGTATTAAAGGTTAAGAGCTTTACTGCAGTATTTGTCACATTAGAAATGAAAAAGGAGGCAAAAACAATTTTAACCCCTTAACGCCTGTTGTATCATATTTGATACATACTTTTATGATACCTCTATCTAATCAATATGCTCAATAAATTACTCAAAAAACTTCTGAATACAATCTGATAAATGATAAAAATACCCTCAAGTGGATTATCAGTTACTGAAAACAGCTAATAAATGAAATGAGATACTAAAAAATGTATTTGTTAAATTTTATGGAAATTCTGATTTTTTTTAAATTTCAGTAGTAAGTTGAATGAACATTTCAGTTCCAAAAAATTAGAATTTTCTGGCTATTATTTGTGTTTTGAGGCTTTAAGGGGTTAAAGGATGCTTAAATAGAGCTATCTTATACTCAAATAAAGCCTGGGTACATCCACCCTGAATCTAAACAGATATGACTAACATAGAGCAGTCTTTCTACCGACTACCAAAAGTCACTGACCGTACCAGGCTTTTGTGTGTCCTCAGTCTTTGCTTTGTGTACTTGAAATCATTCATATAAAAGTCAAGAAACCTGACCACAAATCAATGTCCACAATCCACTGAGTCTTTAGTAAAAAGAGGTATCTCTGTGGAGTCCACATGCCCTTCATTTAAGCAGATATTTGACTGTTATATTCTTGTTTTTATCAGAACCCTTTGACACTCAGTCCGACTCGGGGAGTAGTTGAGTGGAAAAGTGACGTCAGTGCAAACCCTCTGTAAAGAGATTACAAATCATGTGGATTTCGGTCATTTTGCTTTTTCAGTGCACACAAAAGTATCAATATTAACAATAAATGCAATTTCATCAACACTGATGGTATTTTCCCCTGTTATATTACATTATATCCACTTATCAACCAGTAAATTTGAATAGTCTCATCGCTCAGGATTGGAGGAATATTTAGTTTTAGATTTAGTATAGAGACATTTATGTGAATCTGTATGGGTTAAGACAATTTTTCTTCCTTTTTTTTCCTTCTCATCCAGCACTCAACCTCACACTTATGCCCACACAGACTCGAGAAGCCGTAACTGCCCTTGGTCAGATATCTTTCCCTGTGATGTCTGCCATATGTGACACACTGAGTGTAATCGAACTGTCATCAGCTGCCTCTCTCAAATTTGCATATAATTGTCATCAGGTCTTTTAGTCTCATTCAGTGTGTTATCTGAGTCCACTTGAGAAATCAGTGGAAAATGGGAAAGCGCTCCTATTCATCTTCACCATATCATTTCAGCTAATATCTCTTCCCTCCTACAACCCCCCCACAGTCCTCCTTCCCCCCGGTGTGAGTGTCAGTATGTCAGGTAGAGAGAGAGAAAAAGGGTTTATCTCCCCTTCACTACGGAGCTGCCCTGTCAGCCCTCAGCGCTCTCTCGCTGTGTGTGTATGTACAGTATGTATGTGTGATGGAGCGCTGACTCAGCCGCTAAAATGTCTGAATATCCAGTTACAGTGAATCGGCTCCGTATTAAAATGCTGACATGTGGATTATTACTCCATTGGATATGTACAATACCTCAGTGGTATTACACTCCTGGTCTCATTGGGTCATATATCGTTTTAAGTGGACATTTATATCACCTCACTAAAGCAAAGGCCTTGAAGGTGCACTATTTAGAGATGTCTACAAGGCATTGAAGGTTTTTATTCTTTAGGGAGTCTGACATCAATCAAGTGACTTCACACAACAGAAAACGCTTCATTCAAGTTCTTTTGCCTGCTGGGGAAACATGTCTATGACTACATTTGGTTATATTAGCCAACTAAAGTCAACTTACTTTTTTGCTTTGCTGTACAATCTGTATATTGGCAGCAATTCTCAATTTATTTTCTTGCCTAAAGGCATTTAAATGTTGTAGAAGAGCCATGACTTTAACATCAGCCCCTAAAAAAATAAGGCTGACTTTCTCCAATCTGAGCTGGAGCTGTAATACTATGCATATTCTCACATACACATACTTGTATGTGTAAAGTCACTAAAGTTGGATCACCTTTTGTCATCTTACTTGCCTCTTCAGCTCCAAATCTACATATTCAAAAGTTTTTCTGTTTATTTAGGTACCGTCTGGCAGGGCTGCCAGGAGACTACCAGGAGAAGAATATCAGCAGCCCAGAGACCAACTACTGTCTGCTGAAGGATCTGATCATCTGGACACAATACCAGATCCAGGTGGCTGCGTTCACTGGAGCAGGCTTGGGAGTCTACAGCAGCCCAGTTACTGAGTACACTCTGCAGGGAGGTGAGTAAAAATACACACATCTTTTTTCTTGATCTTGGAGGGAAAAGCAAATCTACTAAAAGTTTTGGGCAATATGCATAAACACAAGTAACTGAACAATAGTTCTTTAAGTATAACCACATTAAAATTCCTGTAAAGCAACATCAAAATACTGTCTATAAGCTTATCAGTTATGTTGGAATAATGAAAAGGCTGAGAAGTATGACTGAAGGGGCAGGGCAAAATCTTGGGATGAGTGACTCATATGAGCTCCAAATTATTTACAACGATATGAAGGGCTTTATCTCAGTGCAGTCTATTGTTTAGCTGTGTATTTATGCCTTCATTGGAGATTGGAGATTGCCATGTTTCTGTTAAGTGTGGGCTAAATTTGCCCAGCCTACCAGCCATGGTGGCCTTTGGGTTATTAAAAGTAACATAACCAGTTAATCTGTGACAGAAAACAATGTGAATTTAATCCCAGACCACTGCCTCATCCACTCTGACACAGGGACACGCAGCCATGATCTGAAATCATAAGAGCAAGCTAGATGCTGGAGTGGTTGTCTCAGTGTCACTTGAACCAAGCCAAGCAGGGACTAACGTCTTTCCCTGCTAAAAGTTTGTTTTAGCCAGTATTTTACTTGTCCTAAGTCCTGGACGATTAAAAAAAAAAAAAAACAGGTTGTGACTATGTCTCTCAAAGGAACCGTTACTCCCTGTTCTCTGTTAGTGTCGCTATGCTAAAAGTGAATCTGTGTCAAGTTCAGTGAAGTATCCATCAATGGACACATTCTTTTTCTGCCAAATTCATCACAGTAGGATTATCTGCTTGTCAGTATTATGGAAGACTGTTTTTCTGAAGAGAAAAATCATGAAATGGAATGTATTAAGTAGCAACTTAACAAATTAGATGCCTCAAAAATGCAAGAAAGACCTTTACATCAATGAGGAAGTCGGATGTGTTTAAATAAAGGATGAGAAAATGAAACTCAGACTTTATAGCTCCAAACTATCTGCCAAAAATGTCATTATGGCTCTGTTGGCTCAATCACAGACCTGACAGGTTCAGCAGAGCAGATAAGAGTACTCCATTCGGGTTGTTGTAATTTTTTATATTTTTTATATATTTTTTTTTTTCATCTTTTTCAACCAAAACACTCACAGCATCGCAGAGCAGATATTACTGCCTCAATTTTCATTGTTTTTATACTTTATTTTATTTACTTAGAAATGTTTCTCAAAACTGAGGGGCATGCCTTGTGGTCAATGACACAGGCTTAAATCATGCAAAGAAACTCTAGTACATATATTTTATTTTGGTATGCACAATATTTTTGGCATGATATTGGTATCGGCAGATATTAGATTAAAAATGAAATATGGGTATCAACAGATACAGACATTTCTGCTGTTATGTGCAACTGATATTTTGGCAATAAAAATCTGCCTTTATCAGCTGTAAATATCGGCTATACAAACAAATGTCAGTGGAGTTTCTGGCTGTATCAGCAGACCTACTTTAGCTCAAACACTATTTCATTGCTGTGACTTAACTGAAAAAGATGTTCTCATTCTTTGTAGAAATTTGCAAATGTTTGAGCACACAGCAAATGAAATGGAACAGATTTTTTTTTAAGTTGTAGATCTTTGTGATTAATATTGTTCATGCTTCCTTTAGTTGATTTTTCCTCTGAAATATTTGAAATATCTTTTTTTGTCAAAGGCAGTCCATCCAATAGTCTTTTCCTTTAAAAAAAAAAAAAAAAAAGAAAAACTTTGATACTATAAAGGCTAAGGTTGTTAAAGCTGCTAATTTGAGCTGTTTGTTGTCAGGCATCCAAACAGACAGAACCAAGGAGATGTCCTTCTATTCCTGGCACTGTGACTTTATTATTGTTACTGAAGTACATTGCTGCATATATTACAACTGTGCCTTCTTTTCAATAATGCTATTGGCGGGCTACATGTTTGTTTCTTTTCTCTATGTCTTAGCTTTTCTCCATTTTCTGTGCTGCACAGGCTTGTTGAAAGATACTTGGTTGCTTTCCAACATGCAGGTTTAAACTTGGACCTTGTAAATCAGCATCTCAGTAGTTTTGATTTTGGCAAAAGCAGAATTCAGTTACTTTTGAGATAAGGATAAGGATACAACAGGCATGCAGTGGGAGTGAAAACATGAAGGGCAAGATTGTTTTGAAATGAAGAGATAAAAAATGCATTCATAGTCTGATGTCAATCTGAATCAAAATCAAATGAACATTTTTATCACATTTTTTTAACTTGATGCCAAATAAGGGTGTAATTTTGATGCTTATGACTTGTTCATCAACTTATCTATTTTAACTAATAAAAGGCTTAATGTGTAAGGTAAAGGCTTTTGACAGAAGTGCTTTGCTGCATGTATGAGCTGTTTTGAGAAATTACTTTCCAGGCTGTGAACTTTTAAATGTATTTAGGTGAAAACTGTCACTGCCCTAAAGAAGCTTGTCTCTGCCCCTAAATCCATCCTGAATGAAAGCATGAGAGCAGCAGTATGATGGCAGCAGGTTGTTTATAGTGAATAAATAGACCGTCGTCAACTGTTTTTACTTCTCTACATAGCGATCAAAAGACAGAGACCACAGCCACACGCAGAAGCAGTAACACCCAAGGCTGCTTGGTTTGAATCTCTGTGATAGGATGAGGCACTCAGCTTTGAGAGGAGCCAATTTATGCGGTTCAGACTTGTGCTAAAGTTCCCCCCAGGCATCCCCTCAAAGGCACACAGGCTTCAACCAAGTGGGAAGGGACCCTGGGGACAACCTAGGACATGCTGGAGGGACACATCTCCATCTGGCCAAAGAGCTCAGAGGAATGCTGGAGAATTGGCTGCAGGAAGTTTTAAGGAAAAGATTACTTGATAAATATGTTATTTCATGAGTAACAGAGGAACAAACTTTGAGACTGTTTATCAAAACTGCATGCAGGTGTAGCGAAGAAGAACAAATGTCAATGACAACAGTAAAAGTAGATGAAAGGAAGTTGAAGTCGGGGTAAATCCTCTTTAAACATGTGCTTTATTCTCCCTGACTTTTATTCCAACAGTTTATAACCATTATTACTGCAAGGCTGAGCGCCACGCACACACCAACACATGCACATAAAGCTCACAGTCATTATTACAAGAGTTGAGGACAGGTTTATAGACTCAGGAGACGGAGTTAGGCTCATTAATTATTCTAATGTGGTTTAATGGGAGAGGCTGCAATGGATTGGACATTTTCTCCCTCTCACTATCTCAAAGAGGATATGGGGTGAACTTAGTGCGAGACTCCGATAATGCTTCTCTCCTCCAGATCTCTCACATACGCGCATACTAAGATTCCCCCAGAGGACAGAGTTTAGTGTTTTATCTGTAGCTCTGAGCTGTGCAGGGTTAGAAGCCGGTCCCCAGGAGTACAGTCAGTGAAGCAAAGGGGGGTAGAGAGCATCTTTAACATCAATTAATCTTCTGTCTCTCTCTCTGTATGCTCATCCCGTGGTTCTTTCTGTCTGTCACTAGTTCTTCCTCCCATTTTCATTTCTTTTTTGTCATGGATTTACAATCTCAACTCTGCATTCCCTCCTTTTGCTGCGTGTATGTCTTCGTCTGGCCTCTTTGGCTCAAATTTAAGATGTAAAGGGCATTCCCATCATGCAACAGTGCATGATCACTCTGTGAATTCAGCATAAACCCCTTACAGTGTAATCACCGTAACATGTGCCCACAGACACATACACACATAAGCATGCACGCATGCATTATCTCTCCCATATGCCACAGTCACACACTCTGGCTTTAGTGCTGGAATGCAGCCTCTTGTTGATAGATTCCATTTAAGCATTAAGATTATGGAGTGGAGGAACATTTATACACTGTCTGGAAGTGTAAAATTAAACATTAAGTCAAGTAAACATAAAATCTTGGAGTGAAAGAAGTAAATCTGTGTCAAGCTGGTGTGAGCCAAACATCACATGTTCAGCCCGTTTTACAAAAATTGAACAAATAAACTAAGTTTCATAGGGAAAACTGTCCAAGTCTGCTCTGTATATTTGACATTTCCCTCCTAAGACATTCCCTTTCTCATCTCTTCTAGCTCTGTCCTTTCTGACTCTCTGCTTGGCTGGTGATGAAAGCCTTTGCCGAGTTTACACTTCTTTCAGAAAGATTTTTTTGCTATTCTTATTTATGCTATGAATTATTACTGTTCTGCTCTTTATTGTTGAATATTTGAACTTGAGATACAAGATTAAACATGAGAAAAACAGTGGGAACTAGTTTACTCTGGGTTTTTAGGAGCATTATTGTGTTTTCTTTCCTGTTAGTGCAAATAATACTTAAAAGTAATGCCAAAGCCTCAAAATTCACCCATGTATTTGCAAAAAAAGCTTTATTCCATGGATAGGATACATGTATACACAAGTCTTTGTGGTGATATATAGTGTGTTTTGTTTTTCACTGACAAAGTATTTATATAAAGTATTTATATATTACTTATTTATACAGTCATGCACATACGTTTTACGCATGTAGGATGTGAAGGATGTACCACAACGTGGAGCTGGAGTGTTTTTTGGGGGGGAGGGCACCCATGTTCAAAGATTCCACGGTGTGGAAATGAGCTGATTTGCTAAATACACTCTATTTGGTCTCCATCAAGTCCGTGTTAAACAAGGTAATGAAGAAATAACACTAGTTTTGTACCCAAAATATAGCACTTGACAATATTTTGTAATATACCGTCCAACAAAGTTATACTGTTCACTCTGTAAAGGGTGATATGCTGTTGACTGAAACAGTCATCCCATGGAGCTAAGTTTATTCCTTTCTAAGACTGCTGACCACAAAGCTTTATAGATTTCTGATCATAGTAGCTTTGTTTATAGTGTCCTTGTTCATAGCCAGTCGCTTATTAGGCAGTAAACTAGTCGTTCGAAACAGAAACTATGCAAAACACATTCAAAGAATAAAAGATGAATTTCACATAGAAGTAAGGCAGCAATATAGCAGTGTAGGGTTGGCATTTAACTTAGCTCAGCAGATTTTTTTAATCAGAGAAGTTAATCTCAACATAACAAATTCAAATACAATGCTTTTTGAGATAGTATTTATATTTGCAGCTTTTGGCTCTCTGTCTGTAACTTTACTTTATTCCAGTGCACCTGGACACTCATCTTCTCTGTGAGTTCTGCAGCTTAATGTTTTGTATATTTGTGTTCTTAGTTCCCACAGCCCCGCCGCAAGAAGTGGAAGTTGTTGCTATCAACTCGACAACAATCCGCTTCACCTGGAACCCTCCACCTCAGCAGTTTATTAATGGCATCAACCAGGGATACAAGGTACAGTAAGTCTCTGGGCTTGTGAGTGAGAGAGTGTGATACAAGACTATAAACAGCTCTAAGTTAAAATCAGTTTTCTCTATGTGTAAATTTTCAACTAAACAGAAGAACCTACTTCTTTTATTATGCACACAATCTCACCTGCATTATGCACAAGACATTAATTTTTTTTCTTATCAGTTTAATTCTTTTCTTGTTGATGATCCTGATACATTTTGGGAATGTTTGAATTCAGTTTCCTTTTTGGTCAGTTTTTATATAAAACAGCAGCTGTCTTAAAACTACAAACTACATGTGTGTGGATGTGAGGTACTGCTAGAGTGACAATGAGCCATTTTATAATATTACTGAGGTCTTGAGTCCTGTACAAAATAATCCAGATACTCTCATCATTCATTAAAATATTTAAATTAGAATAAGAATAGACGTTTACATTATCTGTTCCCCTAAGTATGTATATTTTAGCATATTTTTGAGCTGTTTAACCCTTTCTTGGATTTAGAGGTCATGTCCCAAGATGCACTGCCTTGTTCTTGTTTACCTGTGCGAATGACAAAGTCAAGATAGTGGAAAGGAAGGATGAAGGTATAAGAAAAGAGGATTGAACCAAGCAAAAGACTGAAGAGAAACAAGAGATACTAACAAATAAATCAGGATAATAGGGAGCAGAGTGAGCAAATAATGAGTAGTTCAAAAGATCTATACATAGTAGTTCTGGTGTGTGATTAATGTTTCTCTTCTTGTGCCAACCAACCCCTCAGGAGCTGATTAGCATGACAAGCAAAACACATCATATTCTTACAGTGTGTCACTAGATCAGTGTGTAGGTGTTGGTGTGTTTTGGAGAGTGTGAATGTTTGTGTTTTTGTTGCTTGATAAATACTATATGGCTTTCCATCTGTGTGATGTGGTGCTCTGATGTTGCCTCTGTGTACCAACCCCACTAAATCAGTGGGGCCTCACGCTACTGCTGTGAAAAATGTGGGTGTGTGTCTTGAAGCGTGTTGTGCTGGTTAGAGGACGGTAGATAATGACATTAATTAAAAGAGGATATGAAGCAAAGCCTCATCTCATCTCCCACAGATCACTGACTGTATACACAGCTCTTAATAACAGAGCTCAACACTTATCGTCTGAGGCAGAACCAAAGGGACACTCTGACCAGTTTAAGGTTTCAGATATTCTGTTTTTGTCACATCCCTTTTAGACAGTTTGATTTCAGGTCAGATCTTTTAATCATCTATTTGTCTGCCTGCCCATCCATCCATTCATTTATTAATCAATCCTCTCTCCCAGTCATCAGTCCATCTAGCCAACCACCCATTCAATCATGTATCTATATACCCAGCCATGCCCTCAGACTGCTAAGTCGTTCTTTATCCTTCAATCATTCACTCAGCTTGTCCTCTGACTTCCCTTCATCTATGCAATCATTCATCTTTCATCCAACTTGCATCATACTTCCATTTAACCATGCATCCATCTATCCATCAACTGATTTTCCAATCCTTCTATCCACTATCATTCTACTCAACAGTGATCCTTCTACTAATCCTCATCCAACTAGTAGTTTGATCTTTATCATCCATCCATCCATCAATCCACCCATCCCACCCAATAATCCACCCATCCCACCCAATAATCCACCCATCCATCCATTTATTTGACCAAATACCATTCCATCTGTTATCTCAGTCATCTCTCTTTCATCCACTGAGTCATCCTTCCTTCATCCATCATATCATCCATCCAAATATGCCTCCATCCATTAGTTTTTTTATCCATCCATCTTTCTATCCATCCCTCCAGCCATCCATTCATCACCCCAACAGGTCATCAGCCAGTCACTTCATCCATAGATCTAGCAAACCGTTCAGCCAGTGATCCATTAATGGACTTTCATCCCTTGCCAACCAGGCATCCATTCATTCATCCATCCATCTCTCATCAATTTGACCAAACACATTCTAAATTCTCAGTCATAGATATGTCATCCATCCATCCATCCATCCATCCATCCATCCATCCATCTATTTATCTATTCATCTATTCATCTATTAGACCAAACACCATAAATCTTCTTAGACATCTTTCTATCATCCACCCTGTTGACATTCCTCCTCCACCCATCTATCTAACCATCCATCCCATCCAATAATCGTTCATCCATCCCCTGATCCATCCATCCATCCATTTATCTGACTAAACATTATCCCATCGTTTAACTGTCACCTTTCTTTTGTCTAGCCAATGAGTCCATCCATCTATCATATGTCCTTTTATCCATCTATCCAGCCATCTATCCAACAACCCACCAGGTCATTGACCAGTCTCTACATCCACTGATCTTTCCTACTATTTAAAAGTGATCCATTTACCCATCCTCAACCTCATCTATCCATACATGTATCCATTCATTTGACCAAATGTCATTCTATCTTTTAACTGAGTCATCTTTCTTTCATCCACCTAGTTATCCTTCATATTTCAACCACCCAATGCCATTCCAATCCATTTATCTATTCATGCCTACATCCATGTGTCTTTTTTTCCCATCCCTCCAGTCATCCATCCATCCATCCATCCATCAGCCCACCTGGTCAACCACCAATCCTTCCATCCACTTATCTGTAGAACTAGTCATCAACTATTGTTCTGTTTACAAACCCTCTTCCTCATCCATCCATCCATCCATCCATCCATCATCCATCCATTCATCCACCCATCCATCCATCCATCCATCCATCCATCCATCAAGTGATCTAGTCCAGCAATCCTTCCACTCACTGGTATCTCCATCCATTCAACCACTGATCTGTTTACCTATCCTTATCCAACCAGTTGTCTTTCCTTTGTCATCCAACTCATCCAATCATCATCCACCAAGTCGTCTTTTCCATCCCTCAGTTATCCATCCTTTATCTCCTGAGTCAGCCATCAAACCATTAATCCATCTAACCACCCACACAGTCATTTATTCATTCAGTAATCCATCCATCCCCTAATCCATCTATCAAATCGACCAGTATTCTACCTACCCTTCCTTTATCCTCTTAGCTATTAATCCTCATCTGCCTTGTCATCCATCTTTCATCCACACAGTCAGCCATCTATCCATCCATCCCCATGCCCATTTGTCCATCCACATCTTTGACATCTACATTGGGTTACTGATACACATGAGGTCAATTCAGAGTGAAAAAAACTTTACTTTTTATTATACAGATTGCAGATTTTGTCTGAAATCTCATGGCTCTTGTGTAGCACATAAAAGCATTCTGTGCTCTGCTTTCTTTTTCGCATGTCTGTATTTTGACGTCGCTTACAATCCCTGTTTTTTATTTTTGTGGGTGTATGCATTCATTATGTCTTAAATATACTCTCAACATCATTGAAAATTAGGGCACACCCTTAGTCATTCCTTGAAAGTTAAATTAAGGTTGAATGTATGAATAAAACATTTACTCACATCAAATTATGCTGAAATCATGAACATATCCTGTGGCATATCCTTGGCTTATATATTAGGCAGTTGTTACCCAAGACCGGATACTACCCATGTGACATTAGACATTTTAAACTGGCATTTCTTGTGCACTGGATTGTCGTACTGGTCTGTGGTCTCATGCCCCTTTGGACATTTTTGACCTGTGTTGTGAGTTTCAGCAGATTCTGGGTTTTCATTGCAATCAGATCTGGTTCAGAACACTCATGTAACTATAGCAACAGCACACCCAATCTTCCCTGCATCCTTAAAAAGTGGACTGGCATCAGTTGCTCGAGGGTGCCAGATCAGCACTCTTTTACTGCACCCAAACTGTATGGTGCTGATAATAAATTACAATAGAAAACCTTACTTTAGCATGACAGGCTGGGTGCAGTGCGGCACCCTTTAGGCAGGGAGAGAAGCAACCACTCAGCTGTCTCTGGATATCAAAGAGTTTCTCTCAGTAGGAGACCCCTGTGTTTTTGATCGGATGCCTACTGCAGATTATAGATATAAAACAGTGTGTATAGTGGAACAGCTCTTACATAGTTAATCCTTGGTGCTTCTTTTTTTAGTGTATTTGGCACTGCAAGTGTGTTTTTATAACAACAGATCTCTTCAAAATAAAATATGTGGTTATAAACGTCAGGAGGGCTGCTCTGCTATAATCCATAGCACCCAAAACCCCAGCAGGGGTAACTGGCACAAAGCTTACTCACTGTTACACAGCAAATATAGAAGAACCGCTGCTCTGATACAAGGCTGAGTCTAAATCTAATCTCTTGTGTACTCATTTACCACTCAAATATATTAAAGACACCATTTACTGTTTTCTGCAGGGAGCCATTAATTTAGATATGAATATCATAATTTTGCATCATCTTTTAATTTTTTTGTGGAACAAATGCTGTTTGTGGTTGTCACTGGTACCTAGTTCACTGGTGTTAATTGTATTCAGTGTTTTGTTTGAAAACGATCCTAAAACTTGATAAACACAGCCCTGAAGTCCAAGAAAAATTCCATTACACTATTACACTGACTATCCTATTCTATCCTATTCTGATGACAGCTGGGGATTGGCTTAAGTGGATGGTTGGATTGGTGGACTGAGTTGGGAAAATAAGTAAACTATGAAAAAGAGAATTGTTGAAAACAACATGGCCTGAGGCAAATGTGGACAGTTTTGGAAAAATGACGAATCCATCCATCCCACACAATGATCATTCATCCATCCATCCATTCAACCACTGATCTGTCTACCTATCCTCATCCAACCAGCTGTCTTTCTTTGGTCACCCAACTCATCCATCCAGAATCCACCAAGTCATCTTTTCCATCCATCAGTTATCCATCCTTTATCCCCTGAGTCATCCATCCACCCATTAATCCATATAGCCACCCACACAGTCATGTATTCATTCAGTAATCCATCTATCTCCTGATCCATCTATCAAATCGACCAGTATTCTACCTACCCTTCCTTTATCCTCTTAGCTATTAATCCTCATCTGCCTTGTCATCCATCCTTCATCCACACAGTCCACCATCCATCTTTCCATCCACCCCATGTCCATTTGTCCGTCCACTGGATCTGACTTTCTCATTGGGGTTCTGAGACTCATGAGGTCAATTCAGAGTGAACAAAAACTTTACTTTTCATTATACAGATTGCATTTTGCCTGAAATCTCCTGGCCCCTGTTCAGCACACAAAAAAGCATTCTTTTTTTTTTTCAGAGAAATGCATTAAAACTGAATTGTTCCCATTAATCCATTTATAACCATGACTACAAACTACTCCCCTCTCCTTACTGTTTTTTCTGTGCTCCACTGTTCATTGCATGTTTGTATTCTGGCATCACTTACAATCCCTGTTTTCATTTTTGTGGATGTATGCATTTATTATGTCTTGAATATACTCTCAACATCATTGAAAATTAAGGCACACCCTTAGTCATTCCTTGAGAGTTAAATTAAGGTTGAATGTATGAATAAAACATTTACTCAGTGAATTATGCTGAAAATATTCATTAACATGTCCTGGTTGGGTTTAATATTTGTCAGTTGTTTACCCAAGACCGGATACTACCTGTGTGACAAGTTTATAACTAAATCTCTCTGACAGGTGAAGTTTCACATAGGTGTGTCCCAGTTGTTGTGAGTTTGCCATATTTAGTATGGTCTACATGAGGCAAGACAGAGTTTTGTTTTGGTCCAAGTTTGAGGCTCATCATGTAATAATAAGGATTTAGGTTGTTAAGGGAAAGTGTGGAGAGAATTATACACAAGAGAGTCACAGATTAAATGTCATAAGTAATAGTTCATGTAAAAACAAGCTCTTGCCCTGATTATTATTCTCTCTTACAGTGCAGAGGATAAAAGAAAAACTCAGTTGTGTAGAAGATGTTGATGCTTGTAGACAGCTGGTGGGAGAGTGCTGGTAAATAAGTGAGAGAACAGAGTAGTGCCTTACTATACCTATAGATCACTTCTATGAATATTATAGTGTTGTCTTTTCTTTTATTATGAAAGTTTAAATATATGCTTTTCACTGTTTTTGTGTCTATAGGAGGGCTGCAAACCAAACTGCTGTTTGTTATGTGATTGTCATTAGACATTCAGTTAGACTCATTATCAAACTCAGTTTTTTCCCGCTGATATTGCTCTGACTGATAATACTATGGTGACAGAGATTTATATTGAATGGTACATTATGACAGAAACAAATTTATAGATTTCTGGGCAAAGAAACATGGTTATTGTCTAAATATTTGTGCAGTTTTAAACTTTTATGGCAAGCTAAGTCCTTGGGTAATAACCCAATTTAGGAAAGATTGCCCTCTCCATGGTATTGGTAAGTCTGTTTCCAGAAATAGGATTTGCATTTGGTGGCTTGAAGCTAAAACTGCTGAGTCAGAATAATGACTAAACAAAAAAATGATCAAATAACAAACAAATAACTTGTGTTGACAATTTTTGTGCTGCATTAACCTCTCATCTTATTCTTACCAATAACTTCCTCTCTCTTGATACAGCTGATGGTGTGGCCAGAGATGTCTCCGGAGGATGCTATCGTGGTGACCATCACACCAGAATATCCAGGTTCACGACACACAGGATTGGTGAGCGGACTCAAGAAGTTCACTTGGTACTACGGATCCACCCTCTGTTTCACAACACCTGGAGACGGACCCCGCAGCCCACCTGCTCTGGTGCAGACACACCAGGATGGTGAGTAATACTAGTACTACTACTGCAGTAGCCTCACAACTTCAGTGTGAATAAAACCCGAACAGAAAACTTGATCTGCCTCCCCTGTGAATAATAATGAAAATGTATTGATGTTCTCTGTGTTCAGTCCAGCTGTTTCTGTCAGTGTGATACACAGCTGTGCACATAACATCTTTGCAACAACAGTTCTGCCTGTTTTCTCTCAGGCCTTTAGTTCTTTTCTCTCCTTCTTAATCTGTCTCTTCTTAATTTCCCCTCCTCCCCCTGCCTTTTATTTCTTCTTTCCTGAGTCTTTTTAGAGGGAATTGATTCTAATGTTTTCAGGCATGCCAGTATTTATAGCCCACTGTTCTACTGACTAACATAATAGCTGCCACTCCCAGCTGCAAGTACACATGCACATAGACGCACTGTCAAGTAAACACAATAGCCTTTAGGCAGACAGGCAAGCAATTATTACCAACCAATGATTATTGAGTGGGAAGGGCATATTAGGAGCCATGTGTGTACTCACTCCCACACATACACAGATATTGATTGGGCACTGGGCGTGTTGCAGGGTTAACGGTGGGTGTAATTCTTGCTTGATGATAGCTTTTTGCATGTGTCTGAGTGTGTGTATGTGTGTGTGAGTGTTATTGAATGTCTCAGTTGAATAGCTCTATCGCTCCATGGGGAGAAGGGGGCTAGAGAGCAATATATGAAATTAGAAACAACATGAATCTTTGCACCTGAGTGTGTTTGTAGGTCAATGCCGATGTGATGAGAAGGTGGTGAGTAAAAGTAAAGAGAAGTAGGTAACAGACTAAAAAGATAGACATATTTCTGTTTATGAAGTGATATAAGTAGAACATAATGTCTCAGAGAAAGTAAATGCTGAAGAAGACAAATTAGAGCTAATATTACCTTAAAAATAGTAACTTTTTGTTGTTGCTGTTCAGCCCCTGGACCTGTTCGCCAGCTGAGCTTCACTGAGATCTTGGATACATCACTCAGAGTCAGCTGGGCGGAGCCTGAAGACAAGAACGGCATCATTACTGGTAAGAAAATCACAACATTTCAAGTAAATAATCTGTAGACTGTCACTCAGGATTATCCTGACCACCTCAATGTGTCCATCTTTATTAAGTTTTATTTATAGTTGAGATAAGAGGAGTGTATGGAAAGGTTCAGCTGATCCAACACCACAGAATATCTGGCAACATTTTTTTTGATTAATTCCTCCAGACAACTGGTGGAGATGCTCCAAATTTGAACAAGGGGGATTATCTGCCAAAAGTAATTAATATGTATGTGCGTCAGTATAGTGTTGCAGACATAATCATCATATCGTTTCAGTTGGAGTAGACCCAACTTTAAATCGCAAGGTGCAACTTAAAATCAAGTGGCAACTTCTGGTATTGAAAAATGAAGCTAGTGTGGAAGTTTAAAACTCTGCAGTGCTTTGCATAGACGCTTGAGGCTGGCTCCAAAAGAGCTGTGGGGCTTTTCCACTACGACTTTTGGCCCCACTGATCCAAACCAAGCCATGCTGATTTACTTCACCATGTTGGCTGTGCTCAGAATGGTCCTGCTCTGGAGCAGGGCCCAAGTGCGCCACAGTGACATCACAGTAGTTTGTCATCATTTGAGGACGCCTCACAGATTAATTTAAGTAGCAACCGCTGCATCAAACTTTGGAATACCTGCTGGATTACCGATAGAAGAAGAAACACTGGCTTAACTCTTGAACAGTCAAAAACACCAAATAATGCTTACTGAAGCGTAGCTTTTTATCGTCATTGACTCAAACAGCTGTGTCATCAGCTCTAGACGCACCCTCAAGCAGGTAGTTCAGTTGTGGTGGAAAAGCAAATCCCCTGCTGTGCTGGGCAGCCATGCAGAGTCAGACCAAGTAGAGCCATGCTGCTCAGTGTAATGGAAAAGCCCCACTGGATGTCTCACATTACAGTCATGTTAAAATGCCCGTTTAAACACCTGGAAGAACAAACATGCAACAGTCTGGTTGAAACAGCTCATTTCTTTCGCAATACTTTTTCTGGAAATGATTTATTTTTATAACTTGCCCATTTGGATCATATTAGGGGTAGAGTTGTGCATAAATTTACATAGTTGGGGTATAACTGAGTTTAGTCCCAAGTAAGTGCTTTAGCAGTTTGACTTGTGGCTCAAGTCACACTGATCCACAAGCAGAAATCTGCAATAATCAGTGAGAGTATGCTTTAACTGTGCTTGCTTCACATCCATTGTCAGCATCAAAATGTACAATCCCTGCTGATTTAGTCTCCTTGGCTGAACGTACAACTCAGCCTGTCTTCTTCCTTTTTTCTTGTGATGAACACACTGAAAACATACAACAAGCTGTTGGAAGCCATAAGTCTTGTTTGATAACAACATTTTTTTGGATCTAAGTCCTTGGAATCAATAACATAAGATCTTGTTTGCAAACTTAAAATCAACTTTAAAAAAAACTACCAGAATGAAACTTAACTTGTTCCAAAAAGTAGTTTGGGCTCACTGAAATCAAAAGGAAAATTTCCCGTCTTCTTACTTGATTTCTTCAAACTGTTTAGCCTTTTTCACTCAGTTTTAGTGCTCAGTCACTAATTTCAAGTCTTCTTAAATACAGCATTAAGTCCATTTTGATCCCAATTAGACTAACATAGAGACCAAAGCAACCTCTGGGGCCAAGCAACATTGAAGTAGGATTTTTTAAACCTCTTAAGTTTCTGATTTCTCCATTCAATCTTTTATTACTCTCTGCTTTCCAGAGACATCCCCTTGTCTCTCCTACTGTGTTTGCATCCAACTGATTCATCATCAGCTAATCCCTTCTCTCTGCAGCTTGTCTTCTCACATTATCTCCAACATGCCCTCATTCCACGCCTCCCAATGCCCAGGGTGTTGCTTTTGTGGCACATCACAGAGCAACAGGGTATTTTTTCCTCACTATTCATTTTGCCACAGCTCCTCCATGATGCTGTTGAACACTGGTGTTAGTGCGAATTGTGTACAGAATTGTGTTTATACAAACGTGTCTGTGAGTTGACACCACATTCAACTATCAACAGGAAGACATCAAGGCCGCTTTGTAACAGAGCAGAGCTTTAGTGGCATTACATTTCACACAGCAACACACAACCAAACAGACCAACAGAGGGGTAGTTGTGTTGACAGTAATCTTTTCCACGATGCATCATGATGGGGACATGGACAGTTCTGCATCGGTGCAGATGCAGAGCATAATAGATGGACCAACCTTGAATACTCAAGTAATGACCTGTTTCCCTTCCAAACGGGGCTACTTTTCAAAATAGTCTATTTTATGGTGCAGCTCCTGTCTTCGTTGTAGCACTAGTCACAACGCCACTAAACCAATCACCTCCTGTGTCATGACAAAGCAGTATTGGAACACGGAAACACTCAGGTGTCTGCAAAGTGCAGTCTGATTACAAAAACACGGAGATATGGAGCCAGAGAATTAGAATAAAGACAACTAAAAATATTTATATAGGTTTTTTAATCTAGGGTGTGTTTGTTATGTTCATTTTCCCACCAACAGTTAAACCAGCATGTCTCATATGTTTCAGTGCTGTTGTGATTGCTAAATTTGGTAATGTCAAACATTATGAAACAAATCCCAAAATAAATGGACTGAGAGCCTGATATGTTGGATTTACTGGAATCCTGACTCAGTCAAACACAGCCTAACACAGTGCCAACAATGTTCCCTCAAAGTTATGTTAATTTCCTGTCAATGTAAAAACCTTTTAATATCACAGGAGGCTATCAGTCACATTTTCAACTCAGATTTTAATCCTAACAGTGTGATATGTAGTTAATTTCTCTTGCTAGATAAGATGTGTGAAATGTTACAGTCATTTAGCGTGTTTGTACAAAGCACATACATCTGGTACGGGTGTTATTGGCATTAAAGAACTTGCCCAAGGGCACATACAGGACACTGATTCCTGACTGGGATTCGTACTCCCAGTTTCCTGTAATAAACTCAGTGACGTAAACCGCTGAGCTATCCAGCTGCCAACTGAACCTTTGACTACTTTTAAATACTAAGACTATCTTGATATGCTGTAATTTTAATGTAAACGGTTTACTTATAAGAGAATATTTCAATCTTTTATTGTTTGTATTATTTAATAAAATTTAGCTAAATGATCTAATAAGAAGTGTTATTTCCAGAAATTCACATTGACATTAGGAGTTTATGTTCATCACAATGCTTGCCTCCATTGGGAAAGACAGCCACGTACAGTAGGGATGCTCCCCCTTAGCTGGCTAAATTGTTAAATTTGGATCTCTTTGTCATTCGCATCAGTATTACAAATTGGTTTAACGAATTATCAATTTTTTTTTTAATCAGTTCAGGATCATAATTCCAGTCAAACACTCCATTTAAAGCGTAGGGCAGCTGCCAACCACAAGTAGCCACTCTAGTTGTCCTTAATGACTACTGCCTTACTGCCTTGCCGCCACAATGCCCTATAATCCAATATAAACAATCACTAACTGGTAGAGCACGGATAACATGTTGTAAAAACAGCACAGTTTAGCACTATTTTGATCAAGACATAAATCTTTCTTTTAATCATGAAATCAAGACATAGCTGTCCTGAGGTTGTGTCAGGATATACTCACATATTACTGAAGCATGGAGTGATGCTGTCTGGCACAGGAATGTGGACGTTAACCTGCAAAAAGGATTGAAGGCAGGTGATGCTAGCTCTAGCAGCATTCTGTACATCAACTTTATATCATTACAGTGTGACATCATTTTACCGTTTTAGAGGGGAGTAGGTTTCCAGACTGTATTTATGTGCTTTAAGATTAGTCATCTAAATGCTGCTATAGTTTGTGTTTGATGGCATGGGAAATTATACACCAAAGAACATCACTAATGTACAGTTTTATTGAACATGGAGGATGCTTTGCATGAATCGTGATGCATCATGATATTAAATCAAATCACTACCCTGATAATTGTCATGGAATTGAAATGAGACCAGTCAAGATGCACAGCTGTATAGAGGAGTGTGAATATGGTTATACAATCAGGGTCACCTTACACATTTACTCTTTTCTCCTTAACCTGCTTTCTATCCAGCACCTGGTGAGGAGGGAAACAGATGAGGGACCATTCACTCTCTCTAGGGCCGTACACACATGTGGCCCCACACACACACATACATTTGAAGGTGGTGGAGGTGATGCATGACTGTGAAGATGCGAAAAGACAAGACAGCCATTTTACCTGTAGTTACCCCTCACTCATTCTCTTCTTTCTTTTTGGCTCTGTTCCTGTCATTATGCTAAAGTGTATGCACCTCAGTGTGTATCTGTGTCTGCTCACGTCTGTCTGCACCTTTATTAACCCAGCGTGTGCTCCACACCCTGCAGGCTATGAGCTGCAGTGGGAAGTGTCGGGCGTAGAGTCAAGTCGTGAGGAACGCTCCTTGTCCAACTCCACCCTGCAGTACCAGCTGACCGGACTAACCTCCACCACTGTGTACACACTACAGGTGGCAGCACTCACCGCTGCAGGGCGGGGCATGGTCACATCCTCCACCATCTCCACTGGAGTCCCACCAGGTACTGTAAACACACAGAAGCAGGAGTTGAGAAAAGGGGATGTTCAAAAAGACCATCTTTTGTGTGTTTTAGAGTTGCAGAGCAAATATGACTGATGAGCTCTTACAATGCCATAGTCTTTCCTCGGGCTGATAAGTGGCTGTTACTGTGCCTCTATGAATCATCACCCACATGGCTAACACACACATTGACATGCACAGTCACACACTAGAGTTAGTCATTTACAGCAGAGAGCATTTTAGTGCAGTGTTTATTTAGCCTGCATACTTCGTTTGTACTCAGGATGAGTTTGTATGATTGGACGAAATCCAAGTTGCAATCATTATTAGTGCTGATTAGCTGCAAAAGAAAAAGTAGAGGGACTGCAACGACAAGAGCAGGCAGGAGACTGTCAAAGAAGAAGAGTAAAGAATGGAGAACTGATAGAGGAACATAATGAGGAAAGAACAGAGAACACAAGAAAATACAATCTCCAAAGAACAGAAGAACAAAGTCTCTCAGAAATGGATGGAGCAGAAGCGAAGGAAAGTGGATAAAAAAAAGAATCCGGCTCCTACAGAAGAATTTTTGTCCTAACATTTCCTGATTACTAATTTATGAATAAAAGTAGAAAAAAGTGAAAGGAAGATGGATACAGACAGTTCTTAGATTCAGAGGTTACTCATTAATTCATGAAAGCAAAAGAGTGAGGGAAAGATGAAGGACTGAAGATTAAGAAAGAGAACTAAAGAATGAGCAGAGAAAGAGAACCACCGAGCACATACTCGTTTCTTGTTTATTTATTCATGTATTCATGGGGTTAAGAGAATTTTGTCATTCATCCAAGCAAGCTCACTAATCTCAGCACTTACACATTATAACCCTAACAAGTCTGAGACATGTGCATACAGAGAAATGGTGGCTGATAGTTGTAATTTGTGTTTGTGGAACACATGCTCCTCACTCTGTCTAGATTACATATCGCCTTGTTACCATAATCACTGGTCCTTGTCATTTTATCATAAAATTCCCTTTGATATTTTTCAAAATCCATCTTGTGTGTCCCTGTGTACTGATGCATTTCAGCACAAGCAGTTTGATTTAATATGTTATGGCTCTGTATTCCACCCCGTTCAGCAAATATGATGCTTGCATAGCTGAAGCAGAAGAGAACAGATGACATCAAGTAATATATACAGGTAGAATGAAAGGAAGTTTAGGAATGGGGTTTGAAGTTTTCTATCATGTGACCAAGTGACAGATAAGAACAAAGTGCTTAATTTTGTTAATGTCTTATATAAGTGTGTGAGTCTTTGGTGGCACACTACTTAAACAACCAATTGAAAAAAAGATTTTCACAAGTTAGTGTTGTGAGATGTGTTGCCTGCTTGACTGATGCAGTTAAACTGTAGAAGTTGTTCCAACAACTCTAAACCATTTGTGGTATGTAACAGGTAAATCTTTTAAATTTTAATGTAGTCATTTCAGATTTAAGCACATTGTTTAACCTGCTCCCAGGGGGCTCTCACTTAAAACAAATGTACAGCCTAGCTCCACAAAATTCCATTCCTTACTTCTTGTTTTGAACTGAGGACTCTGTTGAATGAAACGATGCACTCCATAAGTTGAATGTACTAAACAGCAATCCACTGATTATGTTTCATGGATGAATTTTACATAATGGGGGGGGGGAGTATGTGAAATGTTTTCTTCCTGGTTTGTGCTGCAGTCGACTCATAAAGAATTATGAGAATGCCAGCAGTGTTAACAAGAAAGGGCACTTTTAACAGCTTTTCTCCCTCATTGTGTAAGCTTCATCCATGAATCCAAAACGGTGGTTTACCTTTTAGTAAATACACCCTATAGATTGTTTTTTGTTTTGTTTTTTTAAATAAGAAAAGTCATTCATTTAACACAATAAAGAAGCAGTTGAGGTAGGCAGAGATGAGCACTGTGTTTCTATATGGCTTGAAAATCCACCCTCCCATTTGTTTTGTCTGGCCTCAACATTAGGGGGGCATATGGGAGGTGCTTGGGATGATGGCAGAGAATAATAATGGTCCATCACAAGTAACCAGCAAAAAACATAAATGAGATACAGCAACAGAACAGCAGCTTACAGTGACAGCAGTGTTAATTTTGTCGACTAAAACTATGACTCAAAAATGTTCGTCGACAGCCTTTTTTCCATGACAAAAGCTAGACTAAAACTAACCAAAGAAAGATCTGTGATGACTAAAACTGACAAAAAGAACGCTAAGTTTTCATCAAGATGACTAAAACTAGATGAAAACATAGTTTAGTTTTCATCGGACATTAAAAATCCATGATATTTCTCCACTGTGGGTAAATCTGTCAACATACGAACCATATGTAGCTATACTGCCTCTCAGCTGTAGAAAGCAGGGACCCCAGGTTCGGTAGAGTGCATAGAACACACTATCATAATTTTGTACCAGATTTAGGCAAGAAAATAAATGCTTGGACTGAAAATACAAACTAAAATGTAAGGACTTTTTATGGACTAAAACTAGACTAAAATGTTTTTGAGTTTTGGTCGACTAAAACGAGACTAAAGATAAAAAGGGTAATGACTAAAACGTGACTAAAACTAAGAAAAATTTAATCAAAAGACTAAGACTAAGAATAAAATGAAAATAGCTTCCAAAATTAACACTGAGTCACAGTTTACTCTTCTCTGTGTTTCAGATGTAACATCCGCCTTTTCTTTGGCGACAATAAACAAACCAGGTCTGCCATGGTGGCTCTGTCATGGTGGCTGCCTTTGCAACCCACAGGTTGTTTAGGCTGCAAATTTAAGAATTTCTCTATCTTTGTAAATTGTTGGAAATTTTTGAAGTAACATAAGTACTCAGCTAAAAACAGATATTAGGGCTCTAACAGTATTTGTGTACGCGGTAGGTGGGTTACATTTATGTAACCATGTTACATGACAAAAACAGAAACCGTATAGAGGAACAAGGTGATAACATGCATGGTGGTATTTACCTGCCAGTCTAGATCATGAATCCAACACAACAAAACACACGAGAAAAAAAATTGGCTTCACTAGCAATAGCAGGGAGCTACAAGACCCACCTGCCTCTAATCCCAGTCTTTAACATTTTGGCGCTGTTTTAAAAAGCCCTGGATGTGATGGGATGAAGACATAACAAATGATAATACATTTTAAAGGCCATAATTAAAACAGCTACAGCTGTGTATTAAAGTGCTCATCTTAGGCTCCATGACAACATGCCATTCTATGTTTACATGAGCTAATCTGGGGTCCTTCACTTACAGGCTGTAATGTTGCATAAATAACCGCTGCACTGGCTGTTTACTAACAACTGGGGGATGTTGTAATGGCACACTTCAGAAATCTTCAATATACAGTAAAAAACACATTTTAATTAGCATTTATTAATATTGCGTTTGTTTGATATTTTGATTTCCAGATATCACACTATTTATATCTAGATTCCTTTTTTTTATTGCACCTTTTTATATGTTATTATTTCCTTTATTTTTGTCTCATGTCTAATACACCACAGGCTGCGCCAACAATCTCAGGTAGTTCTAAATAACACTAGACGGAGCAAAAGTAAGCTACATCTGTCAATTTAGATAAAAACAGGAAAGACTGGAATCGTAAATCTGTGAAGTTATGATCAGTTGTATAAGCCATCAGTTGACCAGCAGCTGAAATAAGTCAGAATCTGCATATGAAACTGTCATTCAGACATTTTAAGAAGCCCAAACTTTGGCTACATTGCTGTTTCCATCTTAATTGATTTGCTCTGTGGTGTAAGCTGAGTTTGATTTGAATTGTTTTTTTTTTTTGGTTTGTTTTTTTGTTTGTTTTTTTTCCAGTTATTAACATTGTCCTATTGTTACTATTTGCCAGCTGGGGATGACATTTACTGTTTAATTACTTTTCCTCAACTACTTGCCATGCTCTATAGATTTAATAGTCAATGTTTCTGCACTTGAAATTGTTTGTTTTTGTGTGAGGAGAATAAACAGCAGTATATAAAATATATTAGTCTTCATGTATGAAGTGGTGTTGGAGCTGCAGTGATGTTACTCATAGGTTATTAAGCCGCTGTTTGGACAGCTTCAGTTTGCCATTATGAGTATGTCTGCTGTCTTCTCTGTTGGGAAAAGCCAACAGCAATCCAGACTCCTTGTGTACTGGCTCCCACAAACAAATTGAAGTTGAAATGAAAAACAGTTAACAAGCTATCAAGCCAGGTACGCTGCATCCAGACAAAGATGATTGCTAAACAGTGCTTGAATATCAATTTAAGCTCTAGAATTCCACTATAGCTCATTTAAAAAATCAGCAAACCCTCACTTTGTCCCCTCATTTGCCTGAAAAATTTTCACAGAAGGTACCTACGTTTTCAAAATGTCAGAGATGTCAGTGATTGAATTTGGATGATGTGAATCTAAGCAGACAGCTAGTTTATACCAGGTGTTGGTCAAAGCCATCATAATCATAATTATGCAAATTTTGGTCTTACTTTTAGAGCCAGCATCAAGTGGCCATTCAATGTTGCAGCACTGACTTTTTGCTCAATTTTTGCGTCATCGAGGCTGCCACTTGGTGTAGACTTACTTAAGGCATGATGGATTTTGGATGAAGTGATCAGATGCAATGATGTATCAGCCTGTGATCACATGATGTCTGAACTGAACCAACCAGATAATTTCTGAGTCTAGCCCTCACATGATTTTAGTTTCTTTTCCTCCTAGCACAACAGTATAGTTCAGTCTACCACAGCTGGTCAGCTGCAGTGCACATTTCCTATTACTTGTTAATGCTGCAGAGATGGAACAATGTTAGAATAAGAATGGGTCAAGCATAATTTATAAGGCTTGCTGCCTACTCAGACATTTATTGGCCTTAAATGGACTTCAGTGAACAGTGCATTTAATTCACCTCTCGCCCTCACTGGTGTACAGATTTATCTCTCTGTACTGTATTATGGGCATTGGAAATATGAATTAAATTCATCTGACAGAGAGGAATATACAGCCAGGGCATAAGTGCTTACGCTTTAGTAAAAGTAACATTAGTTTTGTGGGAACAATCTTTTATTCTCTTTTTGTACAGGCAAGCTCGGACACATGATCACATAAAGAAGCACTAAAGACAGTCTTTTGGCTTGAAGTCTTTTTGGTGCTTAGATTATTACTGCCACTTCCTCTTACTCTATTCTTAATGCTTTTGGGTGTATTAAGATGAGTTGAAGTTGGAAAAAGTTTTTCTATTTACATATTGTTAACCTATAAATGTATCCCTCCAGACATAGGTAGAAAATGTAGTTCATCATGCTGAAGCCAGTCGGAAGAAGAAATCATCTTTTCCACAAAAACCTGACATTTCAATTCTTTGCCTTTCTTTTTATAAAGAAATGTTGTCCAATTCTGATGAAACTGCTGCTATATCTATATCTGAGCTAATCACTGTACCAGCAGCAGCCATTGTTTACAATCTTGCAGTGCAACTAGACTATGTCAATAGCTACCAAATCATTCCCTAAAAATGACACCTATTGGTTCCTCATACCAGGCACAAATGTTCCATACTGAAGTTTTAAAAGATAGATCTTCCTGTTGACAGATATGGTATCAGATTCTTAAAGTACCAGTGCAAAAATGCAAAGGAATTCATACTCCAGTGCCTTCCTACATTATTTATCACTATTCATAAGTTTTCCAGACCAAGAAATGAATACATTTTTAAACCTGTTCAGTCTACACTGGAGAACTCCAGACCTCCTACAAGAGGGCAGCAGCTCTGTCTCTGTGTGCAAAACATGGAATGGGTCATCGGCAGTTCTTTTGGCCTGCTTTAAAGTAGCCTGTGCACAAGTAGCCTGCAGGGATGTTTGATGTTTTCCTCCCATAATTTTCCATGCAGCCTGTATCAGCACGCGGCACAGGTCACAACAGAGCAGTGCCACAACAAAGATAAAGGCTTATTGTACTGTACATGGTCAAAGCAGCACCAGCAAGTAGAAGTGGTTTTCTCTCATAAAATTCACACTCATTATTGGAACATCAAAAATGCAGCATGCAGGCAACTTTCTTTAAAAAAATAATGATGTATTATTCAAGCTAGACGGTTTTATCTAATAAACATTTACTGAGAATTTGGAAAACAAAGTATAATATGGGTTCCAAAAGTGCTTGATATTATTGTTTTCTCTTTTAGTTAACTTTGAGTAAAGCAGTTATCTTTTTCTTCTTTTTGCAGAACTTCCCGGTGCACCGTCTAACTTGGTCATTTCTAACATCAGCCCTCGTACGGCAACGATTCGATTCCGCCCTGGTTCTGATGGCAAGACCCCCATATCACAATGGATCGTAGAAGGCCAGGTATGTGTTTGTGTGTGTGTCTCTCAGTTAGTACCTTTACATGCAGAGAGCAAAAGTCTAATTACCCTGTTAGTCTGACTTAAAATGGACTTTTAGAATACATGCAAAGATGTTAATCTAACTGAAAAGTACAAAATGGAGTTTCTCAGAGTCAGTATGGCACACCTAGGTGATGTGGTTTGAGTTTCTCTAACGGACTTGTTGAGCAATAACGTACGGAAAACATGATTGTTGAGTCACAATGGCTTGCACCTTGTAAAATGTTAGTAACACACTGCCTTACGTCGTATTGACAGGACAGTGAGTTTGCTGGTTATTAACTCTCATTACCTTAATGAGCGTAAATACTTATTCTGTGGCTTCAGATTTATCTAAGCTAAAGTTGTTGCTCATGATGAGTAAACTGAAATGTTTAATTCACTGTCCACCAAAAATCTGAGTATTGCGAGCTCTCTCTGTGCTTTAAAGGGAGGATGCGTACGCTTCACATTTCAAAACAAGCAAGTTTGTTGTCAGTTATGTTTTGAAGATAATGGAAAGCTCAAACTGAAATTGTAATTAAAGCAAAACCTTTCCCAAGCACTACAATGCATGTAAAAAAAAAAAAACTAAAATTTATAATCATGACTAATCGCAGAATTTCTGTAGTCAATTGCAACCAATTGCATCTTTTTTGAATCATATTTTAACATTCCACTTTTTTGCAGTCAAAACTTTATTTGTGTTATTTGGGGATTTTTCTGCTGTCTTAAACTGTTTGCATACAAACCTGCTTTTATAGCTAGATCAAAGATTTTAACATAAACTTAAACATGGAGAAAAGGAGCTTGTTTTGGATTGAAAGGAAAAGGCACAGTAAAAAGGTAAATGTTTGATGACAAAATGTGCAGATGAATTTTGACTCATCCGCTGAGCTGTCTTCGAGTGTTTTGAAGTGAAATGAGACATTAAAGAGGAGTGGTGGACTTAGTTTACTTTACTGTGGCAACAGGGGGACACTGATGTGGCTTAACCAAAGTGTGTAAAAATGGACAATAAAGCATGTGATTAATCGCCTCAATTAATCGCAAATAATGCCATTTATCTTGACATGTTCTTTGTTCAGTAACAAAGTTGGAGAAAAACAATGACTTACCATTTTCCTTTTAACAGGTGGTGAAGGAGGACAGAAAGCCAGATGTGTGGAGAGTTGTCTACCAGAAAGACAATGAGCCAGATGCCGACACGCTGGAGATCCCCAACCTAAATCCCTTCACCCAGTACAGGTGGAGTGCTTCACACACACACGCAGTTACTCACACCATCACACTCACAGTTTTTGCTGTATATTGCAAGATGCAGGTGAAGTTAGATAAATCACGCAGACACAAAGAGAGACAGTTCCATCTAAGACTTTTCTGTTTGTCAGCATCTTCACAGCTGCTGAATGCAGATCCTTATTACCCCTCCACGGCTAGCTAGAGGGGAAAGGGGAGGAGAGTGATGAGGGTAGGGGAGAGAAGAGGGTGATAAGGAAGCAGGGAGGGAAGGGGAGAGCACTGAAGAGTGAGAGGAAAGAAAGGGATGAGATAGAAAGAGAATAGGAAACAGAAAAGGAGAGGAGGTTTCTGTAATCCCTGCTCACGGGCCGTGGGGAGCCTGCAGTGTACAATCATGATCTATCGTCACGCTCAACAGCAGCCACTCTGGCTCATTTTTCTCTCTATCAGTTTATCCATCTACCTGCTGCACGTATCAGTCAATCTGCCTATCTCAGTCTCGTGCTCTTTGTATATTCACCTTCATCTGTAAAGGGATATCAGTGTGAGTTTGCACTCTCAGGGATTATGTTGTCACAGGCGACGCCATCAAGACATTAGATGAAGTGATGCACTTGTCTGTGTTTCTTATCCCCCTCCTTAAGCCCCTCTGTACCCCCGGCTCTGTCTCCCAATACAGGGACGAGAACTCATAGATAAAGTCTCTCACACGCACTCTGCACGCTCACTCATTTTATCACTGACACCCACACTGAAGCATGGCAGCTGTTAACAGTAAAGAAAGCAGCAAACGCTCCCTAATGGCTGCATGTGTTTGTGTCAGCAGGTCTGTACAGTCATAGCTCTTTTCATGGCTGAATGTTTGCTTCTTCAGACGACCTCACGATAAGTGAATGGTCTTTTTAGACATTCTTTGGTGGAGAGTTACAGCTCAAGGATGTCACTGAATAAAGATTTTTTAAATTATCAGAAATGTTAAGTAGAAAAGTATTCTTCTATCAAGTCTGGTATGGGTTTTTTTACATGCTTCTATGATATCTTAATCTTTAACATAATTTTATGCATCCATTATATCTGTCTGGGGATCTCTGCCTTTGGCATCTGCAATGCTCCATCCTTGGACACATTTAATAAAACTCCTCAAGCGCCACCTGTTCACCACAGCTTAAAGTCTCTCCTAAATGTGCCCCCTACATACTCTTTTGTGTCTTGTTTTCCCCTCTTCTGTAAAGCAACCTTGGGTCTCATGAAAGGCGCTATTTAAGTCCAAGCTATTATTATTATTATTTTAAAGATAACCAACTGTATAAATCATTGGTTCCTATGCTGGGGTCTCAGCCCCATTGAGGGGGGCAGGGGCAGTCACCTAAGATCTAATGAGGGTGTGGATCTTTGTTTACTCCAAGGTTGGGCGACTTTGGTTCCTGAGAGTGCCACATTTATGTTATTCTCACTGCCAGAGGGCCATGTTTTCTTTTTAATTGCAGGATACCCTTAATTTGATAATCATAATGGTTTTTAAGTGAATATAAGGATCAAATATGTAGCTTTCATCATGATCTATTATACCTTTTATATTGTTAAACTCAAATACTAATTTAATCAGCTAGGCACAGAACTAAAGGCAAATTAAAATTCTTTTGAATGCACTAAATGTAATACTTACCCATTGTTTTGGCATATTTTTCTCACAAACCTAACTTTTTTAATGCAAATGCATGTAATGATGCATTTTAAAGACTTTCACAGCAATAACTACACCCTATTATAAATCTAATCTTGTGTTAAGACCCTTACATATTCTATTAACCAAAGATAATTATAGATTGTTTCTATTTTTCACATTTTTATGTCAGGTTTAATCATGTTTTCTTTCATCCATCCATTTTCTATACTGCTTATCCCGTTTTGGGTCGTGGGGGTGCTGGAGCCTATCCCAGCTGTCATTAGGTACACCCTGGACTGGTTGCCAGTCAATCAAAGGGCTGACATATAGAGACAGAGGTGGGAGGAAGCCCAAGTACCCAGAGAGAACCCACACATGGGGAGAACATGCAAACTCCTCACAGAAAGGCACTGACCGGGAAGCACACCAGGGACCTCCTTGCTGTGAGGCAACAGTGCTAACCCCTGCGCCGCCGTGCAGTCTCATCATGTTTTCTTCACGTTTACAATTTCATTATATTTGAAATTGACTCATCTTGAGTGAGAAGGAGGGTGGCATGTGGCCCCAGGCCACCAATTGCCCTTCACTGGTCTACTCTAAGATTTCAAAAATAGATTTGCACATATGCACTAAAGTAATATGATAAATAACTTACTGGATAGTTTATTAAAGGTATGTTGTTAAACTGGGTAAAACACGTTTGCTCACTCAAAAATATCAGGCTGCACTTATCAACTATGAGCTACATTTCTAATTCAGACTGAAATGAAGACAGATTACATTTCTGTTTATTTTCATGGCAAGTATGTGTCACATTTTTGACATTTTGCTCCTCAGAGGTGCTCATTTTGCTTGGATGCAAGAAGAGTATTCTAAGGAAAAATTTGGGAACCACTTTTTAAAAGTTTTATCGTCATGCTTTTCCTGTCTGTCTTCAGCAGTCCTAAAGCAGTTCTAAAGGCATAAAATCCTCGAAAATGAAATATTTGGAAAAACAAATGCAAAAAATACACTAAGTTTTTAAACAGACACCTAAGCTTTTAGACAACATACAGATTAATCAGTAATGTCTCAACTGTTTAGCATGCCTTTCATCACCTGCTTTTCCCACTCCTTTTCTCTCTTTTCCATCATCTACCATTGCAGTTTTTCTCTATATCTCTCTGTTCACCTGCAGCAGCGCGTCTATCTGAATGGAGTAATAGACGCGTGGGCGCGTGCACATGCAGAGCAGGAGAGAGAACAGAGAAGAGGGCATAGCTCTTACCTGAATCATATCCCCTAACCTTAAATTCACATTGAAACAAATACATACAGTATAACACTGGGCTTTGACCCAGGCTGTGCCCAAACAGAAAAATACTTTTACAGTGCAGAAATTCTCTAGCCCTTTTTAGTCAGTGTGAGTATGTGCCTGACATTGGGGATACTTACGGTGGGGTTTTTTTAGGTAAGTTTTTGGGCTTTTATGCCTATATTTAGAGAGGCGGGCAGTGGATAGAGTCGAAAATAGGGATAAGATAGTGGAGAAGAGACATGTGGGAAAGGAGCCACAAGTCAGGCTGCCTGTGTACATGGGGTGCAACCTAACTGCAAGGCCAGCTGTGCTCCTGCCTGATTTTAGTTTGGGCAAGGTGGCTGTCTTTACTTGGAACCACTGTGGGAAACACTGATAATAAACTGTTGAAAAAGCTTCAAAATTAATACCTAATGTGCTTTATTTTTCACCAGGTTCAGGATGCGACAGGTGAACATTGTGGGCTCCAGTCCCATGAGCGCCCCCTCCAGACTCATTCAAACCTTACAGGATGCCCCAGACACCCACCCCTCTAACCTGACCTTGGTTTCTTCAACCCAAACAAGCCTACACTTCAACTGGAAGGTAATAAAACATACAGATACTTTTTTTTAGATCTATAACACATGACGACCTTACAATCATTCAAACAGAGCTTGTTAAACTGAAGGGGATTTTCTTCTTTCTCTACTCTGCATACATTTGCTCTTATTTTTAAATCAGTGCATCTTTGCATGCATGTATTCTGACTGGTTGCAGGCCTGAACAGGTTGAGTGCCTCACAGCCTTTAATCAGTGTCTTTCCTTGTTATCAGTGCTAACACTAATCTTTCACATTTCCCATTCACAGTGCAGACCGCTAGCAGCAAAAACTGCAATGTAATTTTCTCCTTACTGTTTTTTTCTTTTTGGCTTGTCCCTCCACCTCTCTTTTACTTCCGCTCCCTGCTTCTATTATAACATAAATGGAGAGCAGAGTATTTTCCATTTAAAAGTTGAAATGAGAAAAAGAGCCTGTCAAATCAGACACAGACACTGAGGCGCTCTGGGCTACCTGTACAGCATGTTAATAGGATTTTACCTGCATGTTAGCACCCAGCCTTAGCTATGCTAGTTTTTCTGCTGTAATGGAACCATTACAATGGTTTTAGCTAAGGCTATTATTCTAAGCTGCATATTAAGGGTAATAAAGCTAATGTGACATTCTGTATTATGGCTCCTAAATGCTAAGCTGAGCTAAATCACTGGGGTATTTAAAACGACTGGCTGTCTCGCGTTCTTATCTGCTGCTCAGCACAGAGTAACCGCTGAACAGTGTTGGTGAAAATCTTCTCTTGAATGATACACTGTGAGCACACAGAATATTATACTCAAGTGATTTCAGGGCATGAATAATAGGTGGTTGTGGCTGAACTGCACAATGACATGGTGGTTCAGGGCAGAGTAGAGAGGATGAGGTGACAGAGAAAGAGTATAGACAGGATAAAAGGGCAAAGGGTGACAGGAAATGTAGGTAGAAGTAAGTAAAAGAGAATGACAGTGCGAATACAAGAGGGTCACTGAGAGAGAAAGATCAGAAGATTGGATTTTAAAGCAGAGATGGCAGTGAAAGGTTTTAAGGATGTACTTTAAAGTTTGACACTAGCCCATAAATAACCATAAAACACTTTTTTTTCCCAAACCCACTTACTGTAGTTCTGATTGTTCTTACTGTGAATTCTGCAGTGATAAATTCTCTCACAATTTTTTGACAGAGCTGGAAAACTTGCAGTTATTTGGAAAAGCTTCTTGATTCATAATTTGTTTGGCTGTTGTTCTTTTGTATCTGTAAGTCTGTTTGTCATATGTTATGTTGAGTGTGTGTTTATCTAACTGCTGTGTTCATTTATTAGTTGTACGTTCTTACCACAAAGTGTTTGACCTTAAAACTCATGTCATAGTCAATCCTTGTCTTGTTAGAAACTGTATGTATTCATGTAAGTCATCAATCATTCAATCGATCTTAATTTTTAAAGCATAAATCCATAACCAAAGACACTTTACAAAGACTGAAGGTCTAGCCTGTACTCTTTGTTATATTACTTATATAGACCAGACATCTATCCTTTAGCTCAGCAGCACTAAACAACTCTTAGCAAACTTTCAGCATAAGGAAACTTCCCTCTAAGGGGGAGAAACCTCGAGCAGAACCAGGCTCCCGTTAAACAGCCATCTGACAATAAATGGGGGAGCTGCAGATGGAAAGAAGAGGGGGATGCAGACAGCCAGAAGAGGGAAATGCAGATAAAGAGAGAGAGAGGGAGATACAGAAACAGACTTTAAGTTATTATGAATTCTAATATCTTCCTAAAGAGAAAAAAACGTGTAATACTTTATGACCTACACAGAAAGGCTAAGAAATACCTGTTAGATATTGTATTCACTGCTATATGCTGGAGCCCTCTAATGACTTTAGTGTTGTGGTTTAGGGTGTGATGGCATTTTTTGTGCATATTTCCACTACACCCCTAGAGCGAATATCAGGGAATGGAAAAAAAAAAAACGCTGTAAAAAAAAAACAAAAAAACGCTGTATTTTTCCAAATAATTTTACACTGAATGGTTATAGTCAGTGCCTTTTACAACTTTTTATTTGTAAAAACACACCAACTGATGTAAAGGTTAACCAGTTGCACTGATCTATGAAAAGATTAACTTCATGAAAAGCAGAGATACAAGGTTCTAGCCTTATGCCAGCGACATGCAGGTTTATACTGTTGGAATATGAAGGATATTTCTAAATTGATTAAAAAATAAATAAATAAATAAGCTCCAAAACGGTTCCAAGATGCTGTGTGCTGAGCAGGTTACTATTTAATAAATCAAATGTGATCATATTTGGTTCTTGTTCAATTATCCTTTCAGTTCTCCCTCTATATATGAGTTGCTTTCATCAGTCAGAGTCAAGGCTGATGAATTTCTTTGAGAACAGCGATGATGCAGAGTGGCCAAGTGCTGACACATTATAAGATACTTGCACTGTCAAGCTTTGGCACACTGACCCTCATTTATAAGGCTTTTAAAGCAGAATGAAGTGCACTTACCAGATATAAAAGTACCTGTAGTCTTTTGATAAAAAGATTATATTTGATGGATTTTTTACTGGTATAACTCAATCAAATGCACTTTTGAGTGCCTTTTTCACAATCCTCTCTATCTTTCAGGTCCAGAATAGGGCAGGTGAACAAGGCCTTATAAATGTGCCTATAGATAGCTTAAATAGCAGTTAAAATTTACTGTTTTGTCTGTAAAGCACAGCTGTAATGATGAAAGGCTAAACTGACTCAAAGACAATGCAAGGCTGAAGATCTGTACCTGTGTTTCAATTTTTCAATAGAAAATGAATAACAAAACCCCTCTAATCTTTGGTCTGCTCTTTCTTCTGCCAAACAACAGCCTCTTCCAGTTTCTGAGTTCAACAGCAGTCCAGAGACTGTGGGATTCCGTCTGCGTGTGAAGAGGACAGATGGTCAGGGGGAGGACTGGACTGAGGATGTTGAAGGAGCTGGGGAAACCAGTGAGGCCACAATAGAAGGCCTAAATCCCTGGACCCAGTACCAGGTCCAGATACAGGCTTATAACTCCATTGGACCAGGACCATGGAGCAACTCTGTCGCAGCACAAACTGCAGAATCTGGTATGTGAACAGACTTCCTTCAGTTGTGTTTGTTCCCTAGTGTTCAGCAGAAGTGTTTTTTATTAGCAGAGAACAAGAGGGTGAAGAGTTCAAAATGTTTCTGTCCTAGATGAGTCATATTTTTGTCTCTTTGTATGTCACATTAGCTGCTCACTGGTTACTGGATTTTAAGAATGATTGGAAATTGTTTGCAACTGGCCAGGTTGCTTTTTAATGTTGAGTGTCTCCTCAGAAAAGCCAAAGTGGCTTCGGAGAGGAGCCAGGAAAGATGGGTATCCAGTTGTTTGATATGCAGAGTTTTTTTGTTACTGTGTATCAGCAGAAATCTACTCAAAAAGCTGCACACCAGGTTGATCAGTGTCAACTTTGTCATAATTTAAGGCTTTAAATCAACAAAACAGAGCTGAAATTGTAAAAAATGCCATCCTTAATCTATTTTCTGTGCCACTGATTAAAAAGGAATGACAAACTATGTCTTCCACCCTCATGCATAACATTAAAACTTTAATCAGTTTTGTTGTCGGACTGTATTTACCAAATTTTTATCCAGCTTTCAAAAACACAAGTCCTGCTTCATATTTGGAGGCCATGGATTTCTCTGGAGGAGCTTCATTGATTCTGATATTGCATGCAGTGAATTTAATCCTGTCGAGAGCACCCATCTGTGTGATTTTGCTCACTGTTTTGCAGCTATAATTACAACCCTGACAACCCCCAGTGTTTTGTTGCACAGCATACAATATGAGCTCTAGATGCATCCCTGTAACACCAACATGTAGTCATATTTTCTGAACCAGATGATGTGGGAAAATTAGCATTTTAAGAGAAGAGTCTCATATTCTTTGTAATTGGCTGTTTTATTGTCTGGTTCGTTTTCATCCTTGGTTCGTCTGCTTTAACTGATTTTATGTGTAGCAGAGGATGTGATTTAAGACCATCATTATACATGGTCCCTTCCTATAGTAAAAAAAAAGTATTAGGCACTCAGAAAAGGCTGTTGAGAAAACTCTATCTTCCTGTAATAGTCTGATAAGCTGCTCTGGCTGAAGATGATGTTCTTCTGGGATAAGATCTATTACAGAACCACCAGCAACTGATTTTGCCACTGGCTCATCTGACATCTTTGATGATGACTTAAGGTAAAGAGGAGTAGCATTAGTTATTCAAAACCACCCTTTGATCTCAGTGATTGAACAATGAAAGAACTAACTGTTTGGAAGCATTAAGGTTATTGAAAGCCATAAAACTACTCCTCATCTTCAGTTAGGTCCATTAGCATTTGGACAACAGGTGTTGTCTTCAGCCTTACTTTTAGAGGTTTCACAAAAATAAGCATCGACAATAAAACTAGGATGTTTGGAAAAGCTGTGTTAAAAATTCCTTGCTCTGTTTAACAGCATTTGGGAAATATTTGGTAAAAGCTGAAATGTTCAGAGGGGCACTAATATTTTTGTCCTCATCTGTATGGACCACACTGTATATGGATGCAACCACTGTACACAGAACAGCTACATCCTAGATGAAAGATACACCTCATGGATGCGCTGGGACGTGTCATCAGTGATGTGACCTGGGTTCATTGGATGTTTCAGGTCTTTCAACATCAGACACCCTTGTCCAGGCGACCCAGCCGGGGTCGATCAGACCCCAGCTTGCGTCCCAGCAGCAGTGGTCCAAGGATCCGCCCTCTTAAACCAAAGCCATCTTGCGGCTTTCTCTGCGGCTTCAGTTGCTTTCCTCAAGGCCCTCCTCTTCACCTGGCCTGTAATCCCCAGCCTTGTAAATGCCCTGCAAAGAGATCACCCAGCAAAGCCTCGGCATACAACCTCCACTGGTTCACAACGCACCCACCAGCCCTGCCTCTGGCATGCCTCCACCAGCTCACAATACTTGGCGAGCTTCCTCTCATTTGCCTCATCCATGCGTTCTTCCCAGGGTACAGTCAGTTCCAGCATGATCAGCTGCTTGGTGGAGTAAGAAACAATGATCATGTCTGGCTGCAGACATGATTGTACTATCTGGGCTGGGAATTTTAGTTGTTTACCAAGGTCACCTTCCAGGTGCCAGTCGGTGGCCGTGGTGAGGAGACCTGCCTTTTGTCCTTGCTAAGGGCGTGGCTTCTCTCTCCCAGCTCTCACAAAGGTGATTCTTTCGAACCGGTGGTGGCCTTTGTTGGTACTGATGGCTGTGGCTATGCTGTCAGCAATGCTCTTAGGACCTGGTCGCCAGCGATAGTGACCATCTCCCAGGGCCTTCGGGCAGCTGCTGAGAAGGTGTTCCAAGGAGCATCTTCCCGAACACTGGGGGCTGGCAGGAGTTTCACTCTTGCCCCAGACATGTAGGTTTGCTGTAAGATGTCATATACCGCTTGGACGAAGAACCTTGTCCAATGGTAGTCTGCTCGCCAGATGTCACACCATGTGATCTGTCGCTGGAGAACATTGTTCCATCTTGTCCATGCCCCCTGCTGTCCAAGTCCAACCATCCTGCTGGCCCAAGCTTCTTGGGTCTTTGGACTCCTTGTACTGCAATGCTTCCCTAGTATGCAACACCATGAACTGTTCTGTGAGGCCACTAACTGGGACCTGTAAGGTGTTGGTGGTGCCGTACAGAGCAGCACTGCTCAGGCTGCGTGGGAAACCAAGCCACCACCGTAAGTAGCAACTGACTTTCCTTTCCAAAGACTCAACTGTGGAGATGTGTACTGAATATATCAGCAGGGGCCACAGGATTCGAGGTAGCACAGAATGCTGGTATATCCAGGCCTTGCAAGCCCGACTTTTCTACCTTAGTTAGCCAAGTCCCAAGCTCTTCACTGGTCTTTCTGATGGATGCAGTGTCTTTGAGGCTGCAGTCAAAGATCTTCCCAATGCTCTTGACTGGCTGCTCTGTACTGGATGGGATGGTGGTTCCGGCGATTGAGAACCGGAATTTGTCCATTACTCTACCTTTCTTCAGCACTAGAGACCTCCTAAATACACATCTACAGAGAACTGGAAAATTTAGAGATCATGTGACTTAAAGTGGTAATGGTATTTTTGAAGCTGGGTGGTATTCAGTACACCTTGATAGTAAGTATGTTGGCCACAAGATCTGTCAGTCAGCATGGCCCCTTAAAAGAGAGAACACTCAGAATAACCGCAAGGAAGCTAAGCCATACAGTGCTACAGATGGGCCTAGTTTCTTTCAGTAATTTGGGGAATTTTTGGAAACAAAAGTTAAAGTAAATGTACTTTATTTATATAGCCCTTTACAACACCCCACAGGTGACCAAAGTGCTTTACAAAAAAATCAAATAGCATTAAAAACACAGCACAAGACAAATCCATAAAGATAAAAAATAACATTTATAAATACAGACTAAAAGGATAAAACAGTTGCAGCACTACTAGGTATTAAAAGCCATTCTGAAAAAGAAGTCTTACGTTTTGATTTGAAGAGGCCCAAGTCAGAGATAACAACCATATATCAGAGGGGAGATTATTCAAGAGCCTGGGTGCAGCAACTGAAAAGGCTCAGTCACCCCAGTGTTTACATTTAGACATGGGCACTTCCAACAAAAGTTGGTTAGATGACCTCAAAGCCCTGCCATATTCACGATCAGTTAAAATCTCAAATAAATAGGACGGGGTGAGGCCATTCAGAGCTTTAAAAACAAACATTAAAAGTTTAAAATCAGTTCTAAAATGGACTGAAAGCCAGTGAAGGGAAAAGAGAATGGGAGTGATGTGCTCTCATCTGATTGTGTTTGTTAAAAGACATGTGTCAATCAGGTGTCTGATTGAGGATTGGGAGATACCAACACAAAGTGCATTGCAGTCGTCCAGCCTGGAACTTATTAAGGCATGGATAGCTATCTCAAGATCATGACGGCTCAAAAAAGGTTTGCATTTGGCAAGATGACATAATTGATAAAAGCTTGTCTTAACTACATTGTCAATTTGACAAAATGAGCCAAACATCAGTGGTCGCTTTAATGTGCAACATTTTTTAATCAGTATGTTTTTTCCTGTAGAAATCCTCTGTGTTTGGCACTGTTTTATGTTGCTTTAAATAGGCTACGTGTTCTTCTGTCTCAACACATTGTCTTCTTGTCAGCTGCTTTGGTAACAAAGCTGCAGTGAGGTCAAGTACTGGTGTCTGTTGCCTGCCTTTTTTATGCAGAGCTTCGTTTTTACACCTCATTTACAGCTTGCCATAGGCTTATACCCACTAATGTCTCCCATTGACATTAAAATATGGCATCAAGGGAGAGGTTCAAGCTTAGTAAAAGGAGAGACACATGACCAGATGATGTGAAAAAGCAATGTAGTTGTTGTAAAGTTGTTGCAGACTTCTTATAAAACTTCTACAAACAACAACAAACCAAAAAGTCTGGAGTCTTTGAAACCTGCAAAGCTGCCAATGTGGCTCCTTTAGTCTTTTTTTCCTTTTAAATACACTTTTGGAAATTAACTTGGTAAAGCTTTGTTTAAAAAGATAAAACTCCAGCTCAGACACTTTGACAAATGTTTTTGGTTTGACTTTATTCTGTCAGGACAGATGCTAAATTTAATTAATTGTGAATATTCCAAAAATATTTGTGTCAGAGAGGAATTATTCAGTGTTTAAAGCAATGTGATAAAGCAACCATGATTTGAAGCCATGAAAAGGAATGTTGTACCTAATTAATTTGCTTTTCTATCAATAAGCAACAAAGTTAAAAGAATGTTTGTACTTGCATTATTTAAAAAAATGGTTTAGACAAAGAATACCTTTGAAAAGACTAGAGAGTGGTACTAAGGCTAATTGGACAACCTGCTCTCAATTATTTGTATGTTTATTATCAGAGTTTATGTGTGATTGTGTTTCTAGTTCCATCTGGATCTCCAATGAACGTAAGCGCTGAGGCTGTGAGCTCCACTGGCATCCTCCTCACATGGACCGCTCTCCCTCTGGCACAGAAGAACGGGGTCATACTTGGATATAAGGTGCATAAAAGACTGAAACACACACACATAACACACACATACACCACATGCACAAACAATCCTGTCTTGGCATTATCAGTAAGCCCACTCAGCCCATTATCACTTCCTCCAACACCTTCACACACTCTTACACACTGATGCACACAAGCTTTCACACTAATACCTAATACAGTAGAAGTATGACGTAAGAGCTTGCAACTTCTCTCATTTGTTTTTAAATACACTAATGCTATGAAAAGCAGTGGCTAAAGTAAGTGCTTTTGGGTGCATGTGTGTTATTGTACGCATTTATATGAGGGGCTTTAATTTTTAATACCCTTTCATAAAACAGCAGCTTGTATAATGTTGTAATAGAAACAATGGCTGGATTATTCATTCACAGTACACAAAGCCGATGGATTTGAAAAGTGCTGTGTTTATGAAGGATTTAAAGCATAAACCACAGTTAAAGCAACATAAGGTGATTTGTTAAATACTCAAACAAGGTGTGAATATTCTCCTTCAGTATAAATGTCCAGTCTTGTGACCCACTTAAGCAAGAAAGTTATAGTCTATCCACGTCCACTGAGTACCACTCAGTCCTGTCTTGTACTACCACACCAAGTCAGAAAAGTTAGTCTTACAGGAGCCCTCTAGATGGTGAAATAGCAGACATCTTGTGATATGCAGGATTCTAAGAAAAAGAATGATAAATGCTCTTGATAACAGCGAGCAAGGTGCTGATATTTTTGCCTGAGTGCACCACTTACAGGCAGTCACATCCCTCCTAACTCAGCATGGTTCCACCTGCTTTATACAGGCTCCCCCACGCATACCCCTAGGGGGTTATTATAATATTCTCCACTTCCTTGTTTGATTTAAAGTAAAGAGAAGACATGTAGCAGTTATCAGTATTTTTTGCACATTTGCTATTTTGGTTCAGTGGCTCAGATGTTCTCCAGTGCACAAAGAGAAAGCACATGCTGAATTTTTTTGCTAATATAAAAGTGGCACTGAGTTAAGCTCTTAATCACCTCCCAAACAAAACACGGCTTTAGCAGGGAGGAAATTTATCCTCAATTGTGTGGACGTGGTTGTGTTATTAAGACTTAAATTTACTGAGTAAAACCAGCCTGTGACTAGTTGATATAAACCAGTATCATCCAGCATTTTCAAAAGTTTAAAATTCAGGTCTTATCATCCACCATGCCCTGAGCTTATCACACTCCCCATCTGTGTGTTTTTATGCCCCTCTGAGGATCACACAGAGCAAGAAGGCTTCCATGTTAATAGATGGGAAGTGGATGCCAGCAGCAGCTTTTCAACACCTTCCATCCCCCTAGTACAGATTGAATAGTTCTCCTGACACGCACCCCCTCTATCTATCTCTGTTTGTCAGATATTAAAGAACTGACATTTTCTTTAAGACTGACGTGCCAGGGAGTTCACGCACATGAAAATTCAGAAAGGAGAAAGGAAAGAGAAGAAGGAATTGACTCATATTTCTCCTGCCAGGGAAAGCACGATGTGTTCAGATTAGGTTTTAATGTGCACTTTGGTAATAGCAATTCAGGATCAGATTTGGAATGTTAATTTTTTTTCTCATTTTCATAAATCCTATTTCAAAGGCCTAAACTAACAGATAATATTTCTTATAAATCTGTTAGGGCCTGTTCCTTAGTGCTGCAGTCCTTGTTGCTGTCAAAAATACATCAATAAAACAAAACAATGCACTAGCTGACATGTTGCTCTATTATGAAACATCCTTTTTGGTTGCAAGAAAACAACACTTTTTTTTCTCTCACCTCATAAAGGTTTGGGAGCTGGTTTATGTTACTGTAGTAATCTAATGTAGATGGGAAAATGCTTGAAACTGAGTCCTATGAACAGGCTCACACAGACTGATGATTTTTTTTCATGCAGATAAATTCAGGCTTTGTCAATATATGACAGCCGCATACATTCACTTTTACAAAAACACATTAAATTTCATGATTTAGGTACAGTATATAAACATATGCAAAGGCATTGGTGCCAGTGATAGAGGGCAAGTTTTGAAAATGGCTTTGAGCATATTGATCAATGCTATTGCAAATATTTCCCTCCCACTGCACCAAAACGATTAAACTGAATTCATTGGAATTCACAAACAAGGGATGACTACTTAACTTTTCATCTAAAAATTCTGTTGATAGTATTTACAGAGCAACCATTTCTTGGTAAACTGCATCTACCTCTAAATTCGTCATGTCATTTATCTCTCCTTGTGTTTGTCATGACATATATGACAGTATACCTGTTCCTATGTGTCTCTGTCCAGGTGATGTACATTGAGAAGGAGTCTGAAATTTCCCCCAGCGTTCAGGTGGTGGAAGGAGAGAAAAGCATGACAATGTTCCTTGGAGGTCTCCAAAAATACACGCTGTACTCACTTCAGGTGTTGGCTTACACACGGATTGGTGATGGGCCACCTAGTAACCCCATACTGCTCCGAACCAAAGAAGATGGTAACGTTTCTCTTTCTTTCAGTCGTCATCTTGTCACTTACCTCTCTGCACAGCACTGTTGTCTCCTCCTCACCTCTGTGGCTATGTTAAACATCTTAGAGTGGCGTTATGGTGGAATTTGATTTGGTGCACTTTGACACTAAATCACTAACAGAAGCGCCCAAGCTAGAACTTACCTTCAGTTTTTTTACCCCCCGGTTTATCTACAGTTGTAGAGAATCCTTCTCTTTACACTGCTGCCAGGATGAAAGCTGGCAAAAGTAGAAAGTTTAATGTATCTAATGTGCTTGGATCAATAATATGACTAGTTGCGAAGTGAAGAACTTGAATTTTTTCCTCATCAAAGCATGAGTGAGTGCTATCTAGCAACATTAGCATGTTTGCATTACTTAACAGTCCTATTAGGATCACTATCAGTTGTCAGTCAGTGTTCTGGTGCTGTGATATTAGAACACAGTCATATTCTGCTCAAGTTGCAGCAATATTTGATGGCACAATTAGGAGAAGAATGTTCGGTGTTACTGAACTGTTCATTAAAAGACCAGCAAAGCGTCAACAGCATTAATCTGCTATTTGTTCTTCTCTGGATTCTGTTTCTCGGATGAGCTTCTATCGAACAATCACACAGGCTTGTCTCCTCATCAGTTTGTGCATTCAACATAACAACAACTTACTTTCAATAAAAAATAAACTGGCTAAGTACCATAGGTGGCCACTTAGACTGTCAGCTTCTCTATAATGCACAGCAGTAGAAAGCTTTCCCACCAGGAGGAGGTTCCATGAGTGTGACGTCAGCTGAAAGCTATGAACAGCAGGCAACCAAAGCTTTGTGAAATTGGGATGGATGCTAGTCTAAAAAAAATCCTTGTTCATAAAAATTGTCATACACTTACATCAACTATGGAACTCCTATTTTAAGGGTAGTATCTGCATAGTGTTGCTTTAACATCCTGCAGCTAGAAACCTTTCTCCCTGACTTCACTGATCCTCCTCTGAGTTCAGACCCCCTCAGCAGCCAGCACGTGGAGAACATATTGTGATCGTCACGTGCCTGCAGATCTCTTCAGATACAGCAGTAGAAGACTTTTTCAGGATGCCATGATCCCTGTCTTGTCCTGTTGAATAATAAAACAAGCACCCACTCTCACACATACACAGAAACACTCACATGCAAACACTCATTTTCTATCAAACAGTGTCACGTTTGAGAAGTTTTTCTCATTTCAAGATGAAACAAGAACAGGGAAGTCAATTCCCTTTAATGAAGCTTCATCTTGTCTGCCACACAAATGCACATACTATTCACACACATATGCAAACATGAACACACACACACACTTTCACCCTAGAAGAGAGGGGGTATTTATGAAAGGAAATTGCGTTTCTTATTTTGTGGCTTTAAAAAATGTATAAGATTGTCACTCAGTATTCATAAACCATAAAATCTGTATAACCCACACTTCCATCTAAATAGTTGGCTGGGGATCATATATATCAGGATGATTTGTGTACCATTATAAAGTGCTAAGGCATGCAATGTCATTACTGCAAGTGCATGCTGCTGCCATCACAGACTGCACAAGACCTAAATGTGATTGAAAATTCATCCCTTTCATTGTGTATTGCAAGCAGCTTCTTCTGCTTCACTGTTCAGAACGTGCTGGAAAACAAGGATACTAACCACACTGGCAGGGGTGTTTTGTGCCACTTTTTAACTGCTTTGCCCCTTCATCATGTCATATCTGCATTTAAAGAAAACAAGAAGTATACTGGTATGTACATAAACTGTGTGAATTGCTGGTACAACAAGTAACAGGTGGAGAAGGGCAGAGTAACATGTGGGCTGTGAGTCTATCTCATCACTGCAAGGCTGTGAGCTCAACTACCATATTACGCCTAGTAGATGCGCAGACTCCATACGGCTGAAACAGATGGTACTAAAAGCGCAACACAGCTGCACAGAAACTGCAAAATGTGGACTTTGCCAAATTAAATGAAATTGCCAGGCAGGAAACAGACTGAAGCTTATATACCGGGGTGACTTACACTTTGCTTCTCAACTAATTTTTTACCAAAATAACTACAGTTCTACTTGAGTGTGATAGTCTTGTACTTCTTCCATCTCTCTATTTTGAATATATAGCTGCTTATGTTGAAATAATCTTTCCATTACTGTCTGATGCTGATCTTTTTGTATGCTAATAAAGTTTTATTACTCTGACAACTTTTTTTCTCTGTTTTCTCCCTAGTCCCTGGCCCTGTTGTCAGGATGGTGTTTCCAGAAGTTCGATTGTCATCAGTAAGGGTGGTTTGGCAGCCACCGACAAACCCCAACGGAATCATATTAGGTACAAACACACACTCACACAATCACACATAAGATAACTGATATTTGAAAGCAACGCTGAAATCCTCACCTATTGTTTTCTGCTTTTATTGACAGAAGACTTATTTACAATTGATGGAGAACAGAGCTAGGCTTAGAGATAGAATGACTTAGCAGTTTTGAATACAGGCACACACAAAGGCTTGCACGCTCAATAACAGCACACATACACACATTGCTGTGATCTTCCAAGGGAAGAGAGGAAGTAAAAACTGTAAAATGGAAAAGAGCTGATGCTGTTTTTAGCTTTCAAACAAGGGTCAGTCTCTGTACTCCCCATCACAGAGCTAAGATTTGTTGGTGTTTATGTGCGCGTGCTCGTGTGAGAGGGAGAGGGTGTCAGTGATTAAGCATGCATCCGAGGAAAGGGCTATTACAGCTGCCGAAGCAAGACACCTTTTCCAATTCATACATAGCGGCACACTCTATACAATCACATATCACTTGTTCCTGAAAACTGCAAATCACAGGGAATGGAGTGAATCAGAGAAAACGGATTAATGAAGAGAAAAAGAGGCGAGAGGAATGGGAGAGCTGCTGAGCTGGAGAGAACAGAAGGGGGTAGACAGCAGAGAAGGGAGATGTATGGAGGTGAAAGGAGGGACAGGTGTGTGCGTGTATGCGTGTTTGTTGCACAGAGGGGGGAGAGTGGGATAGTGTTTGTCCTCTCAGTGGGAGAGGGAGTCGAGCAGGACAGTGTGAGTGATGTGTGACTGTAAGGAAAGAGGAGGACATTTAGTGCGACACCACCCTGTGACAGAGGGATGAGTGGGAGGGAAAATCTCCCTCTCTCTCGATCACAGAGAGACACACGGACACGCAGCCCCGCTGTGTCCTTGCTGGGAACGTAGCATCTGTGTGTAGAGGCTGTGTGTGTGTGCGTGTGTGTGTGTGTGTGTGTGTATGTGTTCATGTAGATACAAATAACTCAAGTGTATTGGCTTCTTTATTGCCCAGAGTGCGTCATTTCTCCTTTGGTTCTAACCCATAGGGGACTGACACAGAAGGTGGACAGAGGAGAAAAGGACCACAGAAGGTTCACAAATCTAATGTGGCACAAACAGTGAGGCACTAGTGTTTTATACATGACCTCTCCATTAATATAAAACAGCTTTACGCCCACAAAAATCCCTGTGACAATTAAAATCTCCACTCCAGTTCCATAACTAATACTAAATAGTATCAAGCTTGATCATAAAGTACATCTAGGTATGAAATCTTTCAAATTTTGCCATGAAAGAGTAAATATTCACACTGATAACTGCTTAAAACATGTTGATGCATGCTGCTGTCCCACAATGCAGTACTTAAGAAAAGACAGAGCTTTTCACAGCTTCACGGCATTATTCTCTCTTAGGCTTAATTGGATGTAGCAATTCAAAGGAGCAGTTTGATGCCCGTTGCCTCCATTTCCTGCTTTGTTACTATTTTTTGTTTTTGTTACTCAAAATGTATAAACTACCTGTCCAAGTGGTACACTGCAGCAATTACTATATTGTTTGCACACTCTGCAAGTTAGAATTTCAGAACAAAAGGGCATTCAGACACAAATAATACAAAGTTTGAACAATTTACTGGTGTGGTAATTTAATCAGGCAACATGGATAAATATTTCTTCAAGGGCCACAGTTTACCATTATTCGAATGATTGAGTCTTCTATCAGTGATTCTAGCATTTAATAGAGTTAACTTATAAGAGATATTTGCTTCTAAGCATTTCTTTATTAACTTTATCTTGTTAAAGATCAATGGCAGTAGACAAAATGAGAAAAACAGATTGGTGTCTTTAATAAATTTTTCCCAAAGGTAAGGTTGCCACAAGATTTCAGAAGTATTCAGACCGCTTGCAACCACATTTGAAATTTAGCTAAGGTGACTCCCATTTCTCTGGATCTTTGTTTCTACACCTAGACTGCAATAACCTTGCAAAGCAGATGGATACGCCCATTTCCGTGTTTCTTACTGTCAGCTCCATCTTGCAAAGCTCTCATCTGAATCGTTTTGGCCCGGTTAGAAAGTGACAGGACCAATCAGCTTTAACGGGCAGCACTTTCGGGTGTGGCAGAGCCGTGACATAAGCAGTCATCTAGAGGAGGCCAGTGTGGCTATGGCGGAAGACATTAGCGTGAATGCTGCTAAAGCATAAGTTTTATCAGAACTTGACGACATTTTTTTGTTAAAAGAAGAACAAAGAAAAGCATCGATTTGTTTTCTTTTTCAAAAAAACGGCAAAAGTCGTGTACTGACGTCCACAGTTGCCATGGTTCGCTATGCAGCTCTCTATGGAGTTTACTCTTGGGAGCAGCACACCTCGGTTTGGGACTACGACGTCACATGTTTTGTTGCTCCGATTGGCCCGTAAAGATGTGACAGATAGAATGTTCATCCAATTGCCCTCCAAGTTTTTTTTCAAAGGCTCTGTCCTTTCCTAAACACTGTCTGTAAGTGGTTTTCCAGCTGGATGTGTGGAACAAATCCATATTGTGTGTCAGGTTAAGACTGAAATTCATCTGTGGTAATTCAAGTTGACTGGACATGATTTGGAAAGGCGCAAACTCTCTGTTGAAGGCTTCACAGCTGACAATGTATATCAGAGCAAAAACCTTGCTCTGAGGTCAAATATCCTGCTTTTGGAGATGGGACAACTGTTACTGCAGCCTACCGATCTGGGCTAGACAGAAGCCTCTCTTCAGTGCCACATACATTAAAGCCAACTTGGAGTTTGCAAAAAAATATCACCTGAAGGATTCTCAGACTGTGAGAAACAAGATTCTCTGGTCTGATGAAACCAAGACGGAGCTGTTTGGCCTAAATTCTAAACGGTATGCCTGGAGGAAACCAGGCACCACTCATCGTCTGTCTAATAAAATCCCAACAGTGAAGCATGGTGGTGGCAGCATCATGCTGTGGGGGTGTTTTTCAGCAGCAGGGACTGGTCAGGGTTGAAGGAAAGCTGAACCGGACAAAATACAGAGATGTCTTCAATTAAAACCTGTTTCACAGTGCTTAGGACCTCACACTGGACCAGAGGTTTATCTTGACAATGACTGTAAGCACACAGCCAAGACAACACAGGAGTGGCCCAACCAAATCCCTGACTTAGACCCTATCTAACATCTCTGGAGAGATTTGAAAATGGCTGTCTACTGACAGTCCCAATCCAACCTGACTGAGCTTGAGAGGATTTGCTGAGAAGAATGGCAGAAAATTTCTGATCCAGGTGTGCAGAGCTTGTTGCTTGATATCTAAAAATGCATGAAGCTGTAAATGCTACCAATGAAGCTTCAAATAAGTACTGAGTAAAGTATCTGATTACTTATGTCAATGTGATATTTCAGTTTTTTTCTTGTAAATAAATTTGCAAAAAATTCTACATTTTTTTCACTTTGTCATTACAGGGGGATGAGTATAGATTAATAAGAGAAGAAATGAATTCAAACAATTGTAGCATCAAGCTGCAACATAACAAAGTTGAGAATGTGAAGGGGGTTTGAAGACTTTCTAAATGCACTGACTGTATGTGTAAAGAATTGATTTAAACAAAACCTCAAGGTAAATTTTAGTTATTGAGTTAGTCAGATTTTTTGAGGAATCGTTTTAGCCCTATACTCTGTACACGAGAGAGGAAAAAGTATGAGAATATTTTCATTCTAAGCAGTAAACACAGCAGCATATGAGTACAGCCAATCAAGTGGTCATTATTACTCCAATTAATGTATTCGTAAACCTGGATTTTAGTTCATCTTCAGGGCTTAGTGAACATACGATCCAATATAAATGCAGCAATGAAAAATCAAACACATAAAACTGTGAAATATTAACCATTTCATTAGGATCATAAGAGTAAAAAAGGCCTTATCATTTTATTAGGTACAAATTTTAGCCCTGCAGCTCTTTGTAATAGAAGGTTAGACTTCAGTTGTCATCATTGTTGTTCATTTTTATTAAAACAGAAAAGGCCGGTGAGCACTGAGCAGCTGAATCCAACAAAGTGTACAAAGGCAACTATTTTCCTTAAGAAACTAGAGACTGTAGAGGTCACATCTTTTGGGTGAAAAAGTCAGATAGGCTTTCAGTAACATCACACAGTCACTTTGTAATGGAGATTCAGCCTCATGTATCTGATTGGAGCTCCGTCCTAATAATATTCAGCCCAGAAGATAACGCTGTGCTCTGACCCAATTGTTTAGATGCACAAGGATTTGTTATCGAGCTGTTATCCAATAATCTTCCACATGCTGGGTTCACATTAATATACAATCAGACTATCTGATGAGATTATCACCCACACAACCAGATTATAAGCCTCTGAGCAGATTATTATTATAACTGTCTAACTGTGAACCAATCACCTCTGCACCCATTGTGTGTTTGTGTGAGCCTGTGGTTGTGTGTGGATTCAGGGTACGATACCATTTTCATATTGAGAGCCTTTGTGAGTCGCCAGTGGCCTGTGGAAAGCTATGTCTAGGATCAGTGGGTTTGACTGTGTGTGTGTATGTGTTGAAGGGTGTTAGTGTTATTACATGGCCTACTGCACATGAGAGAGAAACAGACACAAGACGAGCACAGTCAAGGGGACAAAGGGGAGGATGCATATTTGTATAATATATGAGGGGGAGTGACACATGCATGTTGACTGCTTGTTCTTGCTAGTTGTCTTTGTTTTGGTCATGCAAAACAGGAATTTATAGCCAAGTAGCAAATGTTAAATCTCCAGCAGGGATGCAATGATGAAAATAGTTGTTTAAAAAGTGAATTATCGGTGTCTGCAGATATGAAAGTTTCTGCTTACATTTAATACAGGTATTTTGGCTATGAAAATCTGCTTATGTTAGGTGTAAGTACTGGCCATACAAAAAAATTGAGTTTAAGGCTGGACCAACAGACCAAATTTAGCTGAAGTCTGTTCATCATCATTCCCTACACTTTGAGATGTGTTTTAATTTAGTTTAGTTTTTTCATCATCTAACTTTAAATTGTGCTTTAAGGATCGACGTTTAAGGTCTGAACTACATTTACATATTGTAATCGGTATCAGCTAAAATTAATTTATAGATATCTGCATAACGGATATCGGCAAAAATCCAATATTGTGTGTCCCTAATCTCCAGAATACGACCAGATAAGTTTAAGTGATTACAACAAGAGAAATCTTTGATTTTATACCTGAGGCAAAAAGACAAAACATGTAGGCTTTTCAACATACTAGATGCTAAAATTTAATGTAGTTCTAGTAAAAACAACAGCACCAAAAACAGATGTCTGAGGCTCTGAGTACAGGGAAATTTTGTGTTTTAAATTATCAATATTATGCAGGCAAAATCCTCCACACTGTGCAGAAATATGCCCATAAAAATATGCTGTGACACCCTCTGACTAGAGATGCAGAAGTTCTCTATGCAGTGTTAATTTTGTCAACTAAAACTATGACTCAAAATGTTTGTCAACAGCCTTTTTTTCCATGATGAAAACTAAACTAAGACTAGGCAGAGATAGATCTGTGATGAAAAAACTGACAAAAAGTAAGTTTAGTTTTCGTCAAGATGACTAAAACTACACTGAAATGTAATTTAGTTTTTGTCAGACGTTAAAAAAAACATGATAATTCTCCAATGTGGGTAAATCTGTCAAAAAACAAAAAACAAAAACAATGCATGTGTATCACTTATGCCTCTTAGCAATTGAAAGCAGGGAGCCCAGGTTTGGCAGAGTGCATAGAACACATTACTATGACTTTGTACCAGACTTAGGCAAGAAAATAAATTCCTGGACTAAAAGTAAAGACTGAAATGTGAGTAATTTTTATGGACTAAAACTAGTCAAAAACTAAAAAAGGATAGAAATGACTAAAATGCGACTAAAACTAAAAGACATGTAATCAAAAGACTAAGACTGGGACTTAAGTTAAAAAAAGCTGTCAAAATTAACACTGTCTCTATGTCCTATTGAACTGTTCACAGTCCAGTGCACGTTTGTGAATTGCAGTATTTTGAGTTTGTGCATACAGCTTGCTTCCCTGCATCATATATTTCTCAGAACTGGCTCTATTTTTGCATGGTCCACAGGCTTGGATGAGAAAACTCATCACTGTGCATAAATATTTAGTCCAGGGTCCAAAAGTAACAACCATTAAGTGCCAATCCACATAGATTTTCTGTTTGGCATGCCAGTTATAGAGTATTATGCACCACATGGCAAGTAAATGTGGGTACCAGAGTAGTCACTTAAAAGAAAACAATGGAGTTTAATAAATGAACAGTATGCACTGTAAATTCTGCCACCAAGGGGCTCTCTGTCAAACTAATAAAAAGTTATGACAAATAGAGATTATTGCTGCTCACCTCTGCCCATCTCCACCCATCTCTTCCCTTCTCTTGTTTTGCTCTGAGGACTCTGTTCAACAAAAACAGAGCTCCATACAATGTATTTGCTAAACTGTAAACCAGTGTTTTGGTCTGACTGATAAATTTCTCATAATGAGGGAGAAAAGCTGTTAATAGTGGCCTCCCACTGGTTTATCTGTGAGCTACTCACTAAGCATCGTGTGGTTACTCAAATAACAAACAGGAGGGAAACTTTTAACAGCTTTTCTCTCTCATTTTGAGGAATTCCCAAATCAAACCAAAATGCGTATTTACTGCTTGGTAAATACACTATATAAGGTCCCGTTTTTATATTGAATCCTGACTCAAAAGAAGTAAGCCACGGAGATTGGCATGTCGAGCAGAAGCCATTGTCTCTGATCAGCCTGTAAATTCATAGCGGGGCCACGATGTTAATAAAAATTTTTCAGCTAATGTAGACATGTTAGTGCAAAAATTCTGCATATAGTTTAAGTGAGCTTCTCCCTTACTCCCGTTGTCTGCATGGTAGAGTTATGCAGCAGTGCGCTTACACCACTGGCTGAAATAAACGCCAGCATCATACACAGGCAACACACAAGAACATCAACCCCCACATTTGTTGTGAAAAAGATCAATCCATATGGGTCAGAACACTTGTCTTTCAAGGAAAATCCCTGTGAAGACTTCAGTGAAATGAAATCAGCAATTTTGGGGTGTGTATGCAGTAGAGATTCACTGAAAACAGCCTGATTGGTTCTCACAGAGAAAAGGCTGTAAAGGGATTATATTTCATTGAGTTTGGTTGCTTTTAAATGGTTGATTTGACTTTTTCCATCCTCTCTTACTGTATCTGCATTTGTCACACAGGTAACTGACATCAATCAACCTAATGTTCATAAAGTTACACCACAGTTTTGTTTGGACATAACCATACAGACTCTGTTAACAGTGCTCTAAAAACTGGAGATATAGGGGCGCAGATAGCCAAGTTGTTAGGGTGTGCCCCATGTAGGTGGGTAGCCTGGGTTCAAGTTCACCCTATGGCTACTTTCTTACATGTGCCTCTCCACTCTCTCGTCCTTGTTTCTGATTCTGTCCACTGTCCTTCTCTCAGAATAAAGGCTTGAAAGGAAAAAAAATGGAAACATCATTTTCTTCCAAAGCTTTTGCTGCTCCTGTGAAATTCACCTAAAATACTTGGACAAAATACCAAGAAAACATACTGAAAACGATAATTAAAAAACTGAGGAAAGTGTTGAACCAAAGGCTTATTACACAGTTGCACCCCTGTCTCGTTCACTTGTAGCATTTTTTAGCTAGAGATATAACTGAGATTGGATAATTGATCCTTTCAGAATCTATTAGCCATTGAAATAACCAATATAGTTTTGTTTTTAAAGTAGAATTAAAAATTACCAAAATATCAGAAATTTGGAAAACCTTACTGTGCTGCATGGCTCTGCGTGATTCTGTTTCAGGCTTCTTTCCCATCTCATATTGTGCTGTCTTTGATTCCTGTGGGCTTTGTGATCTAAAGTAGGCCACAAAAACACACACAGAAGCACTCAGACACACAAAATATCCCACAGGTTTCAACTGTCTACTTTCTGTCTGTTCATCACTCACTAGGCTACCAGATCTCATACCGCCTGGACAGCAGGGACCCTCAGCGCTGGACCACAGTGGAGGTGGGCTCCAACGCCAGACAGTTCACCGTCACAGGACTCTCCTCTGAGCAGACCTACGTTTTCCGGCTCACTGCTCGCACCGCCATAGGCTGGGGGGAGGAACAGGAAGCTCTGGTTGTTACCACTGAACGCAGAGGTAAAGGACGCACTTACATGGTTTCTGATTTAATTCGATATCTGTTTCTTTAGCCATGCAGAACCCAGTTGAAACATCACCTGACCCCATGATCTTTCAAGCTGAAAGAAAAATATGGAGCTGACTTTTTTTTAAATTTTGTTGAAATCATGTAGTTGTAGAACCTTGCAGAGTGAATGAAAACAATCTCGATTTTACTGCCAAACAAGGACAATGATAGGCTAAGCTATTGGCTCCTTTTCAGCTGCAGTCAAAGAGAGACTTGCACTCATCAACATTAAAAAAATAATCCATTCATAAAATTAAACAATAAACTTAAAATGTGTAACAGTCAAAAATCTGATTCACACTCAGCTATATTTCAGGATGACTGGTTGCTTAATTGCCATTAATATTTCATAAGGAAAAAGGGAGAGTCTGTGCAAGTTTTGAGCCTCGCTACAAGCACTTTCCAACGTTTGATGGCACTAACTGATGCAAAGACAGAACACCACGGAGCAATGTTTAAGTTTGACTTAGAGAGGATCAAAGGGTTCTTCTTTGCTAGGAGTGGACTTCAAGGAAATCTTTTCAATGGTGGAAAAGTAGTACTGTAAGCTTTCTTAAAACATGTTTAGAGAAACATGAGGACATCCTTGGATGAAAATTCCCTACTCTTAGTCAGATCGAGGCAGTCAGACTCTGCTTTCACACACGTGTGTTACATTCATTCTAAAGCCGTTAAATTTGATTGTCTTCTTTCTGTTATCCTGCTGAAGGTGGAGCAGATTAGGTTTTCTTATGAAGGATTTGTCTTTCTTGCCTTTTTATTAACTGCTGGACATTGGTTCCAGTGGGAAAAGATAAAGTGACACATTTCCTTGCTCTAATCACTAGCTAGTAATGTATGCTTTCTGTTTTTAGCACTATCAGTCAAATGTTTTCTAACTGCGCCCACAAAATGCTGATTGTGTAGATCGGCTATGTTTTTAGCGATTATACAATAGTAAATAATAGTTTTTTTCTGCAGCTGAAATGTGACTTCTACAGGTTTTAAAAATGCAAAACCAACCACAGATATACAGTGGAAGAATAAAAGCCTTAAATGCACACTATGCAAATTCCACCACCAGGGGGCTCTCTGTCAGAAGAATGGCAAAAGTTGACCAATGATGTGCTGCTCAACTCCACCACTTCCACTTTATCCTAATTTTTTTTTAAAGAAGGGATTCTGTTCAATAGAACTGCAATCCATAAGTAGGGGTGGAAAGTAACTAATTAAATTTACTCAGGTTACTCTAATTGAGTCATTTTTTTGGGGTACTTGTGCTTTTTTAAGTACATTTTGAAATCAGTACCCTTAACTCTAGATAAGTAAGTTTTATCCATTGTAACTGTACTTGTGCTTCTGTTGACTACACAGTAGCACATAGGGAAAAAAATGATTCCACATTACATCCCGAAACAGCAAAAAATGGAGTGCTGATATCTAAATTACATTGCAAAGTGTGATTTTAACTCTATTCTAAGTGAAATGGTCTTCAGTGTTGGAGTTTTTTGTCAGTGTTGAGAAAGTTAGTGCAACTCTGAAATAGTCACCTGATCGATGCTCAGCCCATTGTGATTTCAAATCTGGGGGGATGCATTGGCAGACTTGCTTTGAATTTTACTTTATTGTAGAGATGTGACTTTACCTGAACAACCTGGTTGGAGATCTATTCTCTTGTCATTCTTGCCAATAAGGAGAGATCATATTTTACTGTACAACTCCTCAGTAGCTACTCAGCACTCAGTACTTGAAGTAAACTTTAAATGAAATACTTTTTACTTTACGTGAGTATATATTTAAAGACCAGTACTTTTACTTCTACTAAAGCACGTTTTAACCAGAGTAACTATACTTTTACTTGAGTACAATAGTTGTGTACATTTTCCACCTCTGTCCATAAGGTGTATTTACTAAGGAATAGATAACCATTTTCATTTTGTGCATGAATTTTACATTTTTTAATTAAAAAAACTCATCATGTCTCGGTCGATCTCTATTGGACTTGGAAATGTCTAGTAAATGTCCAGGGTTTAAGGGAAAGGGATAGTGTTATCCATTATGGTAGATGCTTAGGTGGCAGAGAATAATCAGAAACAATCACTACTAAGGAGCACAAAACATAAACAAGATTCAGCAACAGAGCAGCAGCTTACTGTAGAAGTTCCTGTTTTCTCTTGTAGCAGTCTTTGAAGTAACATCCAGCAACAATAATTACCTGTGTCTGTCATGGCGACTCTGTCATGGCAGCCGCTATGACAAGAATCAGATGTTTACAACTATAAAAGACAAGAATTTCTCTGACCTTAAAAACTGTTGGAATATTTGCGTAGTAATATATATATATATATATATATATATACAAAATCCAACTATATATATATATTTATACAGCATTGATGTAGTCATATTTTAAGACGTAGACATTTCAGGGCAGAGATGTTACATTGTGCACGTTTACTAGAGCATCTTTATTGTTGCCAGTTTCAGCTGTGCTTTTCCTGCAAGGCTAAATCAAAATGTCAATATCAAACAAGCCTAAAGGTAAAACCACTAAGTTGTGGGTGTTCATTGATGGAGTAGTTTTATAGGGAGGTATTAAGTCTGCTGAGTGCAAGCACCTAATATTGAAAACTATGTTAATAACCCTTTTTCCTTCAACCCTGTCTTAATATTCAAAGAAATAGGATCAGAAATAGAAGGATGTAAAGGTAAGACAGCAGTAAATCACATTCTAGTGGAGCCTGTAAAACAAGAATGCTCATTTTGCTCATGAAAAACCTTCTTTTTCCTCATTCCTACAAAGCTCTGGTTGAAAAATGATGTCTTAGCTTGGGAGCTTTGACTAATGACCAATAAAATTTTCTTTTTTTCAGTTAACCCTCATGATATTGGTATTATGTGCTCCATGTTGAATTTGCACCACAGCATGGTAATACTGTGTCTTAAAATTCACATTGAATTGTAATAATGCATGAGGATTTAATGTGTGTTTAATAAATCAGATTAGACATGAAATTTGGTTAATGAGCCCATTTTAAGTAGGAGTGACTTGATTTATATTCTTAATTTTACCTGTGCTCTTCAAAATGTTGGCCATTAGGAAGGTCTATTACGGGAGACAACTGCAATTATTTTATGGGTGTTTTGTCCTCTCTTTTCTTATTAACTTTCAAATGGTCAAAGATTATATTTGGTCACTTATTTCATTCAGCAGAGCTAGTGAAGGAAGAGCCTGAAAAGGTTAGGTGAAAGTTTTAGCATATTAAAATTTATGATCTCTGCAGCGTGACATGGAGGTTTAATGAGTTGTGGTTGATGTGAAGTCTTCACAGAGGTAAAGTAAAAGAAAGAAAAATACAGGAGCTCAAAGCTGTGAGCTCAGGGAGGATTGGGACTTCTACAGAAGCATTTATATACAGAATCCATATGTAGTGTGAAAGTACAAGCACAAGATTTTAACAACTATGAACTTTTTAAAGTGTGGCTCCTGCAGAACAAAATTACATGACATTTTGAAACTCAAGTGAATGAAAAGCTTAATGTAGATGTGGAAATCAGCAGGTATTAGACCTCCTGCGGGGGAATAATGCAGCCAGGAGTTTGAAAAATTGCTTGGGGGTCCAAGCAACAGTAGTTAGTTGAAAAGTCAGCAGAGCATAAGCAGGCTTGTTGTACTGTTATAAAATATATGACATTATGAAACTATTTTCACTTTCAAAATTTAAAAACGTTATTGAATTATCTATTGTGTACAATGAATTATGTTGTCACTTCATGGTTTCAAATCTGTTTTGAACATTTAGATTTCTGTGAAGGCTGGCTAGGACTACAGAATTGTGGCACAATTATCACCTGACCCGACCTGTAGGCCCTGAAAATCTGTTGTTTGATCTCATGCAGAGTGTCCCAGTGAACAGCGATCAAGGACACATCTGAGACACCTTACAATTGCTCACAGACTCCTGACAGGAAGTCTAGCATGTTTAATATTTGTCCTGTCTCCCACAATTTGTTTTGTGACTTCAGTGGTGTTTACCAATGAGAACACAGAGCACTCTGCATGCACAACAGTCACAAAACTTAAACAAAGCAAAGGGAGACAGGATAGATGAAGTAGTTGCCGTGAGATGGAACTATAAAACAGGAAAAAGTTTGCAGAGGTTTTCCAGAAACAAACCCACCATTATGGTTTGTTTTTGAGGGGCTTCAAGCCTGAAAAAAGAGCAATGTTGGAGAGAAATAGCAGGCAAACTCCAGCAACACAGTTAGTAACTGCTGTTAGCAGCAAGCTAGTCTATCATTTATCATGGTGTTTGGATGGACAAACAAACATTGTACAGTGAACATATTGTTGCCTGTCAGTCATACCATGGCATGAATTTATGGCCTAATCTGACATACTGACAATGGTCACTGACGAAGAAGTGTAGTCTGAGCCAGCCTTTAGACATCTCTGGATTGAGAGCTCCAAATTTTCTTGAGCATCTTTATGGTTCAGTCTCTGGATTGACTGGCAACCCTAGATTGTAGTAACCTTGCAAATCCATCTTGCAAAGATCCCATCTGAACCGTTTTGGCCTGGTTAGAAAGTGACAGGACCAATCAGTGTCGGGGGGCAGTGCTTTCAAGTGTGGCAGAGTCGTAACATATGCAAGCAGCAACAAGAGGCTGGTGCAATAATGGCAGAAGATGTTAGCATGGATGCTGCTAAATTGTACGTTTTATCAGAACTTGACGACATTTCTTTGTTAAAAGAAGAACAAAGAACAGCATCAAGTTGTTTTCTTTTCAAAAACAACAAAAGTTGAGTATTGACATGTCTACAGTCGCCATGGTTCAGGTTATGCAGTTCTCTATGGGGTTTAGTTGTCGGTAGTGGCGCACCTTGGTTTGGGGCTACAACAACATGTGTTTTGTTGCTCTGATTGGCCCGTAAAGATGGGACAGACAGAATGTTCATCCAATCACCCTCAAAGTTTTTTTTTCATAGGCTCTGCCCTTTCCCAGACATTGTCTATGGAAGGTTTACCAAATGGATGTGGGGAACAAATCCAGCTGGCGTGTCTGGTTAAGAATGTAGACAATTTTGGGAAATGGTAGATGGACTTGAGCTTTACAGCTCAAGCGTCTGAGAACTGTGCAGTGTGTGCCCAAAAACATAAATAATTTCCACCGATCATATTCTGAACCAGACTGATACCATGCTTATTTCTGGTGGGTGTAAATGTGGCTTCCAGTGCTTCTGCAGTTCCCCAAGTGGATATTTTTTGTACTTCCACTTTGGCTTCATTTTGTGCCACAGAGATGGTACAAAAGAAGTGGCCACTTACTGGTGTTCGGGGTGCAGCAGGATTGGATTCCTTCTTTCATCCAGTGTCAGCTGGTATCAGCCACCTCCCACTGTAGTGTACAGACTGTGAAAATAGCAGTTTTCAAGAAAGCATGAACACACCAACCCTGACTCTGACAGACAGCCCAGCCTCTGTCAAGATGTTGGAGGCTGTGCACTGAGTGTTACTCTCCTAGGAGAGTTTTGTCTTCTAAAACCTCTAACAGTGTAGTGTATCCTCCAACACACAGTCAGCACAGTGAGTTGACTGTTAAAGAGGTAACATTCAGGGTAAGCTTTGTGGGTCTTTACCCTTCAGTGTAGAAACAAATTAAAAGTTGTTTTATCCTCCTTAGAGTCAGTGATGCTTTAATCTCATCTTGTCTAGATATATTCAAAACACTCTTGTTATGCTTCACTTAGCTGTTTTTGTGTCTGCAGCTCATTCTGAATGACGCAACCAGTTTTTTTATTTATTTCAAAGCTGTTAAGTAAAACACAACTTCTTGTATCTCTCCAGTATCATTTCACAGTCATCAAAAAGGAAGATTTTGCTGTTTCTTGCGAACCATTAATAAAACTCTTTGTAAGTTGCTGCTGATCTTATTTGGAGGATGGTCTATGTCCTGAAAAGACTAAAATGGTAATTACAAATACATCAGAATATACTAACAAATATATGTGTTTAACATAGTCAATGACAGTATTTCACTCATGATTATTTAACTTTCTTCAACAATTTCTGTGCATTTCTTTCTCCAGTTGTGTCTAAAATCAACCCGATCATCTTAATGTGTTTATCCTGCCTTATATGTAAAGTAAGTTGATTCATATAAGGCAGGGGTGTCCAAACTACCCGAGGGCCAAGCGGCCCATTTTTGATTGGCCCGCAGGAAATTCTAGAGATAAAATGAAATATGGCCCACATTAAAACATGAAGCCTGTGCTTAACTGTATTGTACTTCTTATTTTCAGCACAAGGCAGTGCAACCATGTTAAATCTGTAAACAAACATTTTGACAAGAAGATATCTTGATTAAAACCATCCTGATGAGTTATCACAGCAAATAGCAGCACCAATAACTTTTCAGGGGCAGAGCCAGTGGTAGCGAGGGCAAAATGGGGCCCCATTAAAATCGGATTGGTTCCCCAAAATCCTGAAAATGACTCTCCATTTGCCCTGTCAGCCATTACCTAGCCATTTAGGTATACTCAATCACTAAGCATGTATTAACTTACATTGGGTTAGTCTTACTAACTTTAAAATCCTCATGGTGAGGAATATGAAAGTGACCCCACCGTGCTTATGTATTTGTATATGTGGCTCTCTGTGAAAAAAGTGTGGACACTCCTGATGTAAGGTGTTCCATCTACTGCCTGAGTCTGTGTTTATTTACTCCAATTTTTATACTGCAGTGTTTGTTCCGTGAGCCACAGCCTGATGTTTCCAGTGTAAACTCACTACTAAAGATGATTGTATTGTCATCTGTCAGTTCCGTTTCAACAACATCCATTGCATTTCAGGATTTCTCAGAATTACATACTTATGTAGTATCCCTTTTTTCCTGGACTGCTCTGGTCAGCAGAATCAAGCTGTACAGTGAAGGTGGGCATATAGATTCTTCAGTTCAAGGTTAAAGTTTGAGTGCCTGGCGGTGTTGGAAGTTTTAAACACTCCTGAGCAGAGAAAAAAATGATCCTACCAGAGTGAAATATCACTTAAATGAAGTAAGAGAGTGTGGTGTCTCAGTTTGTTAACACATGGATAACTTTGGTTTAAACAGAGCTCTCATACTTTGATATGTCATCCCTGATCTGTCTTTCCAATTTTCTCTGTCAGGCAGCACAGAGTGAGTCTAGTAAAGCAAAGAAATGCAACAAAAGTCCCGATATTAAAATGTGACAGTGAACTGAATTTTTATGAAAACCTGGAATCACAATGTCAGACATTCTTCTTGGAGCTATTAGTTTGTGTAGTGCATTTAAATTGGATCAGATATCATAACATCGAGAGCATCATTATCAGGGTTTTGGGAGAATAGATCTCAGTGGTTCCACTTCAGTAACATAATGGTTCATTTTCACTGGGAGATAGACGGAGCAGCCTAATAGAGATTTCTTTCTGATGATGCCAAAAAGACCAACTTAATCCCCTGAAAAAGAAAATTGGCTTTTTGAGTGTGCTTTGTATGTAAGTGATGGTGGCTGTGTGCTTGTGTGAAAGAATTTGAGAAAGTTCCTTTTAAAGAGATTTTTCTACACTAATTTTTCTCCAAGAGGGTGATAACTGATTACGTAATGGATGTCGTACAGTAATATATTTAATTGAAATCCTTACGCCTTAACCGTAGCTTTTCTTTCCTTTAGAATGAACAGCATCTCTTTTTCAGACACGCCACTTCCACCACTCTACTCCTCTCTCCCTTGCATTGCAGTCAACACTCGTGTAAGTGCTAAAAGGGCAGCACTTGTTCAGACATTTATGAGTTTATTATCAGAACACGATCTTAACTGAGGAACAGAATAAGAGCAGACAGAGGCAGAGACACAGATGGTATCAGGCAAACTAAAGAGGGAGAAAATACTCAAATCTGGAGTGTAGAGAAGATTAGGGGCATGAGGCGAAGAGAAATAACGTGCTTTAAGCCTTTAATGCATGAATTTTTAAATAACAGAGCAAGATGTTTTAATGTTATTTTCTATTTCCTAAGACGTGCAAAGTGATGTTAATTTTTCATGTTTTGATATTCATACATTTTGTGGAAGTTACAGATGCATGCAATACTCAAGTGGAAAAATTTGTATATGTAGTCAATTTTTTGAATTGCTGGATTTGGAAAGTTAACCCCTATCAATCACATTTTTGATCATAAACTTTTAATTCCATATTGAGTGTGTGACAGCTATAATGACCAGTGCCTTGGTGCCTTGCACTGTCCAATGTTAACATCATACTATTGTTGTGTACATAACTGGCTGCTAGTAAGAGTACGTCATTTACATTAACATGTGTCACTTTGATTGCTTTTGACTACACAGTGTTAACCGTATATACCTCCAGTTCTAATTTTATCTAATTTTATTTAGATCAGTTATGTTGCTTTTTCTTATTTAGTTCTTTTGTATTTTTAACACCTTTTTTCTCTGTATTGTGGTGCTACAATGCCAGAATTTCCCCCTATCTTACCATCTTATTTTATCTTGATTTGGGAATCAGGTTCATGCAAAGAGATGAGTTTAATGATCTTGACTTTTAGAGTTTGTATTTAAAAGTGCTGAAGAGTGCTGCACTGCTACACCTGTATGGTCTGAAACCATGACTGAAAGGTATCAGACACCCTTTATTTATTTATTTTTTTATTCTGAAAGGCCACCTAAACACGGCATATAGGTGGAAAAGTAGCGTTTTCCTCTGCAGTTTTGTTCTTCTTTTTTCTTCTTTTTAAATATTAAGAAAAAAGTATAACATGGGAGAGGTGATGTGTACATACAGGTTAAGTCCAAAATATCACAAATAGAGTCCAGAGGAGATAAAGTTCATTACAATTACAACAAGAATGTAGTTTGCTAAGATTAGATAGTCCTAGAAGATCCTTTAATAGTCACCTGCACAAAGTCTGTGTAATCTGAGTGGGTTACCCATGTAAGGGTTGATGTTTAAGGTAAGAGAATTTCTCAAAAACTCTTCTTTGTTATGCTTTTACTTTCTCATTTGTGCCATTCTGGGATAACAAAAAAAGATACTTACCCCATGTTCAGAATTAAAAATGCTTTTATTTTAAAAGAATAATGAACTTCTAGAAGATCAGAAGTAATTGGCTGTGGTTTAACTCAGGAGAAAAGGCCTTATAGAAATATAATGAAAACAGCTAAAAGGAATGTTTAAGAAAGTGAAATCTTGATACCAGAAGGTGCTAAATTAATTTTAAATTGAAAAAAGGCATTTAAAGGAGCAGTAGTTTCCTCATTTCCATCACCGTGAGAGCAGTAGTAGCATTACTGAAGTCATCGCAATTATTGTGTTAATCAGTGCTGACAGCCCTTATTGTTTATAGGCATAAAAAATAATGTATTGTTTTTTCCTTTAACACATGCTCAGTTTGTCACATGACATACCCACTGAGGTAGGAAAAATAAATTCTGAGCTCTTGAATTTGAATTTTGAAGGTTTTCTGTCTTTGAGTTGAAGTCCCTTGATTAGATTAAAATTCCTGAGTTTGCCTGAAATGTAAAACAGCAGAAATATCATTGTAGAGCATTGACTTGAATTTAGACTTGAGCTTAGTCCATAGAATCATTTTGAAATAAACAAAGGCAGTGGGTCGCTGAGACTTTTTAAGCAGGTCATAAATGTGTGCCTGGAAAAAAAAAATGTGCCAAAAAGCCTATGGAAGTCTTTAAAAGCATGCTTATTTTACCTCTCTCCTTGATTTCGCCACATTGTTTGCACTGTCTAAGGTCCAAACTGCTCTATTTTTCTTTAAATGAATCAGATTGATCAAAAAGTATCAGAAAATTGGGTCAAAATTTCTCACTGAGGAGTTAATGGCTAGTCCTTGGGCTCTGCCAGTTGAGAACCACTGAACTAAGGTAATACCTCACCCAACCTCACCCAAATTAATCCCTAGCCAGTGCTCACTGAAGTGAAACATTCCTACTGTGCGTTTAATGCATGTGTAAAAATTTCTCCATGTCACATAGCTAGAGCCAAAACAATCTATATTGATAGTGACTCCCCAGGCCATCTTTTATCTCTAAAGTAAATAATGGAGACAAAGACAAAATCATGCCAGAAGAACCACAGCCTGTTGAGAAATTATTCCTTTGATGCTGCCGTGGTTACATGTCTTATTTCATTTCAATATGCATGCATTGCATCAGTCATACATATGCATATGTGATGTTAATGTAGACAGCCATGTTCGTTGTTATTGGTGGCATATGTTCCATGAGAGTCTCCATGTGTGCTGATGACGATTTATTTCAACATGTGTGGGCTCAGAAAATGCAAATTAAAAGCAAATCAGGAATGAGTGGAAAAAGCAGATAGATGTGCAGTCTGAAAGTTTATTTGCATATAAGTAAGTTTCAGTTGATTATCTGCAGGGAAATTATCTCTGAAACACTATGTTAATAATTAGCCTGGTCTTTATTATGCCATCAACACAAATGTTCGTTTGTATGTTTTGCATAAATTCTATTGACAGACTTTAAGAGCAGCAGCTGCAGAGAAGTCATCAAAGGCCAAATAAATTAAGAACAGACTTACCCTCAAGTTTTCCAAATATGTCTTGATGTTTACACTTCATAAACAAAATCAATTCATTTGTACAATTTAAATAGATTAATAAAAAAAACATTTTAAAAGAAGCTGTTTTGCTCCAGCCTATTAATGCATTGTCAGTGCTCTAACTAAACCTTCCCCCCAGAATAACTGCCAGAGACTGGAGACTCCTCCATTCCTCCGTGGTTAAAGCATATTACACTCACTAAAAGGCCTTTCCCAACACACAATTGAACTCATTCTAAGCACGTATTTTAACAATAATGACTATACTATACTATTGGCAATCATTTCGAATTTTTCATTGTTTTTGGGAGGCATCTTATAGTCCCCTCTTTGGTGTCTTGCAACCCCCACTCTGGGAACCACTGCTCCAAAACACACATGGCTTGTGTGCAGTCTCATTTTATGCTAACAATGCATTTAAAACTCCTGTGAGGAACTTTAAGGATCAGTCTAATTTCTAAGTATTAACCTCTACCCCACCCAAAGCTTTCAAGCACCCCATTGCCCCTTAATACAAAATCACAAGGGGTACTGGTGAAATCTTCCCCTTTGAAGTGGGATGACCCTTCAAGCTACTGACATTTCATCAGTAATTGTCAACATTTTGGGCTTTTTTTGCATTTATTGTTAGAGGTAAGATAGTAGATGGTTGGAAACAGGGATGAGAGAGTGGAAAATGATATCCAGTGAAAGACCCACAGACCAGACTTGAGCCTGGAGTACATGGGGCGCAACCTAACCACAAGGCCATCTACGCTTCAAGTGATTTTTTAAAATTCTAATTGGACACCAAAAGGCCCTCACTACATTGAAACAACCTTAAATACTGATGTAAGATCATTGGCATAATGTTGGTACGGTCCTGCGAGATTTGCTGTGACATATGGTTTGGTGTGGGCCTCTGAAAATCTCTGTTTGAAGGGCCATGTAGCTTTATCACTATATCCTACCCCTCTTTCTAGAATCACGATGACCTACCCCTTGATGTTTTTTTTTTCTTTTTCTTGCCTAACTTGACACCTACCAAGCAGCAGCAGTTATAGACCTTAAAAAGAATGATGTAAAGATTGCCAGACTTGTTGCTGATCTCCAGGCTTGCTTTGCTGTTCTTAGTCCGTCGTATCAGCAGCTATATCTAAATGAAGGGCTTGCCTTTGGGCTGACTTTTTATTTCTGTTTTTTGAGCATTGAGCAAACTCCTAAGTCACAACAGTGTACAATGCTCTGTCCTTACTTCTCACCCAGAATAGAGCATCCAGAAATACTAAGTCTTTTCTCTAATTAACCAAAAAAAAAAGAAAAAATACAAACAAATGCAAAAGCCTAAGATAGTCATGATCACATTCTGTTATACCACAAAAGAAAACACTTTTAAGTTACAAAAAAAAAAAAAAATCATAAAATGCTCCGATAATCAACTGGGATCATCTTTTGTTTTAATTCTTTTAAGAATACTTAAGTTGTTTTTGCCTTTTCCCTTCTCCTAGTTCCACTTCAATGCATTTTTCTTATCTTTGTCACATCATATTTGTACTCTCTTCCTTTTCAAATCTCCTCTGCCGCTTTTTATCTCCTCAAATGCTCATTTTTTATTTTTCTATTTCTGCCTTATATTCACAGAGCGTCCACAGCCCCCCAGGAAATTGTCTGCTCCTCAGGACGGAGTTGAATCTCGCCGTCTTCGTCTGATCTGGGTGACAGGTAGCTCGGGCTCCTCCCCTCTGAGATACTTCACTCTGCAGGCCAAAGAGCTGCCTAAAGGGGACTGGGACACCCACACTGCTGACATCCCACACAATGCAACCAACTGGACTGTAGACAGGTAAACATGCCTTTCTATGTACATTTACATTCACACGTAAGCACTGAAACATGTCTGCTTCTGAATTAACAGTGTTACATGTGGCATGCTGTTTGCTTCCTCTCCCTCAAAGTGCGACTTTCAGATTAGAAGTCAGTAGTAGCAGATGTGTATCTGTTGTGTCATATCAATTTAATGCTTGCATCTAGTACACATTAGTACTAATTAAGATGACAGAGAATGATCTTGGGCAGCCTCTGATCTTTTGTCATTGTTAAACATGAGGAAAATGTTAACTCTCAAAATAAGATAGTAATGAAAATCATCAAAATCAACAATCAGCTAAAAGTTGTTTTAAACATTGGCTTTTCTTCTGCTTGTTTATCAACTTGGTCGGATGTTGACTTTGCCAAGGACCTCTTAGCTTCAACCTCAGTGTTCAAGCATAAATTTATGTGTTAAGCTGAGCTGAGAAGTGTGTTTCCAAAGCCTCTTTAGAAGATTCTTGTTTTAAAAGAAATTATTCTGAAGTATTAAAAAAAACCCTGGATTTTTTTTAGTAACTTGTCATGCAAAGCTAATCAAATCTGCAGCCAGTGTTTCTGGAATGCTCTGATAGCCTTGTGTTTATGTCTCACCCAACATTTGACGGTGGTGGTCCTCCTAGTGAGTGGTTCAGATTTAAGTCCACCTGTTGCTTCCTTACTGCATGTCATTACCCGCTCTCTGTCCCAATTTCCAGTAAGGATGTTCCTAAGTGTCTATTTCCCTATTTGGCGTAAACGCTCATTTACATTTCGTTTAATCAACTAGTCTAAAAAGGAGAAAATTTCTAGAAAACAGTTAAAGTCCTTACAGGGTCATTGTGTTAGCCTGATATACTCTCTACAGTGTGGCTAACATTACAAGCTAGCGCTGCCAGCCTTTGTTCCTTTTTGCAGATTGATATTGTGCTTTGATGCGTGGTCTCTTTTCACCTCGAGTGGAAGTTTCAATTTATTACTTTAAAAAACTGTTGTACCACGGTGTTCCTACTACACACTAACCGCTAAGCCACTGCTGAGCTTCTCATGTTTACATCCATGAAGTGCTAGACAGGAAGGCAGTGGCCATTAACTGAAGCTCTAGTGGCAGGGGGTCATTACCAGTTAAAAGAGTATTATAGAGCGGGATTTCCTGCCTGTGTTTATATAAAGTGATAGGTAATTTGTTTAACCGTCTCGTAAACCCCGCACTGGCTGATTTGACAAACAAATTTAACTGTTTTAGCAATTAATCGCGTGCATCCCTAATTTCAAGCCACATCCACTGTCTTATAAAGGCAAAAAGCCCAAAAATAAATCTTCAACAAAACAATTTGTCATTTTTCAAGATGAGTGCTCAAAAATCATCTACCTCCAGTTTAGATCAAGAACCCTTTTTTTTATATATAATTTGAATTGGTTTGGGAGTACATTGTAAGCAACATATGTGCTATATAGGAAAATAGGGATGACTGATAGCTCGGTGTGGTCAGAGCAAAGGTGAAGACATATCAGGCAATTTTTGGATTCTTTTGGAAAATTGTGGAAAAGTTATGCTCACTTAAGGGGGAGAAACGAGGCGCTTCAAGCATGAAAAATGTAAAAATGAGGATGGAAATACTTCAAAAGCCTTATGGATAAATAATTTAAAAATCCAACATGTTTGACCATTAATGTCCCCATCAGGGCTTTGCTAACTAATATTTCTGGTGTGGTCACCCCTTTTGATCTACTACAGCCTATGATTGGCAGTCACAGTAATCAGACATATTTATACAATGCATTAAGAGGAATTTATATCTGATTTGAGAAATCAGATAAGGTAATTGGAAATACTTTGTGTGGATATAGCTCAATGTGCACTAAAAACTGTATTTGAGCTCAGACTGCATTTGGAGGCGGTCTGGGATGCCTTCATCCAGTTTGGATTGGTTGTGTCGACGCAGCGCATACTGGCAGAAAGAAGAAAGTGAAAGTATGCAGTTATTCACTGTACATACATAACAATGTCATATTGTTGAACAATTTATCAGAGATTCATTAACTGTCATATTCATTGGAAGAGAAAGACTGGCCAGGTGAGAGTTTTCAACAAGACTAATGAATGATGGTGTGGCTGCCTCTATGCAGGGTGTCTGAAAAGTTTTAAAAAGTATTAAAATTAATTTAGCAAAAATATAAGTTTTTAAAAAGCAGTGAAGTCTTTAATTTTTAACCATATGTCCTTAAATTTTGTAGCTGTTTTCTGTTTTCATATTAGTCAAAAGAGTTTGTTGGCTAGTTTTTCTTCTGTATTTTTACATTTAGTTGTAATCACAAGTTAGATTCTGATGGAATTCCACCAGATAGGATGACAGTCTGCACGCTTGTCTATGTCCCGGCCCGTTGAGCTATCAGTGCATCCTCAAAGTACTGCTGTGTGCCTAGCTAGCAATTTAACTATGTGACTGAGGGATATGTGCATGTAAATGACAGGTAAATGCAAGTTTTCTGAGAAAAGGTTGGAGGAGTTGGAGCTGTGGATTTGGCCAATATTGTAAACATTTAAAAAGCAGCTTTGCAGTGAAGCTTTTGCCTAGAGTAAAACTAGTACAGAGTCTGTTAAAATCCCTGAGCATGGCATTGTTATATAAAATTTAAATAACTTTTGAACCATAAATTGTAGCAAATTACTTATTTTCCCCAGAAAATCCTCTGTTGTGCCGTTCTAATGACACTATATGTGCCTCTGTTGCTTTTACAGAGCATTTTCTAGCAAGCCTGGATGTTGGGTGGCTTTCCAGATTCTTTAAAGGTTAAATCCACACCAGTAACTCCAACATTGAACCTCTCTTTATCCATTTATCCACTTTTCCATTATTCCTGCAGCTAGCTGCTAATTTTGCCACTATATTGTCTGTTTTTGTCCCACAGTGTACTGTGACTGGGCTGTGACAACCTTTGGCAGGCTGTTCCTTTGTTATGGCATGCTTTGCCAAACAGCGTGTATGCAAACACTTGAAAACTGGAGGAGAGAGCCTGAGTGACTCATAATGAAGAGAAAGAGACACTGAGAGGCTGGGGTGTGTCCCTTTTTGTCACTGCAGACAGGAACTGCTTTGAATAACGGCTCAAATTTCCAAAAGCACAAGGTCTTTTGAAGACCTTTTGTCACACAATGATTATTTATTCATTTTTTGGGCCCAAAAAGAGGGGAGCTCAAGTTTGTGCAAAAAAAACTTAGTCATTATTGTTGACTGAGTGTAAGACATAAAGAAATCTTTGAGTTTTTATTTCCATTTAGGGTTTTTTGTCCTTATAGACCCATAACTATGTTTTTTAATTCAAGTGACATTGCTCTAATACACATATTCTTTTAAGTCTAGTTTAGCTTTCATTACTGAGCCATGCTGGACTTGAACTTGTTAGAGCATCTGTAAAAAAAAAAAAAAAGGAAAAAAAAAAGGTGTGTGTTGATGCTTCCCCGGGGAGAGCACTGGACAGAGAGAGGGGGCTGCTGTGAATTCTGAAAGCAAACAACAGAGAATTATAACAAAGAGGGGAAAGTTTTATTTATTTAGCACACAAAGTTCTGAAAATGGTTTTTGGAGGAGAGAAAAAAACACTGAAATAACAACAACAAAAAACACCAGGGATGGAAGAGTAATCATAATCACTGCAGAAATGTAGAGGATCTCAGTCGCCTAATCACACAGGCACAGCAGGAAATGCTCTCTGTTTTTGGAGCTGAATACTTTTTTTCTCACTCTACCTTCATGCTTAAAATTGTACCACTTTTCAGTCTTTCTATCTTGTTTGACTTTTGGTATGCATGATTCCACCTCCTTTCTGCCATCCTGTTTGTAAAAAATCATCAGATGTAAAGATGGTTTTCTAGCATCATATCCAGTCATCCCTTTGAAGAGGGCATGTCCTTCTCTCATGTTTATTCCTTCATCCTCTCCTTCCTTGATGAGGCTGTCGTGAAGGCAGCAGGTGATAGTGATCTGAATGGATGACTTAAACTTCCCTCTTAGCCTGAGTGATCGAAGCATGGCACAATTTCCAATGTTACATACTAAACTTGGCTCTAGCACTACTTTGCGAGCTGTCACAGGGCTATTTGAAATGCCGAAGATCATTCTCTCCATGTATCTGCATCAGTCTGTTTCAGCTCGCCTCAGGGAGAGTCTATCTGCGATCATGATGGTGATTCTGCGGTTGTTTTTTTCCAAGCCCATTCTATCACTGAACGCTCTCATTACAGCACCGGATGGGGGAATTAGCTTACATCTCCACATGCTCACACTCATACTTACTTGTTATCTTTCCTTAATTGTTGTTTCCCACCGAGACATCTTTGGAACCAAAACATCCAAGTCCCCAGGCCCATTCGCACAAAGTCACACACATATGCAGCATGCGCACATTTTCAAACACTGTCCTTAGCATCCTCCCCGTGCTGTTCATACTCCACCTTCTTTCAGCCTTGTGCCTTTGATTTTCTATTCCTGCGATACCCACAACCCTACAGGGCCCTCTCTTGTCCCTTACCGCTCCTGGCTCATTATTATACAAGAAGACACTTGAGCAGCTCCCCTGTCGCCTGCTGAATGTCTGATTGGTCCTCTGTAGTCTCCGAGGCTCTCTGTAAATAAAGTGCAGTGGATGGACCATGTGTGATCAGGAGAAAGGAGGGGGAATTAAGGACTTCTGATAACTTTTAATAAAATAACTTGATCAATATTTGATAGAGAGCCGTGCCACTGACTGTCCTTTAAAATTTGGCTCACTTGAATCAATCTGTAAACAGGGGAGAACATAGTGCAGACTTGTTCAGTTCATCTCTGATAATGGGTGCATATTCCCTTGGCTGATTAGATGTAGCTCTCATGAAGTGTTTTAAAAATGACTGATTTAAATTGAAAAGCTGCACTCCTTAATGCATTCACCTTGCACAGAGGAGAAATGCAGATAAGATGTTTTGTAAGTATGGCAGGAAAAAAGCCTTTGCAGTTAAGACAATTACAAAAGACGTAAGTTGATTATTATTCAAGACCTTGTCTGCTATTCAAAGCCACCATAAGAGCACCTCTGAGCAAGGGGGTGCTTGTGTTTGAAGGAAGTTCCTTCCAAAGTGTTTAAGATACCCATTTGAGACCTTGATCACTTTTTGCTTCATGAGTGTTTGTATGTTAAAAAAAAAAATGTGCCGGTCATTTCGTGGTGAAAGAACAAACACAAGCAAATGATGTCGAGCCAAAACAATCAACAATTGTGTGCAAAGTCTACAAATACTCACAGTGCTCTTTGTTGAGAAACCCTGAGTGGAATAAAAGAGTGTTTGTTTTCAGAAAAAATTCTGCTTTTTAAGCTTTGGCGTTGTTATGAAAACATTCCTCCTAACTGTTGTTTTTTCATCAAAAACCTCTCAGACAAGCCTATTATTGTTCTGCTTAAGTTAATGCTTTGCATGTCTGGCATGTTTGATAGATAAGTGCAATTCAAAGCTCTTTGCAAATAACTGACGGGCTAAAGAGCTTCGATATAAACTGTAACAATCTGAGGCTAATGCATTTGGTTGTTGCCAAGGGAAGGCAAAGACATGTTATGCCAACCTCTTATTCATCTTTTAAGTGGTAAAGAAGGCAAACTGGGGTTTACATTTAGCAAATCCACTCTAATTTTACCTATTTTCTTTCAGTTTTGATAGATGGTTTTAAGGTACAGTTATTGTCGATTACATTGAGATGTCTAACCTTACACACTAGATAGATCATTCCACATATCCATGGCATGAGATATGTTTCACTTCCATCTGGGAAACATTAAGTAAGAGATATTTAAAAAGGGCAAAACCTTAAATAAATAATTTGAGGGTGATTGGACTTCTGCTTGTCACTTTGATTACATGCCAATCAGAGCAACAAAAGGTACGACATAAAAACATGATCAATATCATGTTTACATCCAGATTATGAACTGCTGCCCTCTGGTAAGAGGTTCCTCGCTGTAGAATGAACAGGTTTGAAAATTCATTAATTCCTGTGTTTGTAAAGCTCTTATTGCACAATGGACCTGACTGTGATTTCATTTTGCATTTTTGCACTGGTACTCTGAGAATCTAGTTTATCAAACTGCAGTTTTTTGGGAATTATTTATTTATACTCTGTCCTACATCAAAGTGTTTCGAACCCAAGACAAATTTCTTACTCGGTGGGGTGATATGGTTTTATCTTATGACGTAGCAGGCATGCGCTGCCACTGATCAGTAAAGTACAGACAATAAGTTTGTCAGGAAACACATTGACATGTTAATACATGATTCATCATCAGCAGAGCCAGTGCTGTAGTGCAGGGTATACTCTTAAGATGACAGAGTCAACAAAAAAGCAATCAAAGTTCATTAGTCAGATGCTTTGTTACTTATACCCCCACCACTGCTGAGGAATACAGAACAGTAAATTTAAAATGCATAATAATGGAGATGTCTTTGGGTCATTAGTGATGTAAAATCCGCTCTTCTTTGGTTGTAATAATGAATCTTACTCCCTGAAGCAGCAGAAGTTCAGTGACTGTGCAAATACTAAAGGCCCATTTTTAGGTTAAATAAATATACACAATGATCATGACGTCTTTGTTTAAAATACAGCCCGGTTATCCAAAAGGTCACTCATCTAATCAGATGACCTGCCTCATATTTTTCTAACTTGTGTGGCTACCATTAATTGGTTGTCACTGGTATTGGGAGAGGCCATACCAAAATGATTGATTAGTGAGCCCTGGTTGAAGACTCTCTCCTGGCTTCTTTTCTGTTTGATTCATTTGACTGCCTGTCATTGGCTGTAGTTTATATAGAGGTGTGACAAGACCACAAATGCTGTTCTATTAGCCCTGATGAAGACTGACTTGGTCAAAACAAGTTGTCTTTTTAAAATGATGTTTAAGTTTTCTTTCGCATTGTTTAAACATTTTTCATGTTTGAGTGCCTGGTATTCTCTTTTTATATTGGATATTGCTCTCCAAAGACACCCAACTTTGGTTTCCAATTACTACAGTAAGTCACGCTGAGCAGCCAGCCAACCCCCCTTTGTTCATTGCAATTAGATATTTAAAAAATGTTCAGCCTTAGTTTAGCCTACCAAATATTGTGTTCATTGTTATATAAAATTTTTTATTGCTTGTTTGTTGAGAAATAAATAAGACGGGAAACCTAAAAATACGTGTATTTTAAATATCAATTGCAATATTGGAGGGAAAAAAAATCACAATTAGATTATTTTTCTAAACCGCTGAGCCCTGAGTTTAAGCCTTAAACCACACTTGTAGACACCGCCGCTTTCTCCTCAAATAATACTGATTAGACCAGACATTCTCTGACTGGGAACAAGCACATCAGATTGAAGCTTTGACAGGCATGGATTCTGACCTATTCATGTACACTACAAGGTTGAGATATGCCACCTCCTAGTCCTAAATTGCACCCTCTAGAGGTCCTTTTTCTACAGCTTAGGTACTTTTACTATCGTAGTACTTTTACTGAACTCTTTTACACACACAATGCCTCATACTGCATTGCTGTGCTTTAGTTGGCTGAATAACAAATTTAATGGATGTGTCAATGGGTAAATTAAAATGACATTGGAAAGTTATTGTAAATCTTAATGGTGCAACCATGTATAACAGCCTCTCACAAATGAAATTGACCAGTTCATTGATTTAGGCCTGGAGTATTTCCAAAAAGGTGTCTAGAATTAAATGAATGTATCATATTTTAATAAGTAGATGCAAAACATTTTAAAGGTGTCCCTAAAGCTCCACTTCCACCCATCTGTGCATCTGCTTCTGTCTCTGTCTAATCGTGTCTCTAGACTGAAGCCCTTCACATCATACAAATTCCGGATGCTGGCCACCAATGATGTTGGAGACAGTGTCCTGAGCAAAGAGACGGAGGCTGTTACGACCTTGCAGGATGGTGAGATACCAGGAACACTGCTGGAGCAGGGAAGAGATTAGAGGGAGGGCAAGAGGAACATGTGTCTTTCTAAGTGCTTTTTCCCTCTTCCTCACTCTCCTTTGTGATTTCTCTCCAGTGCCTGATGAGCCTCCAGTGATCCTCGCAGTGAAACCAACAACCACTACCTCAGTCCTAGTGCAGTGGAAGGTATTTTCAGACTTCAGATACAACAAAAATCCCTAAAACACACATACATTATACACACACAGACCTCCCAACTAGGCATGGAGTTCAGGTTAATCACCAGTGAGGAGGATGAGACCCATGTAGACTTCCTGTTAGCAGTGTTTGTACGTCTGTTTGTGCTCTATGTGTGTCTGTGGGTGCAATTATGATTATTTATTAAACCAGGAAGGGTCAGAGGTCTGCACAGAGAGATTGGAAGGATGGCAAGAGGGAAGAAGAGACAGACGGCGAGACAAACAGTTCTAGCTGTGGGAGGGAAATGATCAAAATTTTAATGAGGATATACCAGCAGGAGTTTGTTAGAGGGCGAGAGAAGAAAACATGTGCTATGTCCAACAACAGAGAAAAAGAGAGCAAAAGAGGAGTAAAGGGAGGAGTTTTAGAGGAACAGTGACATGTGACTAGACGGTAAATATAGCCTGGCTTCTTCACTGTTTGTCACTCTTTCACTTGTGTTTGGAAGTGTCGTCTCTCACTCCTTCTAGCCTTATGTCAAAGCAGAGGAAGGCGATGAAAAACAAAGTCACCAGCAATTTCATCATCCTTTACAAGAGTGCCAAACCCACTGAAGCATCACTCTGTCTGTGCGGGTTACAGCCAGACCAATCTGCCAGGCCTTTAAAGTGGACTCTGCTGATAACATACTGCTCTGAAAGCCTGCCAGGCAGCGTCCTGTCAGTCATCTCACTTCACCAAGAAGGGGAAAATGAGCACTGTGAAGTTTCTCACAAGTTTCTGTGTGAGAAATTGAGTACTAATACTTCTTGTTGTGTCCCTGCGTATGCTTGCTTGCATGTTTTCAGCGCCCAAGCAACAACAGTCTCAACGGAGTGTTGACTGGATACCGGCTGTATTATAGAGAGCTGCCTGTAAACACATCTGCTGACACAGAAGTCCAGGCGTCTAAAAACAACACCACAAGTGCCCTCATCACAAGTAAGTAGAGCTTATTTATTGTTTTTATTCAAAAAGTGTCAGTACTCAAAAGTCTTTATTTTTTAGCTTCTAGTGCTTTTATGTGGGCGGACTTATACAGAAGCAATCAAGTCAAAGTGATTACTGTATCTAGGAAGCAAATTGAGCTAATGATGGTTCAGTGGTTGGTTACAATATGTAATGGGGAATTCTTATTAGCTTATTAGTCCTTGTGAGTTACAGTATTTCACACATTTCCAGTCTTTTCAAGCCACTGCTCCAGCTTTTTTAAAAGCCTTTGCTGAAATAAAATTTAAAAAGCGTGTATGATTCCAAAACAATGATGTTTCTTAGTTTAACATTTGATATATTGTCTTTGTGATAATTTATTGTAATATTATTATTATTTACTTACTTACTTGCTTAATGACTTACTTAATGACTTCATTACTACATTAAGCGTGTATTAAATATGACTCCAGTAATCATATTGACTTAAACCTCTTTCATTAAAGCGAATATGTGGGGTCACCTGACCATTGGGAGTGTAAAATTAACTGATTTTATTGATCAAGACTTCACACAATGGCAGTTTTAGGTACTGAGTTGTACTAAAATATCCAATTTGAATAAATAAAATGAAAAGTGAAGGGTAACCCATTTAAGAAAAAATTTTCGAATTGCATGATGTTTATTTTTTCTAGTCTTTTTGGGTTTGACCCCCAACAAGTATTTCATGTCACTGGAAAAACTAATACTTATGAAAAAAATAAGCTAAACCTAAGCATTTTTGAAAAAGTTGCAAAAAAAAAAAAAACAAAAACCAAAAAAAAAAAACCTAAAACTAAACCTACAAACAAGTGTTGAAATTTAAAGTCCCTGTAAGGTGATAAATAAAAACAATCTGTATTTTGGGTTTGATGTATGACATGTCATTGTGTTATGAATGGCCAGGCCACATTGCAGTCACAAAAACATCTGTAAGTTTATAAAATTAGGCTTGAAAATCATGAAAAATGAGGCAGTAATTTCTGCTCTAGGACCGTGTGGGCAGGTCAGTTGAATGAGCTGAAGCCATGCCCACTCAGAGGAAATCCAATCCTCTCAGATTAGAAAAAAAAAATGCTATAACCGGAATGGAGGAATCATCTGCCTTCTGTGCTGCTATGTTACAATTTTCTTTTTTAAGCCACCAGGGAAACAAACACATTTATGTCATGATAAACAGAAAGTTTAGAGCTCAAAAGTCTAAGTTTAAATTTCCCATTCTGTATTTAACTCTCCAGGTATTTCTTAACTCTCATTTTCTGAATTATGTGAAGTTATGTCTCTCTCCCATTTATGAGACGCCTTTTTTAAGTTGCTGCTAAATCACTCAATTTCCTGATACTTCTCTTCAAAATAAAAGTCATCTATGATAATTAGCATTACAGGCTTTTATTGTGACACACTTGGCAGGAATAGAATGTGTCTATCATCAAATAGTGTCCTAGCTTTAGCATCCAAATGCTAACAGAGAGGAGGGATTGAACTGTGGCTGCTTGGAGAGAGACAGTCATAGCCGGCTACTTTTAATTATCCAATAGATATCACACAATATCACAAAGTAAAAAAGAAAGCCTGCAACTCCAGGATTAAGTCCTCTTTATAAGCTGCTTGATCCAAATTTAAAATGACCCCAGTCTGGATTAAGTTTGAACTCTGAAGGGAAGGCATGCCACATTTTGATCCCCCAATCAGAAAAGGCTATCTGTCTAAGTGAGGATTAAAGAAATGGCACATTAAAGTCTATCTGAGATGCTTCACATTTACAGAGCCTGATAGTGGAGCACCTGTGGAGCCTGATAATTGAACCTTTATTAATCAGTTGTAGTTCAGCAAATACAGGGTTTTTGTTTTTTGAAAATCATTACATTCTCATGTTATTTTCATCTAAAGCAATGTTCCATCTTTTTAGAAAATTGTGTTTTACACTAGAGTATGATAAGGAGGAAAAATGTTACACTAGGTGGTATTACATTTCTGTATTAACCCTCTTTTATTGTCCTGAACTTCTGTACTTATTTAAACTTTATATTTTGGTTTTAACATTACCAGAGAGAAAGCTTTTGGGACTAAACCTGACTAAGAATGGGTTATAAGTATATCACATTCTCAGTTAAAATTTGTTGGGGTAGGAGTGCAAAAAAGTTACAGAAAAGTTAGATTTAGCCTAAACTCAGTGTGCTTCTTGGTCTTGGAAAAGGGTTTGCTCACTGTTATCAGGCGTCAGAGATGCAACAATGGTAGCGCTTACACTAGCTGATCATTTTTTCTCTTCAGGGGAAATCAGAACATTCAATTTTGACAGGTCCATCCACCCACGCTGTAGCTGCAAATCTATAATTTGATGTTTTTTCTGTTTATCTGAGAGGTTAAGTAAATCAGGTTTTAGACTATGAGGGAAAAGTCCAAAGATTTATATATATATATATATATATATATATATATATATATATATATATATATATATATATGCGCTAAATTTCATCAGCTTCTTTAACATAAAAATCACTGATTTTAAGATAAATTACTTCTGCAAAAGTGCCTTTATTATGCTAGCGTAAAATAATCAATAGAGGTTCAAAAGTGACAAAGGCTTGCAAGGCTGTAAAATGTATAAAGCAGCCACATTTTGTACTAAATTATTTTTATTTATGCCCATGCAGAGCGTCATGTTTGGTGTTTGCATGAAACCAGTTTTGCAGTGCTTTTGACAACAGAGTTGTTCAGAGGTTTTAGAAGAAAAAGAAGTGAAATATATTTTCACTTTAGCATATCAGAGTGGATGTTAATGTGGATTAACTGTAATGTTGTAAAAAACATATGAGCCTTACTGGACCGCTTCTAATAAGGTCACCCACTTTGTACTGAAATTTGACAGTAAAATAATCCCGATACAGACTTAAATTCTTTAAAGTAGTGAAGTTCAGTACCTCCAAAAAAGATTGTACAATTAATTTCATCCTACACCCGCTGAGTCTGACATCGGTTTTAAAGTGTCTTTCCGAGTTTTCCTGGTTAATCACAGTTATTTTACTGAATGACGTTATAATTACACATTTTGTTGTTAAACTTGGAACATTTATGAAAAATTCTCCCCTCCTCTCTCCTTTCTCTTCGAAGCCAAGAGCACCTTCAAGACCGTCAGCAGTGCCTCCCTCACTGAGTTTGAGTTGACACGTGAGTAATTTATGATGCAATTTACCTTTAGGTTTCAGATTTATCTGAAGTTAGTATGATATGAAAACAGTTTATGGAGTGAGAAGAAAAAGTGGCAATAAATTTCACACACATGCTTTGAATGGAAATTGTATGAATGTTAATGAAACTGGAGTATTTTCTTATTTTCTGTAGAGCTAAAGAAGTTCAAACACTACCAGATTGTCATGACAAGCTACAACATCATTGGGGAGAGCCCTCCGTCCACGCCATTTGAAGTGTCTGTTGGAGAGGCAGGTAGGAAAAGCAAAGAGAAGACTTAAGACTGGTCATACTGGTCATTTCAGAAAAGAAGTTGTTCATCAAATGAGGTTTTCTTTATCTTCTTCTTTCTGTCGTTTTTTTTTTTTTTTTTTTTTTTTCAACAAATTGCAGTCCCAGCACCAGGATGAACTGACTGAGGGGACTGGGAAAAATAATTAGGGGGTAACCCCTTACAGCTCTTTTTTTTATACAATAGAAGATCTAATACTTGACCTATTTCTGCATTTTTCTCATTTTATAGTGACAATATTGTGCTTTTATGATGATCATTCAGAAGACAAAGTGATACAGATAGCTCGTCTCTCTGCACAACACTCCACTAAAACGGAAATTTCTAAGAATGTCCGCTCTATGTATTGCATCCAAGGAACAAAATAGGTCCCAGGTAAAAATGTTATTTTGTGTTCACCTTTAAAAGAAAACAAGACATACTGAACTGAAACAATGCTTTTTATCCGTCCTTTCAGCATCTTCACACAGCGCCGCAATGCACAGGCCTGTACAAGCAGCCTGAAGAGTTCATTTTAAAAAGAGAGACAGATGAAAGCCCTTCTGAAAATAAATTTAAAACACTAGTTTGATAAACAGCTGCACATTAAAATCTTAACTATGGATATCAAACCAACGCAAAACCTGCTGTGTGACTGTTACTTCCTAAAGAACACACAATAAAAAATTAGGATTCAGGATAAAACAAATGAAGATACCTGTTTTTGTAGAATAACTATTCATACCAGCGTCCAATTTGCTAAACCAGCTAAATGCTCCCAAATTTGTTTCATTAAATGCTGTTATTTTATTGTTGGCACGTGAAAGTTCAGCATATTTGATTTTTGCAGAACCACATTCAGATATCTATGTCTAAAACTGTTTTTGCTGTCAAATTAGCAACACTAAAGCACTGGTGAAAAACAGCAGACAGGCTAACAAGACAGCAAGACGGAAAGCTGATTGATTGGCCAGATTCCACGTCTTTCGTCAAAGCAGATAAGTCTTGCAACGCTTCAATTTGACGCATTTGTTCCCAGTCAGAGAATGAGTGGGCCAATCAGTATCATATGAGGAGAACAAGGCGAGGAGATTAGCACAGATGTATCTCAGTAGCTTTATCAGAACAGGACAACTTTTTTTCATTTAAAAAGGAGCAAAGAACAATTTGCTCCACTGATAGTGATCAGTAAGAACAGCTTTCTGTTGAGCTCATGTTATGCAGTTTACTTCCTGAGGGCAGCGCACGCCTACTATGGGAAAAGTTTTGCTGCTCTGATTGCCTTGTAATGAATGTGAGAGACAGAACGTTCATTCATTCAGAATCTGAGATATTTTTGAAAGGTTCTGCCCCTCCCAAACACATGGTTTCCCAGATTAATGTGAAACATATCCCATGCAATGGATATGTGAAGCTGTCTTTGTAGTGTGTCAGGTTAAACTAGAGTGGTTTAATCACTTCATCCCACAGTGCTAGGGTGAAGTCACATGACATACAGAGCTGTCCTGTAGACAAATGACAACCAGCCATGTTTGAATGCAGGCCTTGAGAAGAGAAGACTTGATCACAAATGTTTTCTATTTTATGTTGGAAAGGTTAAAGGGATGAGCTTCAGTGGCGTGTTGGCATGTATGTCTGTCTATTTATTTGTTGTTTCAGATATTATCTAGGGTAGGGTTATAACTTAAACCAATGAGGCAGAAACTTATCTGTGGGAACTAAGCCTGACTATGCTTTCTCATGGCACCAGGCCTGTAAAGTGTGTTTTTCATAGAACTGTTATGTTAAAATCCCATCTTAAGGTTCACTTACTGTGTTTTTTGTGCTATTGAGGGTGTCATTCAGTATTCATGAGCAGGTGATGTTTTCTAATGCAGATATATCTTTTTATATTCAAGTTAACCATCTGTTATGAGCTCAAAAATCAAAAAATCTACTTTTTATTGTTGTTAAAAGAAAAAATCTTTGGGAGAAGAGGGAGATCTCTTGCAAGGTTTTTTGTAAGACCTTTTTTGTGTGTTTCTGTTTTGTCCCCTTTCTGTCAATCTTGTGGTTTCTTGGTGCTCTTATCTACTTCTCTCCTCTCCCTTGCTTTGTCCTGTTCACGCCTCCTGTCATGCTCTCATTGCCCCTTGAGTGACATTGCCTTTGAGAGGCTGTGTTTGTGTGTTTGAGCGCGTGTTTGCATGAGAAGGCAAAAGAGAGCGTGGGACTGTCTTTGTGCGCTTACATGTAGACCCTTATGAATGTCATCAAGAGCTCCACAAGGTCGTCTATTTTGCAGTGATGGCCCAACCCCTGTTTAACTTTCACCAGAGTCAAAGCATGGATCCATTACAGAGACAGGAGTGCAAATATATCACTCAGACGCCCACGCTTACACACAGGAACTATTACAATACAGGCAAGTACGCAAACAAGAGGGCAGGTGAACAGACTGAGAACAACAAGCACATTTTGCAGTTTTTTATCACAATTTCACCTTCCCACTATCAGACCAACGCTGATCCATATTCTTTTTTATTTAACTTTAATATGTGTTGGGTTTTTTGTTACTGCATACATGGCAGTAATACGTACATAAGCTGGTGATAAAGGATAGAAAAGAATGACTTAACGGAATAAACAAAAAAAGGGATCAAGGAGCCATGATTGCAAGAGTCCATTAACCTTGAAGGGAGTATACATGTCCAGTATCTTCAGGTTGATGTTTGTCCACCAGTACTCCACAGTGATTCATAAATCAACCATTTCTTCCATTTGCTATTGAAACAGTTTTTCTTACTAGAGAGACTAGATCAAAGGTCATGTTTTCCATTGTATATACATCTCTTATAATCTGAAACCATTCTTGTTAGATTTGTACCAGTTACTTGTTATTTCCTTCTTACTTGTTATCAATAGTATCTTAGTTATTTTTTTCATATCAGTCACATAAGCACTCATATTTTTCAAAATATATTCCTTTGCACTTCTTCAGAATTATATTTCCAAGAATGTTTTTGGTTGTGTTTTGCAAATCTTCCCAAAATGAGAGAAATTTCAGACAGTCCCAAAAGATGTGTGCGTGTTTTGTCTCCTTACTAACTACTACCTAACTACTGAAAAATCCAAAACTAGTCTAACCTTGCTGAGACCCCCTTTTTTTTTCCCAATTTCTGAAGTTTTGGTCTCTCAAACTTGGCTTACATCTGTTGTCATAAGCAAACCTGCTCAACAGTCTCACTTAATTTTCTAATGTATGTCTAATTCTATCAAACCAAAAAATTCAGTTTGGAGTCAGGCCTGCCCGTAGAATTGGCTTGGCCCCTGAAAAACCCAGAGAACTGGCCCTTCATTGAAGTGATTTTTTGATTATATCAATACATGTGTGTAGGATCAGTAGCATTGTTGCTAGCATCCTGGCTAACAGTTCATTTTGGAGCTGGAAAGTATGTCAAGCTGTTATTGGGTACAGATGTTCAAATTACCTATTTGTGCCATGTTTGAACCCCTTTTCAGCACTTTTTTCCCATTCATTTTGCCATTTTTACCACTTTTAACCCATTTTTGATACTTCTTAACTGCTTTTCACCCCTTTCCCACCCATTTTTGCTTCCTTTTTGCCTTTTTAAGCAATTTTTACAGTATCTCTTTCAGCCACTTTGAACTCATTTTTGCCTCTCTGCAACCAATTTATACAATTTTTGTGGGCCAATTTTTGCCACTTGCAATCCATCCAGCCAATTTTTGTCTTTTTTCTCTTTTTGCTCTTCATTATTTTTCCCCCCTGAAGTTCTTTCAGGTTATTCTACTTTATTGTCTGGCATCCTGATGTTTTTGCCGATCATGGCTTAGCTATGACGTCTGATGTGATGCTACCTTCCAAATGTTTTAGTCAATGTGCCAGTTCACATTGTTAACATTACCATTAAAAAAAGGTAATTCCATGTAAGAAAAGGGGTTTATATTTTGAAAAAGGCTTTATTGTTCTACAACATTCAAAATAATTTTTTTTTTTTTTTTTTAACTTTGATAAGAGTGGTTATTATTCAGGTTAGGTTCGTGATTTTGCTGACCTCCATGGGCCCCCATTTGTCAGGACCCCAGAAAGCTCTCCCCTTTGTCCCCCCTTATGGGCGGCCTTGTGTGGAGTCATATAGGAACTATATCATCAATTATTGCACTGGTTTGATATTTCCTAACAGGGGCAGGACTGGGGTGTCAGCTGAAGTCATCTCCATATCCTTCCACTTTGCTCGCTGAATCCATATTCAAGGAGAGTGTTGAGTGTGTGCGTGCAGACCATGCATAGCACATGCAGAGGAGTAAGGGTGAGGATAAGCAGAAAGGAGAGACAGAAAAAGGCTGGAGGGGGATGATGAAATGAGGTGATATGGCCTTTTCTCTAGCCTCAGGTGCACACAGCTGAGTGTTGGTGCATATGTGTGGTACAGTGGTGTAACAAGGTACTGCCTCAGGCCCGTTCTAATTGGAAGGGTAGAATATATCTTCCTCACTTCCCACTCTAACACCGCACAGTCACACAGAAACAGTCTGACGAAACTCTCTCTGCCTCCGCAGCTCCATCAGTGGCCCCTCAGTCGATCAGAGTGTCCGTCGTGTCTCCCTCCATCCTGGAAGTGACCTGGGATACACCCCCCCTGGAGACCCAGAATGGACTCATCCAAGGATACAAGGTGACACGCAGGAAAACAAACACACCAACACAAACACACACAACAGTCCCTTTCTGCAGAGACAAAAACGACCCAGACACACATCGAGAGTTAAAGCATGAGCACACAGCACTGCTCCTGTATAATAAACCTCTCTTCTTGTATGGGAAGGGTTTTGCTCTGCTGCACCTTCAAGTGTCCTATCGAGAGCATACAATGAGAGCGAATTAAGTTAGAGGAAGAATCTGAATATCCTTTAATGGTTTCAGTATCACTCCTCTGCCTCTCTCCCCTTCTCCACCCCCCTCCCCCCTGCTCTCAGGACTTCAAACACAAGGTTATCTGTCCTGCTTTAGACACATTGATTTCTGTAGAAGTAGAGGAGGGAATGGAGAAGAAAGAAGGGAATGTAATATTTGCAGAGTGTAGGCATGAGATGAGCAAGTGATCCCTGTAGAATCCTGATTAGAGCAAGTGGATCGGGTGAGGGATACATTTGAACTACCAGATGAGACGGACACAGCAAAGGCAGAGGGGTTAACAAGATTAAGACAAGGGAGAAAGAGCAAAGAAAGAAAGTTGGATGAATTTATAGGTTCTGAATTGTGTTAACACCCTTACTCTGATAGAGGAGGAGCAAAGACAGCAGGTAGGTCTGAAGGTTAGCACCATTACTGGTATTTTTCTGAGTCAAGGTTCAATTAAATTCTCCAGAGAGCTTGTTAAACACAAGGAGATGATGGGTAAGGAGTACAGCCAGTCCTGTCCTGCAGAATTTCCCACACACCAGATATAAAAAGGTTATCAATTTTTGTCATTCACTCTGAGTGCAGCACTTACTAACTTCAACACCCATCCGCTGTCTTCCATCAAGACTTCAGATCAAAACTACTTGACAAAGAGATGTCTGGAAATCCTTTTTAAGTCCTTCATCTTATCAAACAATTTAAAAATCATGTCCATTTATTTCAGCGTAGGATTTATTCCATAGAGTAAGCTTTAAGGTCTCACTTTCTAACCAAAATCAGAAATAAATCCTCTAAACAACAGTTGATGGGATTATTAAATGACCCAGAGTTTTTACCTCCCAGGGGAAGTTTGGCTAAATTGAACTAGCCTTCTTCATGCAAACAGTTTTACATTTTGATTAAAAATTGAGTATATGGATGACTTCATCTGTATGTCATTATTGTAAGAGCACAGGGAAGGACAAAATGGAATAATGCTGCCCTCAAGTGCCACCATATGCTGCTACTTCCATATTTTAAAGGACTGACTGTAATTGAAGGTGCTTTGTAGGGGTTTCTGTAAGGAAAAGTAACAGGATAGACCTCTTTTTCTCTTAAACTTTATAGAATAAACACAAGATAATTGTGCCTTGTTTATTTCAGACTTCACCATTGTTTCTCATTATGGTTTGTTTTTACTTTGTAAACCAAACTGAAACCAAACAGTAAACACAGTATTGAAAACAGTTTACTTAAAGCATTACTTAAAAAACATGAGAAATCTCTTTTGACTTCAGTGCTTTACTAGAACTGAAAACAAGTAACATTTTCAGAACATTACGCACATTTGCCATTTATACCTCAGTGTTTTATTGTTGTTTATACATTGACTCCCGATTCATACAGAGGACAGTACATAGCGATAACACTGAGACAAATGGCATAATTGCACTTTTACATTTCTGTCTGTGGATCTTTTTCTTGAAGAACTAAGGACACTTAAAAAGACAAACAGATCAATGAAGTGAAAATTGACCAATCAGATTTGTTTCTAGATTCATATCTGTAAGACTGACTGCCCACATTTCTTTTTAAAGTGAACATTTTGGATTTGTGTGTCTACTCATCACAGTATTTTATGTTTTGGTGCATGGGTTCTTGTAGTTTGAAAACATGAAAGCAAGAGAAAAAAATCCATAATTATTTCCTCCTAACCCTCAGATGGTTAAGCTGAACTCCCCTGACACAAGAAAGAGTAAAGAACGAAGTGTTGCATTGTTGCCAAAACATTTGTCACGCCAGATTTTGTTGTAGCTGTTTTGTGTCACTCTGTGGAAGAAAAAACACTTAGATATGGTTTGAACAGGCAGACCCTCTTTACTGTGAAACAATTGGAGAAATTTCATTGGACTCGCATGCCAAAAAAAAAAAATTAAAAAGGCATTTTTTCTTTCAAATTTCTGAAATCAATCTGGAAAAGTTCTTGAGATCTTTTTATTATGAGCTTGTGTCCACCATTTTTCAATGTGAACATTTTTTGTTAAAAACAAACAATAGAAAACAAACAAAATAGACATACTTTAAACGTAAAGGCAACATTTGGTGTGGCAGTGAAACTCAGGGTTACAACACAGCTAATACCATTTACCTGAAATCTTCTCTATGAGGGCCGATGAAATCACTCCATCCTTTCCAATATTCATCGGATGTACTATTCTCCATTACATGGATGTCATGCATTATATTGACCGAGTCTGATAATGTAGGAAGCCCTTGACATAACCATTTATTCTGTCTTTTTTACCATGTTCCCACATAACTCCATATTTGTAATCTTTATAAGAGCCCCAAAGCTGAGGTGGCATCTTTCCCAGATTCAGAACTTTAAAACAAAAATCAATCCTAATTTTAAAACTTTCTTATGCTGTCACAGATTTACTTCTAGTCATGTTTAAACTCTCTTCGATCCCAGGGGACATGATAATGATTCGCTCTAATTGTCCCACTTTGGTAAGTTTAAAACAGATTTAGGCTGGCAGTCTAACAAGGCTAAAATCTGCATATTGTCTGTGCTTCCTGGAGTGGATCTATCTCCAGTCATTATCTGATCAGAGATGAATAAGCAGAGGAAACTTGTTCAGAACAGTAAAGTGTGGTTTGATGCATACAACATTATAGTCTCTGTGAATTTGCACTCAAACATGTAGATTCAAAATAAATCAGTCAGCACTGAACTATAAAAGCAGGTCTAGCTTTTTTGTGATGCTCCTGGGCAAACACGATACTTTTTGATTCATTTTTAATGCATGAGTCTCCAGCACCTCTGTAACCTTTCTATTACAGTGGATCTGATGTTGCTATATGTGTAGGGAAAGTTAAGTCAAAACACGCCTTTTTTAAAGGGATATTGCTGCCATGCCAGACAGTAAGAGGTGAAAATGTTTCTTCGACATTCAGCTGGGATTATACAACAGATTTAAAAATGTAGCACTATGTTTAAAGATCATTATTTTTATATGCACCAGTCCAGCATGTTGAAGAGCCAAAGGAGAGCTTTTTTAAAGCACCAAGTGGTTCTGTTACTGATTATGCGTTTATATAGGCAGTTTTCTAACAGTTACATTATCTAGTGTATTGCTTCTCTTATTCCACATACCATTTTATTCAAAAGTGTGACCTAGCGTTCTATATAAAAGTCAAGCATTCAGGATTTCTTGAATACTTCATATTATAAAAGTCAGTCAAGTAAAGCCAGGCATAAACTGTGCAATTTTAAGCCGACAACTAACAGTTGTGGTGGAATGTCAGCTCACACCATCTGACTGAGTCGGTACAATACAAGGCCATTCTGCATGATTTATGTGCTCACACTGAATAGTCTGATGGTCGCCTACAATTGAGTGTTCATTGTACGGATGATGTCAGTATGGACTGTGGCAAAGTCAAGTAAGTTTTCATTAAAAAGTCTCACAGACAGAGGTTGAAGTCAGAACCATTGCCTTTTTTTCATGGCTCAAATAGAAAAAATTAGCAATAAAACTCCCACATACAGAGTGCACATAGGGCATGTAGGGCGCTAAGGATTCATCAGAGGGCCCGATGTGCCACAATTCAAGGCTGGAAGGAGGGAGAGGGACAGAGTCAAGCTCGACACATTTCAGCGCACATGCGTGCCACCCTGCAGCCAAGGTAAAGCAAGGCAGCATCTCTTTTGTAGGCCTTTGCCCTTGCCCCTTTGCCCTTGGGACATCCACAGCATGACCAGGGGCTCAAAGCAACCTTACTACCTGCCCAGACGATTGACTGAGCCTTACTTACCGGTCACATACAGCCCCTACTCTGCCCTAAGAGTATGGACTTTGTTATTTTCTCAACAGATTATTTTCCCATGCTCCTGGAAATATGCAGCGACATCTAGAGCACTACCAGGGTTTGGTAAATCCCCGTCCTACCTCAATGGTGCCCTCAGGCAACTCGCTTGCCTCAATTTTTGGCCCACATTTGCCTAAAAGTACTGCACAGTACTGTACATACACAGCATCACCAGCAAACACAACTAGCAGCTAAATAATAACAAATATTCCTTTAGCTAGGGATGGAAATTCCAGCTATTTTAGTGATCATGCTCTTATGGTTCCACCACAACAATAAGAGCAGCTTCTTTTAGCCCTTATCAACCAAGTTTAGCAATGTTTTGAGCTATAACTGATATATATATATATATATATATACATTTGTTTCACTTAAATTATTCATTTTAGTTTAACCAAATCATATATATCCCAGAATAAAACCTAAGGTGTGGAGAACTGGCTCTGATAACTTGCTCATTCACAAACAACATATCATTGGTGTCAGTTGAAGGTCTGCAGGCAGACTTATTTCCTGCTTTTTATGTCTTTATGATAGGAGGGGAATGCACATCAGTCATGCCTATTGATGTCTTGGTGATTTCAGATGCTGTCTGACAGTTTTCAAATAAAAAATGTCCCACAGTTGGGTGTTCTGCTGGTTTGTTCTCAATTATGAGTTTTGCGGTTGTACGACTAAAATATCAATCATGAAAGAACACAAAAGTTACATAAAACTAAACTTAGAGTTATAAATTGGGCTTTCTGCAGTGCCATAAAGCCACAAAGGAAATATTTCTCAGTGCTAACTAATGCAGAGTCTGAACTTTAAACCTCCTTCTATGAGATTTGAATATGTTTCACTAAAAAAAGGACATTTTGGGCATCATTTAATTGTGACATTTTACAAGCTCTAAGGTCTTAATATTGATGTCTTGATTCTGGGTGGAATAATCACATGACCTTTGTTCCATTAAGTTTACAAGGATTGACCAACGTAGGCCGTATGTCTTCATTACTGGATTATGTCACGAAAGTTAATGCTTAAGTCCATTATTATGGACAGTTAAAAAGGATAGAAGAGCCATGAATAGGCAGGGAGAGGCTTGTATGTATGCTTTAGATGTTCAAACATGCATACAAAAATATATATTTTGGTTGTTTATGATTCAATTGTGTTGCATTATCAGAGAGTTTTCACATTGATCTTATATTACTGAACTTTATTGAATCCATCTTTTTCCCTTTCTTTTGGTTTGGCATCCTGTCTTTAAACATCACAATCATCTTAACCAACTTTTGAAGTGGGCAAGCAAGCTTATGGGTGAGCCACAACTCAACCTTCTAGATCTTTAGACTTTACAGCTGCAGCATTAGGCCAGCTCTGTTCTTCATGGCTATTCTGATCCTCTAAATTCTCAGTTTCAGATTCTTCTCTCTGGCTGTTGGTTGTTGCTCTTAAGAGGAGAACAAAACGCTACAGGAACACTATTGTACCTGCAGCTACAGCACTTCTCAACAGAACCAGCCTTAGATAATGCACTTTAGCTTTAAGAGACTATTTTTGAATTTTAGAGTGGGTGTCTTTGGTTTACTTGGTGACATTTGTTTTCAAATTTCAGTGTTAGTTTTTATTGTATTATGTCAGGATGTGTCTTGAACTGTGAATTAAAATTGGCAGTTTTAATCTTTGAGACACTGAAACCCCTGTCTGCACAACAAATCTATCTTTTAAGATACTGAGAGTTGATTGTGCCAGGTTTAAAACCACCGTGTAATTATAATACAGCCTTATGTCTACCTTCCTACCTTAAATACTTTGGGAGAATACATGCTGAATCATCATTATGGGTTTGGTTTTAGTGTTTAAAGCCATAAAGCTCAGAAGTACCTCAGCTTCCTAGTCATAATTACTTCTTTGATTGTAATGGTAGAGCTGTTTACTTGTGGGAAAATGATAATTACAACAATCCTGAAAGTTATCAACATAATATTTTGCTCGTACTATCAATTTGATTGCACAAATGAGGGAATAATGCATCCATGGAGAATTTCCTCTCAACTAAGTTGTTGCCAAGCAGTCATTAAAAGTACAAGAAAGAAATTGAAACCATGTATGTTCAGCTTTTTAGCTATATCATGAAATACAGAAGTATTTTATTTTCTTCTAGAAAAGTCTGTTTTTATTTGTAATAAACAGTAATACCAACTTTACCCCTCTGTTAAACTGCCACCATCACACAAATCTCTAAACCAACTTGGTCTTATAAAGGAGCACTTGTGCTTTATATGGATCGATTTGGGGAGCTCGGGAACAACAGGCAGAGAGTAAATAAGATATGTTGCTGGCAGAGATGAAGTGAGTGAGAGGAGAAAGCAGGAGCAGGGGGAGTTGTTAGGAGAAAAACAGCTCTGGAGTTGTTGATGGTGTTTTTCTTTGTTGCAGATCCACTACTGGGAGAGGGACAAGCAGAACCAAAGCGAAAAGGTTAAAGTGATTTTCGTCCCAGACACCCGTGTGCATCTCACTAATCTGACGAGCTACACGCCTTACCTGGTCACTTTAACTGCCTTCAACACAGCTGGAGACGGTCCCCCCAGTGATCCCCGTGGGGCTCGAACCATGCAGTCAGGTATGGAGTCCACATCATCGCATCCAAATACACAAGCAGCATAATATGAACTCTATATTAAAATATGAACTCTTCCTCTTTGTGTGTCACAGCTCCCAGTCAGCCCAGCTTCCTATCTTTCTCAGAGGTGACAGCTGTAACCGTTAATGTGTCTTGGGGGGCCCCGCTCACTCCTAATGGACAGTTGGAGGGATACAGAGTCAACTACCAGCCTACTGCTCCTGTACAAGGTGCATACACACATCCTTTTTACACACGTTTAGATATACTGAGACAGACTGACATGGATCATTACCTATTATCTGTGTATGTGCAGGAGTGAGTAAAGCGGTGACCGTGGATGTGAGGGGCAGCTGGCAGCGCTGGCTGAAGGTTCGAGACCTGATAAAAGGAGCTACGTACACGTTCAGTGTTCAGGCTCTCACAGTCAGCTATGGACCGCCCATACATGCCAACCTCACTGCTCAGCCTGTGCAAGGTAGGCATTACTCTAACTCTGGGCTAGTTACCCCACTTAATTTAATGCATTGATCATGTTACCATAGCAACATTGTTTACATGTTTATTTTTTACCAACACCTATTCTTTCTACCTCTTTTTGTCTATAAAATGTCAATACATTGCAAAACACCATACAATCACCTGTATAAGCCAATCTTTTAATACCTAGTTTTTCATCTAAAAGAAGTTGCGACATCATTACCTCAGGCACCACTGTCACACTCTGCATGAGCCCTAATGTGAGTGAAAATTCATCCGCATTCATTGTGTATTGCTAGCAGCTGCTTTAGCATTACTGCCCATTAGTGCTGAATACATAATGACACAAACCACACCAGTGGGGGTTGGCGCCACTTTTTTACCCTCATTAGATCATTACCATGCATTTAAAGAAAACAAGGAGTACACTGTTAAGCATGAGTGTCACAAGCTTAACAAAAGGGGGTGGGCCAATTTAACTGGAAGTCAAAGGGACCTCCCTCAGAAAATATTTTACGGAGTCATTTGCTACATTCTGGTGAAATTTAACACGTCTTAATTGTAGGTGACAAAAATGATGATGATACAGGTTTTTTAGGAAACATCTTTTAGGCTTTTATTTCTTTCTTTATAGAGGAAGACAGTGGATAGAGTCAGACACAGGAAGAGAGATTAGGGAGAGACATGTGGGAAAGGAGTCACAAGCCAGACTTGAACCCAAGCCAACCACCTATATGGGGCAGGACCATACTACTAGAGCAAAACCATTCTGACATTTCTTCCTGGTTTTCACTACAAAAGCCATCAACTAATAAACATTTAATGTAAACAGCCACTCCATCTTGCATCATCAGTGCTTCAAAATGTGTCATGGTTCCAAACATACATTTCATTTATCAACAGTGCTCCTAACTCCACATAGAAAGGACAATATAACAGCAAGTATGATTTGGAAGAAGTTAGGAATGACTCTCAAAGTTCACACAGTCTCTGGTCCCCTGGGATGTTTTTAAATCTGCCGACTTCAAGAGCCAGAAGGATTCCAAACGTCTTTACTGAGCAACCAGAGATCTCTGTCTTTTTTGTTTGGTTTGCTTTAACATAAAAATTCAGCAACATAATCATGCTTGATTTCAATGTGTCCATAATTAAGGGTTTTAAGAAGTCATAATTAAACCATTTTCTCCAAATCAAGCAAGTAACTTGTTTCTAAATGAGTTCTTACTGCATAACTTATTTCTTTAGAAATAGTGTGATTCAGCTTTAACAAAAACACCATGAAGTCCTGCAGCCCATGGAGAATTGTGCATTTTATTCCAAAGTAAACTTTAGTATTGATCCTGTTATCCAGAATGTCTGCTAAACGATTCCACAGTCTAATAATATCCCATTGCCCCCTTATTGATCCAAAACCCTGACCTGTGGCACTCTCAGCAAACACATAAACAACAAATAGCTCTGTTTCATACAGAATCTGAAATCCGAACAAATAAACCAAGCATTTTATAATTTATACATTTGTGTTTATACGTTTATGTCATCTACTAACAAAATCACCAGAATTCATTGTAAAACTTAGATTAGGACAGCTGTAATGCATTTCCACCAAATAGTTCGGTTCAGTGCAGTTTGGCACTGTTCCTGCTTGCGTTTCCACAGCCAGCCTTTCTCATAGTGATGGAATCAAAGCTCTTTTAGGTACCCTTTAGGTGCCCTTTAGATACCCAAATCTTTTGCTTAGCTTTGTAATAACAGACAGTCTTTTAGCTTCCAAACAACTCCTCTTTTCGTACTATTTAGGGTTTTTTATGCCTACTTCACAACTACAGAAATAGTGAAAGGGAGGGGAGCAGGTGGCCTAGTGGTTAAGGCACTCCCCATGTACGCGGGTGGCCCGGGTTCGAATTCGGCCTGAGGCGCTTTACCGCATGTCTCTCCCCTACTCTTGACCCTGTTTCCGACTCTATCCACTGTCCTCCCCTATCTAATAAAGGCCCAAAAATAAATCTTAAAAAAAAAAAATAGTGAAAGAGAGAAACAGGCTCCAATACGAGCTCCTGTGTTTCACATAAAAGAGCTGGCTTTTAGATCCAGCTTATCCAGGAAGGATGCATCAATGCAGCTTGTGACTTGTTTTGAATTGAGTTGTTAATTTGATCTAACCATTGCCGCACAAGGTTTATTTACTAAATCGTAAATCACAATTTCCGTTGAAAGCTTGTCTATGAAAACCATTATTACTGCTGTCACACAGGGAGAGAAGATTCTTTTAACAAATCAACAGATTGCAGTTAGTCCTGCTCTACCCTTTAGAGTCAGATAGGTATGATTGGTACCCTAAGAAGGATGCTAAAAAGTTTGATGATAGAGATAAGTTAACTTGGTACCTTTCCCAGCTTTAACAGTGGAAATGCAAATAATTGCATACTGTAATGAACCAAACTAAGAAAAACATTCGGGTGGAAACAGCTTTAAAATTAATCAAGGAAGGAAGTGTCCTCCTAGGTGATAAAACAATTGTGTGACTGTCTTTATCTCTCTCTACAGGCTCTCCAGGCTCACCAAAGGAAATGTCCATCACCAAGACATCTTCTGAGCTCAGCATCCACTGGACAGAGGGAGATATGGGTGCATCACCAGTCACTGGATATGTCATTGAGGCTCGTCCCTCAGGTAAGCTCAAACACAGGTCATCATTTCACTTAACTGATGCGCTTTTTCTCATCATGAGCCCCATTTGCTTCCATTAATGGGTTAAGTAACGAGGTTAAGTACTGCCCCATGCTAAACGTCACTGAACTCGGCTTTCAGCAGATTCATTAATACCCACTGTGCAAATCAAGTCCACAGCAATTTTCTCATAAAGATTAGTGGAGGTGTGAGAGTGAAAGTGAGCACTCTGCAGGACTGATTATAGGCTCTGATGTAATCCTGCTACTAACAACAATAGTTACACCATTTTTATTAATTTTAATAACAGTAATCATCACATCCTGAGCATTATTATCATGAGAAATTCAACTTGACAATCTTATGTTTGAAAGGTAGCAATTCTCCAATAAGCACTTTTTCTCTTATCTTTGTCTGCCCATCTGTCAAACAATGATGCAACCTCACCCCTTCTGTCTCTCTCTCACTCCCTCCTCTCTCTTCCCCCTCTCTCTGTCTCTCTCCATCACCCCTGCAGATGAAGGAGTTTGGGACTCCTTCATCAGACTTCTCCCTCCCACCAGCAGGTCTGTGTCAGTGCCCCTGGAGCGCCTGAGATCGGGAATCAGTTATGAGTTCAGAGTCATCGCTGTCAATCGCTATGGTTACGGACAGCCCAGTACACCCTCTGCTGCTCTTGCTGGTACACACACAAACACACACACACACCCTCTCTGAGAGTGACTGAAATGATTTGGGTTTGACTGAATCTCATATTAAAAGGAAAAGCCCTGGAAGTTTATTCTATCGTGATGTGCATTTGTGTCTGCTGCCATCTAGAGGCAGAACCTTGCAACAACAGCTGTGTAATCAAAAAAGCAATATCTCTTCTTCACCTCCAATGCACAATATCAAATTCATATATTTCTCAGTTAATTTATAAGTCATACCAAGTTATTCTAAGATGAAATATAGCAAGAAAAAATCCTACAAAGGACAAGATTTCAAAAAAGATATACAAGCATATGTACGTGACAGCATAAGATCATAGATTAATGTAGATTCAACATCCCTGTTAGGACTTTATAATCAGGTAATTTGCAGACTTGTCTAGATATTGACTTTTTAACTTAAAAAGCAAAGCTAATTTTTTAAAACTAAGACTATCAGTGGCAAAACTGACTATTTCTGTATAGTATTTGTTTGTGTCTGGATTTGCTGCCCTGGGCAGATGAAACAATTAACAGCACAGTAAGAATGATGCATGCAACACTTAGAACTAGATTTTTTGTGTTAAGAAAACATACCTTCACATGTTGGGGGCAAGATCAGATAAAAAAAGACATACTTCTGCCTACAGGGGGTTTCAGAATCAGTACAAACTGAAAGACCCAGGATGCCCCGCGAATCGACAAGACTGGCATGTCAGAATTTTTCTTTCATCATCGTCTAGTTTGAAACCCTGACCTGACGTCAACATGAATCCTGATGCCCAGCAATGGGAGAGCTGTTGCTTCTTATCTTTGTATCATTATTTACCAAAATTACATTAAACATGCTCCAACGTTTTTCTGCTAATTTCCTTGACATTTTATCACTTTCATACCTTGAGTTCTATGGTAAAGATATCTGGTCTATTTTATCCGCCCTCTTGATACATCAGGATGAGTCCATAATTGTTTATTGATTGTTTAATTCTTCTCTCCCCTGCAAAAGACCACTAGAATCACACAGAGCGTTTTTTTTGTTGTAGCAGAAGTCTGATTCACTCTCTTTGACCCCACACGACCTGTGAATCCACACACAGTCACAGAGATAATAGTGATGTCAGCATACTATGAGCAGCTGGGATCACACTTTTAGTGTGGACAGACTGTCAGCCAAGACAGGACAGGATTTTAGTTGCATAGTCTGACATGGTGCTGTTGAGAATGACCAAAAAAACTCATGTAGTCTCAGCCAGCCTTAAGACAGAGGTGTCCAAACTTTCATGTAAATCGTTCATTATTGGACTGCCTGTATTGACAGTGAAGCTTGACTGTATTGTACAACCTATTTTGACCCTAAGCAGTGCTGCTGTATTAACTCTGTAAACAAACATTTTGACAAGAAGAATTGTTTGCTGCACATTTGTTGTGACTAAATAAAGATGACAACCTAAATTGTAAACATATTGGTAACCAAAATAATGACTGCGTGATTCTAATACCCTGATGAAAAATAGATAAAAGGATCATGGCAGTTCAAATTTCTACTCATTTGCTCCAGTATCTGCTGCATCTCAAGGTCTGATTTATAAAGGATGTAATGCTAATCATCTTCAAGCTCCAACGCTCAGTGCAGTGCAGTGTGCTCTTGTTTTGTGAAGCTCAGCCATCAATGTCTGAAATCTGAGAACTCCTCAGCAGTGATTGGATATTAGTGTTGTCAGTCATTACTGAAAAGCTATGATGTAGCCTGTTTTATGACTATCTTTGATAACCAAAGGTCAAGTATATCAAAGTAGCCCGGGGATCCTTACATTTCTCTGTGTGTGGCCCTCAGGGAACAAAAGCTTTAACTTCCCTGACATAAGAATTTGAAAATGGCTGATTGTAACTAGCCCAGCTGATTGTAATTAAAAGATCAAAATGTGGAATAAAGGTGCACACTCCAAACAACAAAAACTTTTCAACAAAAAACACTTAAAAGAGAACTGAACAGTCAGCACACAAAAACATCTTTTCAGGTCTTTAATTCTGGGCAGTGACAGCATACAGACCATGATAAACACATCTTGCAGTTGCTGCCCAGATTTACAGACCCTCAAAGGTTCGCTGACCGGTCAGCTTTCTTGTCATTTTAAAATCTGCCAGGGGAGTTTTGTGAAAGTGAGATATAACGAACCAGCTTTTGAATGAATGAGCAAACAAAAAAGTTGACCTTTCCCTCATGTGATCTTGCTTCTCTCTCCCGTCTCATCTGCAGCTCTGTCGGATCGTCCCTTCTATGAGGAGTGGTGGTTCCTGCTGGTCATGGCTCTGGTGGGACTCATCCTCATTCTGGTGCTGGTCTTCACCCTGCTGCTGCGTGGACACAGTACCAAGTACAAGGCCTGTGGCACAGGTGTGTGTCTCTGATGGACCTGAGGTTTTGTAACACTTTACAGAACAAATTACTGATGATATGTGTTATTAGTAATATTTTGTAATAAGGTTGTTAGCCAAGATTGCTTTATTATCTTTCATGTCATCATCAAACGGCTCACACACTCAGCCTTTGATATTCAGTTTTTCTGACTGAGAAAAGCAGGAGCACTAAACTTATGTTTGTAGAGTGAAACTGCCTCCAGCAGTCTTGTTCCTTCAGGACCACTTCCACCTGTGAAGCTGTATCAAAGACGAAAAAACAAGGTCAGCCGTGTTCCTCCAAGGCAGACAGCACCCTAAAGCAATCAGAAAAAAATCTCCTTAAAGCTAATTTCTTAAGGGTTCTGCATACAGATTTAAATTAATTGAATTTTGAATTTTACAGTTCTATATGTACTGTCTTGTCAACACCATATCTCAGGACAGCCTGGAATTTCTTCAAGTTGGCAGAAATTTCTACTTTGACAATACAGATGTTAAAAAATACCAGGCACATTACATTATGTGTGTAATGATAAGATAGTATATCATGATATGATATTTAAAAAGTAGTTTGAATTTTATCAAAACCAGAGTAGGGAGGAGGAGACATTGCTTGCTTTCTTCTGCACCATAGCAATGCACAGTCAGTCAGAGTAGAGAGTCACAGACGGGCAAGTAAGGGGCACAAGAGCAGTAGGCTCTCAGTTCCAGAGATGGGGACTGGAGTCCACGACTTGTACTCGAGTTGCACTTAAGTCGCACACATCAGTGACTTAAGACTTGACTTGGATTTGTGCGCAAAAGACTCGCGACTCGACTCAGACTCGTGATTTGGGACTCATGCACAATCTTCAGTTTTTATTTTTTCCATCATGATCTCTTGTCCCCCTGTCAGTCTTTTTCCCTTCCCTCCCCTTCTCTTTGACTGTTCGTGCGCCTTTTACTCAGCATCATCCTCTCTTCCTAATTCTCGTTCATGCTGCATATGACACACAAACGCGACGCTCACGAAAACACCTACTTTGAAACGTACGCTAATATGTTGGTTGTGCAGGCTGCAGACTTCAGACTTCAGTCTGTTGAGGGCAAAAGTTTCAGAATACCTAAACTCTCTTCTCCTGCATTAAAGCTCCTCTGCACGGAGGATCAGTGTCAGCACTGTGTGTGTGTGTGCGCTTCAGCTGTGTGTCTCTCTGTGTCGCCCGCGTGAGCCATAGGTGTGCGCAATGTTAAAATATTATTTGGTTAATAATTCCGTTAATATCATATGTTTGTGGGGAAGAAATTACTTTTAGAATCTCTGCATTGCCGCTTATTGATAATGAACGGACATAAAAGACGACAGGAACATTAAACTTTAAATACGGCTCATGGAGGCAGTGAGAAGCAGAGACAGATAAGAGGCTGTAACAGATAAATGAGTAACTAAGGAGTCCAGGAGATTTCAGCTGAATAAAGTAAAATTTAGCTTGATTTCACCCATATAAAAAAACTTACACCATAAATGATGACAGAAGTTTATTAAGGAGAATAGAAGGAGAAATACTTGGCATACTCTGTTGAAGATCTGTCAGAGTGAGAATTAACAATGCTGATTGAGTTTTTATTTTTATTTTTATTTTCAGAATAATCAGTTCATTAACAGTTAGTGTTTTTGTGTTAGTATAAAATTACTACCATTAAATAAATATATCTGACAAATAACAAGAACATTTAATCTCCAATGTCTCAGTGTCTGTCTCTATCAGTGAAGTGTGACTAATGTCCCTGTAGTGTTTCATATGTACACAGAGAGCTTTTTAAGAGGAGAGTTTAAACTGATGATGCTGATGAGGGAAAAAGAGAGAGCATGTGTTTCACCTTATAGCAGAGGTACATATTATATATAGAGAATACATTCCCAACAACAGAACTGTGGCTAGTGGAAACACTGAGTGGCTAGTAACCATTAGTCACAGTGGCTACCTGGTGTAAAAAAAAGGTTAATGTCAAGCCCTGTTCATATGTAAGTGTCCATATGCACACACCACGGCGAGCTGGCCACAGACAATACCCCACCCTAGTGATGGTGATAACACAGTACAGGATTTAAATTCCTTAGATAGAACGATGCAACGGTCTAAGCAGACTGGACGTCAGAGGCAGATCATGGAACGCTCATTTAAACCATCGGAGACTTGAGACTTGACTTGGACTCGTGACCAAAGACTTGAGACTTGACTTGGACTCGTGAACAAAGACTTGAGACTTGACTTGGACTTGCAAAAAAGTGACTTGTGTGCATCTTTGATCAGTTCATAAGTAAAAGCACATCAGCATTATGAATCAATCAAGCCCAGAATAAAGTGCCTTTGACTGTCAGTTCTGGAGAAAAAAACTCAGACTGTGGAAATAGTATGCACTCGCTTGCTTGTGCTGCTCCTCAGTTGCTCAGTAAGTCCAAGAAAAGTGTTTCTAAACTTTGTAGAAAGTACTGTTAGTTGAAAATATTGACCCAATGTTGAAATCTACGTTGACATAGGAAGACTGGATGTTAATTAGCTCACTTCAGCCTCATATGCACTGTGTGATTTCAGACTGTCTCAGATGAAAGATCATACCAATGTCAGTGGTCATGGTTCTAAAACGGTGTCCTACATCGCACAGGTCAGGACAGGTTGACAGATGGCAGCTGTCATGGACTTGTGACCAAAGATGGCCTGGGATAAAACTCTGACTGTCAGAAATTTAGGATGACCATATCACAATGCAACTGCTGCTACAACCTACTTCGACTAACCAACCAGTAGGAATGCAGAAAGAAATGACATAAACGCAACACTGTAACTAACAAACAAATTAGCACTAGAATGGAGATAATTTGAATACTACAGTCACAGTGGCTTTGTTGCTGCTTTGCTTCATTATTTACCACGGCACTGACGGTGTCAATGGGATGCACACTGATGATGTTTATTTCTTGCATACCAGCGTATGTCGTAGCCTGTGATTTAGCAGCATTTAGTGGGAGTTGTCATCATACAGTCTGCACACATCAAACTTGAAACGTATAAGACTGCAACAAATGGTATTAAGGAGCTGACGGATGGTACATTGTAATGTGTTATTAATAATAATTATAATAATTTGAGTTGTGGGAAAGAGCAATTTGGGTTTTTTGCAATATAAATCTCTTTTAAGATATATTTTGGGGATTTTTAATGCCTTAATTGATAGTGGAGACAGACAGAATCTGTGACAGGGATGGGAGAGCGGGGGAGCGACATGTGGGACAGGAGCCACAGGTAAGACTGGAACCCAGGTCGCCCATGCAAATGGGGCGTGACCTAACCACTAGACTATCTGTGCCCCCAAAACATTTTTAACAGATAGAATCATGACCTTTTTAACTTTTTAATTCAAGCTCTGCTGTTTAAAATGTATTGCTGTTTTTTCCTTCCACTAAACAATAGAAACAATGGATGGTATCAATAAGGACTCGATTATTGTGGAGCTTTGAACTGAAATAAGACTTGTACATGTTTTTTTTTGTTTTTGGTAACTTTGGTTTGTTTCTGTACTATTGAACATAAAAATAACAGATATAGAACATGTGGTAGTCTATCATTAAAGGTCTGGATAATCATGATTTGAAATTTTAATACCGTTACATCTCTATCAGGGAGTCAGCCAAAAAGTTAAGGTATCAGAGTCAATTCACTCAATGGCTTAATTTGTAGGGACTTGGCTTGGGAACCAGAGGGTCACCAGTGTAATTGCTGGTGAGACCAAGCCTGAAAATAAAAATAGATATGGTAGCTACAGAGGTTCCAGTTCACTTCCTGAGCACTGTTGAGGTACCCTTGAGTAGGGCCCTGAACCCCCAATTGGAGGGAGGTTCATGTGAAGTATACCCATTTATTTTTCATTCTCCATAGCGTAAACCCACTTCTAAATCTCCCTCCTATGAAGGCAAAGGCAACAAATGTAATGCAACATCCCCAACAGTGCTGAAGAATATGAAAGAGTTGTCTGAGGGTCAGTGATGATGGTATATCTGCTCTTCTTGGGTTATTAACTTCATAATGATCCTTCAAGCAGCAGCAGTTAAGTAACTCATGCTAAATACTAATTTTAAGTGAACTAAATATGCAAGATGCTATGTGTCTTTGTTTTTAACATGGGGCAGTTATGTTTAACTGGATGGGATGCATAACAAGTATGGGGGACAAATTAAGAGTATACCCACTTTTTCAGGCACTATGGCTCAGGCTCTCCTCCATGTGCACCCCTCACTCTGACATCTCTCCTTTAGAGCAGGTCCATAGGATCATGTGTCTGTGCAACACATCTCAACAACAAAGTGAAAATGGCATTCCCTTTGAGGGATTAATGAAGCATATCTTCTTTGAATGCCCATTGACAGCTACCTCCTTACTGTGACGTGAAATGCTTCTATGTCTGATGTATATCCCAACTTCCCTTATAAAGCCTTTCATCCTGTTTTTGTCTGAGTTTCTTCTCCTTTAAGGCTTCATGCGCCCCTACAGTCACTTTGTGTGTATGTGCATGGCAACATCTGTAATTCAAAGTTAGCACTGACAAGAGCAGGTTACATCAGGACAGCTGTTAATCAGAGCTGCCAGAGAAAGCTTGGCAAAGCCTCTGGGCAGCGGGGCGATGAAACACAGTGAGGGGGGCTCTGCAGGCTGGATGAATAAACAATCAGAAACAAAAGAGAAGAATGATCAGGAGGCAGTCAGCAACAAAAAATGAAATGTTTTGACATTTTTTTTCCTTTGTTGTTCCCTTTTGATGGTTACTGGTGCATAAATTATGATGGTTTTCTGTGTGATATGCTCTGGCTGAATCTCAAACATCATACTCACCGACTCACAGACTTTGAGGTGTGTTCCTGGCGTGTGCTAAGTGCTGTCCCATTGTGAAATCTTCAAGGGCATGAGGGCTCTGGTGTGAACTTCTCAACAAGAAAAAACTAAATGCACTCTGCTAATCTGCTTTTCATGCTTAGGCCTAAGACAGAGCAAAATACACAAATGCACACAGCAAGTTAGTTCTGTTTCATTAAATGCATGCTTTGAATGTTGTTTTTCTCTAAAACCATTATGTTCTTTTCCTCCAGGGAAGCATGTATCCACAGGGGAGGAGTCAATGACACTGGATAATGGAGGTTTCACCGCTCTGGAGCTCAACAGTCGAACGCTCAACACCAAAAACACCTTCCTGAAAAAGAACGGCACTAGGTGTGTTCTCTCTCATTAACACGCAAAGACACCCTCATCTTTTCCGATCAATTCAAGTTATTTAATTTATTCATTTGTATCTACTGTTAACAATGTTTGCATGTGTGTTCAGGTCTCCTCCCAGACCGAGTCCAGGAGTTCTTCACTACTCTGATGAAGACATTTGTAACAATTATAACGGAGCTGTGCTCACGGAGAGCACCACACTCACTGAGAAACCCACTGAGGTCTCTGAGTCGGAGGTAGCTCTCTCTCTTTCTGCTTCCATCCATCCATAGATCTGTTTTCTTGATCTGGTACCCTTTCTCTGTGTCTGACTGTCTGAATCTGTGTCTTCATTTCTGGCCTGATAGTAGAGAGGTGTGTCTTACTGATTTGTCTGATAGATCATTTGAAAAAAAAAAAACAGCACTGTAAGCAATTTTAGTAAAAGGAAAAAACTATTATGCTTTGGCACAAAGAAAGACTCAATTAAACACATTACAAACATGACATCAGCCTTAGATAGCTCATCATGACAACTACAGTGTCCATGTTTTGAGGCATGTCTTTATACATGGAATGCACAATATTATGTGTGCATGATATCAGTTCCAGCAGATATTATCTCAAAAAGTTGATCATTGTATCGGCAGATACTACCATATTTGCTGATATTCACAACTGATATATTAGTTTGAAATAATTGCCTATATAGGAGGTAAATGTTGGCTATATTTACAAATAAGTTTGTGGAATTTTGGGCTGGATGATAGATTATGCTCTAAGGACTGAAGTTTGTTTCTTTGTTATTCCTTAAACTTTAAAGTAGATTAAAGAACAGAAGTTTCAGGACTGAATTACATTTAAATATTGGTATCAAGGGGCCCAGATTGCCTAGTGGTTATGTCATGCCCTATGTACGTGGGCGACCCAGATTCAAGTCAGACCTGTGGCTCTTTCACTGCACGTCATTCCCTGCTCTCTCATCCCTGTTTCTAGCTCTATACGCTATCCCATCTCTACAATAAAGGCAAAAATTTCCAAAACATAAATCTTTGGGCGCAGATGGCCTATCGGTCAAGGCACACCCCATGTTCACAGGTGGGCCAGGTTCAAGTCCAGTCTGCAGCTTCTTTTCGGCATGTCTCACCCCCTTCTCTCATCTTTCTTACTTCATCCTCTGTCCTCCACTATAAACAAAGGCATACAATGCCCAAAAGGTGTAATTTTTTTAAATGAGTGGTGTCAGTCAGTTAGATGAAGTAATTCCTCAAATTTCTGAATTGCCTCATAACTTCTTATAAGCTTTTGAAACAGAAGAAGTTAAGACCAAGGACAGACTGCCCACTTGGTCACTCTAGGATGGTGTTACTCTGTGGAATATGGATTTTATCCAAATAACTAAAAAACTTAGGAGCACTTTATGGCAGCAGAGTTTGCTTAGACAACATACATTTTTCACCCCTGTGATTAATTTATTGAAATTACTTTAATCAAAAATTTTAACAACTCAAAAAAATATCTGTAAAAACCCAATATTGTGCATCCCTACTATTTACACATCTTTCTCTCCATTTGTTACATATTTTCATTTTTTCCATATTTCCCTTCCCATTGCTTTATAATGGAGTCAAAGACGTCATGAACACACAATAAAATTTAGCAATTAAATCCAGTAAGTAGAGAAATTTTAAGTGATGTATTTTTATTCCTTGCTTCTGTATGTAACAGAGGTTTCAGGCAGATGGTCTGTCAGTCTCTGGATTTTGTAACTGTTACACAGAAGGCAGCTTTCTATTAGTTTGAACTTCGTGTAAAAGGCATCAGACAGGAGAGAAAGTCAAATCAGTTTTTGATTTGCACCGCTCTGTGAAGCTGAATATGATCTGATACAGTACCAACACAATACAACTATAAAGTAACCTGTACATAGTAGCCAATGAAGAGGATTTTAATCCTGATATGATGTGATGCAATGCAGCAACTTATATTTCACAATATCTGCATAAAAACACAATAGGATAAGCAAAAGGTAGGGACACTGACATTTTTGCACAGCCCATACAGCCTTTGTAAACATTATTTAAAATCATGATATGCTCTTTATTTCCTTTGTGTTTTACTTGTGTTGTGTGTTTTCTCACCCATGAAAACAAAAGTAAAGACTGAGACTGTGAAAATGCTTAAGGATAACAGAATCTACCATCACCAAGCTCTTTTTAACCTTCTTCCTGACCCGATCTGTCTCTGTGTTTGTATCCAGCTAACGGACAGCGATTACGAGGACGAGCAGCCCAAGCACTCATTTGTCAACCACTACATGAGCGACCCGACCTACTACAACTCATGGAAGCGGCAGCCTAAAGGCCTCAAAGCCGTCAGCACTCCTTTCCCCTACGAGGAGTGTGCCACAGCAGACACAGAGCCATACTATCAGACCGTTGTCACCCAGCACAGCACGGGTGGTGCTTACACACCCACAGGACAGCCTGCGCATACACACGTCAACCCTAACACCAACCCTCCAGGGTCCCGCACACCTGTGACAGGATTCTCCTCATTTGTCTGACTGTAGAGACAAAATCTGCACAAATTTGAACACATACGTACACAGAATGAAGGAGGGGGGCGGTGTGTGTGTGTTTGGACTAAAGTAGGCAGAGCTCACAGGGGGGAGGATGAGGTGAGGAGACGTGGGATGGCCCTTCAGTGCCCCAAAGACTAAACCTACACTCCTCACTCGCCTTCTCCCCTGTTCACCGAGATCCTCACTGTGTCGATGAGCGTGTCGCTCTCCTTCTCTTTTACGCCTCTGTCTCACTGTGCTCTCACACAATTACCGCTCCACTCACTGATATTCATGCTTGTTCCAGAGACTCTCCAATGAGAGCTGAGAGCAAGGACTACTTGAGTCTCTTTTTGTTAAAGTGGAGAACTCAACCTCGAGCAGGTGGAACCTGAATCTTCTGCACAATGCTTTGTCTTTTCTGTATTTACACTGAAGTGCACAAACACGTACCCGCACTTGCTCTTACAGGAAGACGTGAACTTTAAGGTGGAGGAGGATGGCACAGAGAAGAGCAGCTCTCTTTGACGGACTGTTTCTTGTGCACACATGGAGCTGCCAGCTTTAAAATACCACCACACAGAGGAAAAGAAAGAAAAACAATCAATAATCAACGTTTTTGAACTTCATTAACGACGGAGAACAAGTGGCAGGAGGACGATCGCAGCCTGAGGCACCTTCAGTGAGAGTAAAAGCAATGTTTGAGGTTCAGTGTTGGAATATATGAAAAATGTGTTTTTTACTGTCTACTGCCTGTTGTCAGCGCTCCTTTATCCACGGCCTCCCAAGCCATAAAACTTGCACTGAGCCCGATCCCACACATTTCATCAAACTCTTGTCCAAATTTAATTTTTTACAAGTTTGAGTGTGTTTGAGTGTGTGTAAGATCCTGTTCTATTCTTCACTGCTAAGGAAAGCGTGCCATTGTGTGTAAGTTTGTATTTTTAAGATGGATTTTGTACAGGGAAACCCTTTTTATGTGTGTGCTGTTGTATGTAGTTTGACCATGTTTTTGTAATTCTAAGGAAGCAGGAAAACAGCGCTGGAGGGAGTCGTCAGCTTCACTGCCTGATGAGATTTAGAGATGAGGACAACAATCATGAAACCAAGCAGCAGTGAAGTGAGTGTGAAGCAGGGTAACAGGATATTTTACAGAACCATTCTTGTTTCAACTGAGAGTGATTGAACTTTGAATTATAAGGCCCCTTTGTCTTCAGCCAGGCTGAAACAAACATACTTTGTACCGCTCTTCAAGTGCACACAAAATTCCTTTGTAAGTTTTTCTTATGTATAATTTAAAGATTCTCCTGCCTCACTCCATCACGCTTGTTTTGAGTCCCATACAGTGTGTGAATAAATGGTCATTGTTTAACAGCGTGTCTTTGTGCTCTGTTTTAGTCCTGGGACAGCGAACACGTCTCCCTGGATCTCCCCCACATTACATTAACTGAATTAAAGATGTGCCTTATTATTGTGTAACCGCCTCACTGACCCTGGACTGCTTCACTGAACTCTGTTCCCTCGCCCTGTTAGTGTTGTTAGCGTCCCTCATTAGAGTAGAGAAGGGAGGGAGGGACCGCTGCGTTATAAGTTGTTTTCTAGTCATTCTTATCCACCAGTAATTCAGCGTATGAAAGCCTGTGAAAGTCTTTTCCATGAATAAAGTCAGGCATTCAAGGAAAACAGGAAGCAGCAGTTAGATGAATTATTAAACAGTTATGTAAGAGAGAACACAGCAGAGACAAAGTGCATTCACTGTTAGGTGAACTACTTACAAACTGACATGCTATTAAATTAAAGGTTTGTTCACCCCAATTGCTTAAATTATTTATGTGTTACACAGTTTGAAGATAGTGTGTTTTTTTTTGTCCAGGTTGTGCTGTGTATGAAATTTCCATAAGAAACAGTGGGACAGTTTGACAGTTTAGATATATCAGTTATTTACTTTCACTCTTAGTAAAGGGCAACTGATAATGCTACAGTAAACAAAAACACAGCCTGCACATATGATATGTTGTAGCTCTGAAAAAATGATATGAAAAATAAACAGTGCGGGTTCAGGTCAATTTTTTAGCTTCTTTTCTGACTGTCGACCCTAACTCTCCAAGAAATAAAGCCAATGCTCAAGCTGAATGGCACTGATTTATTTGATTATGATGTGAAATTTAGAATATTTCCAATTTATCTTATTTTTATGTTAATATGAGGAGCTAACTCCTTTATATCCAGGAATATTATGAACATGAGGAGTATCTCATGAACTTTTTGTTACACCATTTCACCCATTTCATTGTTGCCTTCATTCTCATTCATGAGCTGCTAAACAGTTGAGCATTTGATAACAGCAGTTGCTGTAATTGAGAGTATGTTAAGGTGAGTCAGACATTATTTTCATAAAGTTAGTTAAAGATTTATACGTTGGAATACATTCAATATATGGTTTGTTATTGAGGCCATAAAATGTATTTGTTTGAATGTTAACCTTAAAAAATTAGACTAATAATAGACTTAGTTAATCAACTGATCAAAGGTAGACTCAGAGGGTGGCGATTGCCCTCTTGGTGCTGTAATGTATCAGAACTCACTGCAAAGCATTCCTTTTATGCCACTATGGTAAATAAACACAATACATTGCCCCATTTGGTGCCCTCTAAATAGAGACAGTTCGATTTGAGTCTTTTGTCCCCTCTTAAAAAAAAAAAAATGATGAAGTGGCCTCTTAGGTGTCCAGTTAGTGGACGAAACCTCTTTGATGCCCATTGATTAGTAAAAATTTGACAAAGTGCCCAGTTAAGGGCCCTCTTTGTGGACAATATGACTGTCTCTAGGTTGCCTTTTAAATGGACAATACATTGATCAATCGCCCTCCAGGTCTGTCCTCCAGTGGGCAGGGTGTCCTTCTCAGTGGACGAAAACAAAGTCTAAGAGTGGAGAAAATGCAATAAAGTGATGAAAGTTCCTTGGTATAAAGTTCATTTTCACTGACATCCTCTCTAGTTCTTCTTTGTTAATGTTTGACAACATTTTGAACAATGGTGCCCCTCTGCACACAGTAGGTGCCCCTTTTATCATTTTTGCCTCTTCCCCAAAAATATCCTGAGTCTGCCACTGCAACTGATCCGCATCTGAGTATTACAACTGTAAGATTTTCTTGTACATCCCCCCACAATTTCTTCTTTCCCCTATCTTAAACCATGGGTTTATTGCCTTTAGCATCCTCAACACAGCATGAATCACTGATGAAAATAATTAAATCACTTTTCTACTTTAAATTGAGTATATTTTCATCCTTAATTTGTTCTTAATAAGTCATAAGTAACCTGTAAATGTAATGTGAAAATGATAGAGTTGTTATTTAGGTTAAAGGATCTAACAGGTTTGGTTGAACGGCCATTGTCATATCTCCTGACCAGCAGGTGGCACTGTGGTGTGGTGCAACAAACCCTGGGGAACTGTGGCGATGTCCTGAAGAAGAACAGTAAGCATGGCGGCTAGGCTTTCCTCTTCATGCTTTGCCTTTCAGTGTTTCTGTGTCATATTTTCATGTTCATAACACTGATAAAACCCTCAGCACTGCAGTGAGGGGTACCTGCAGGTTGTAGCAGCTTCCTCTGCTCCGTTCGGCTCTGGCATAAGGCAGCCGTTACACTGTGGCTAACGTTAGCAGGGTCCGTACACGTCGTGACTTGTGACCCACTTTGATTTGGTGAGTTTTTGTCTTCTCATTTCAGTTTCTGTGAAATGCCCAAGTGTGTGCTCTCTCTAAGTCTCTTGTCTGTGCTACTGGTCGAAACACGCAGAAAATGTCAGTTCTAGGTTGTGTGAGACGGAAGTCTGTGTAGCTATCGGTGAAATGGGAAGCTTAGAAACCGTTAGCACAACAATGTGTCCGTTAGTGCAGATTGTGGTCATTGCTTTGTGATTTGATGCGATTTTACTGCACTTTACTGCGGATTTTTTAACCATGCGCGTAGGCGAAGCTGGAAACAAAAGCCACTCAGCAACAGCTCAACCCCCGCGGTGAAACAAACGCATCCTAAATCCTTAGCGAGCTCAGGGCCCCCTGAAGGCCCCCAGCCCCTCTCATAGGGCCCCAATCACTGAAGGCTCCACGGCAAAACTCTCTAAATTTCAGTGGTTGTTGGAGTACTCACAGGTCTTTTACCTTGCAGCACCTTAGCAAATATACCTAATTATGAGTAAAAATGGAGCATTTAAAATGCTACCCAAGATTTTATATTACAGGGGTATAAAGTAACATTTACTCAAAGTTATAAATTCATTAAGGTAAATAGCTTTTTGTTTACATGTATTGTTTTGAGTAGTTTTTAAAAAATAGTAATTTACTTTAACCAAAGTATATTCTGGGGGCAGCATTGTACTGAAAAACATTTTAAATAGCATCAAGTTCTGACGAAAGAATAAACACTAAAAACCAAACAAGGAGGCTCAAGCTTATTGCCAATGGCATAAATCTGGCCAGATTTTGTGTTTTGACCACAGATGACGTCAGTAGTACATAGTGAGAGAATGAGGCCACATGTTATTCCAAAACAGCTGTTACAGCTCACTTGAGGCTATGTCACATCTCACAACAAACAGCACGGTTGGAGATTTGTATTCTCTAGTTACTGAACATTGAGGAAAGAACATAACTCACTTTAAAAGACCCTTGGGTATCAAAAGACAGCTTGGTACTCAGGACTTTGAGTCAGTTTTAAAAGATCTACTTATTACTTTTACTTGAGTAAATTTAGAGACTAGTACTATTTAATCTGTTTAAGTCCATTTTAACCAAAGTAACTGTACTTAGGCATGCACAATATATTATTGGTATGATTCCGGTATCAGCAGATATTAGCTTAAAAAGTGAATTATTGATATCGACAGATATGAAAAATTCTGCTAGTATTTACAACTGATGTTTTGGCTATAAAAATCTGCATCTGGCTGCTGTAAATTTTGGCTGTAAAAACAAATAAGTTAGAGTAGATTAGACTCGACCAACAGACTTATGACACTGACACACTTTAAAGTGTTATGTAAGAGTGACTGAAATTTGTTCATCCTGACACTTTGTGTATTTTAGGGACTGTAGGTTTAGGTCTAAATAACATACAAATATCAATATCTTCTAGAATTAATTTTAAAATACCAGCATACTGTCAAAAATCTAACATCATGCATCCTGAGTGGTGAGTAACTGATCGTCTTTTACATCTTCGACCTCTGGTCAGATAAGACCAGAATAGACTTGAGTTGACAATGTTAATAGTATTAGTTTGTTAATGTAGCTGGATGAGGTGGGGCCTACGTGAAACTGATACACAGGCGCAGTGATTGTTCAATTACAGCCTTATTTGCGTAAATGACACTTTATATTAACAAAAAGATGCATTACATTTCAGACTGTCAACAGCACAATGCAAACAAGTGTCTGTTCTTTTTGAACAACTGAATACTATAGTTCTACTTTCAGTAAACATTTGGTTAAAAAACAGGCTTTTTGAACCATATCTCTTATGTTTCTTGGCATGCTTTTCACAGCCTTTCACATTGCTTTTAGTTTATAACAAGATACGATAAAGTTTTCTCTGTCCCACAAAGGGGGAAGTTTCTGCTCTTAACAGAAGCAAAGATTTGACAGAAAAAGAGAGCAACACAGAGGACACAAAGTGTGAGCTGAATGATTTTGACTGTCCCATTTTTGGGATCTTTGTGTTATTCCCCCCATAGAAAAATAAACATTTTTTTGTCTTTATGCTGTATTCAATTGAATAACTTATGGTTTGAAAATGATTAGTGCTTTGTCTTCATTCACATATTACACAATGTCCCAACTTTTTTGGAATTTGGTTGTTACAATCTTGAAATGAAAATGCATGCATAAAGCTTGATGTACCAAAGATCTAAGAACAACACATGCTAACAGTTTATATCTGCCTCTGCAAAAAATAGTTGACCATTTTCAGGTGGTAACCCACCATCATTTTAATGCTTAAATGAGCAGCAAAGGTTTGTTTACACAGGTCTCTTCATCTGTCTGATAAAATGCCTCTGCTCTTACTAACAGTTTGCTGTACCAGATGCCAGCATTAAATTGATTGGACACAACAGATGAAAATCTGCTACTGACAACTGTTCATGCCACATTATTTTCCTGTTTGCTTGTGTCTTTAAATCAGGTTGGTATTGCCAACAACGATGTTGAACCAATGTACTGCTGCATCCCTAGCTATATCCAATATTTTCAGGGATGCATGATTTTATTGTCATATTATGGTTGGCAGATAGTAGCTTAAGAAGTCGACCATCAGTATTGGCTGTTAGAACCATTTCAGCAGATATTTACAGCTGATGTATTGAACATTTGTATCGGCAGTGCAATGTACCAGTGGGCCAGGATGTGTTACAATGGGTGAAGGTGAAGTATTAATATTGTAGAGTTTTAGACAGACTTACTAGACCTACAGCAGCCAAAATCTTTTTCTTTGTTCATCCTCATTCCTTAAACTTTAAAATGCTTTCTAAGGATTGAAGTTTTGGGTCTGAAGTACAGCTAGTTCCGTTTTTTCTCTTGGGAAGAATAGGTTTATTGTGTTTTTTTAAGCATTTTGTCAGGTTTTTCTGAGGAAACCACCCTGCAAACGGTTTGTTTGTTTTTTTAAATCGAGAGAATTAACTTAAAATTCAAAATATAATTCTAAATATGGCTGCATTTAAAAAGGAACACACTATACATCATTTACTGTTAAATCAAATTTTTTTTAATTAATTTCTGTTTTGACTCGTAAACAAATGGAATCAGATAACTTAGTCCTGTATAAAGACTTTCCTTAATAGTTTGAGTGGTTAAATTGATCTGTTTTCTCAAAAACATCTAAACTTTAAATGTTTCTTTCACTTGTTTCTAGAATTTTGCATTTATCTACATGATTTTTGATAAGGTGTAGCTTATAAACTGAGAATTAAGCATTTATTTTGGTGCTACAGAGATTACAAAAGCAAAGAATTGAGACTTAACTGATTTTGCGTTTGTCTCTTTCCCAGTTTTCCTAGACTTACTGAGTGGAATGAAACATCAAGAGCCTGAACACGGACCAAAGAGGGTTACATCTTAATTCAGTGACGCAGACCTAAGTCAAAGACGGGGAAGAAATCAGCCTTTTTGGAAGACGCAGACACCAAAAACCAATGATGGGTGAAGTGACTGTTGAAGTCGATGAAGAGGTGACCAAACAGGACTTCTCTTTGGAGCCCCTGCCAGAGCCACTGCTCATTATCCTGTCCCCTCCTCCACCTTTCCTCCCAGTGCCTGGAACGCCCACCATGTTTTGGCGTAACTGGCTGAAATCTTTTGAAAACTATGTAGAGGCGCTCAACGAACACGAGCTCAGTGACTCCAGTAGGTGTTCACTCTTACAGAACTGCCTTGGCCCAGAGGGCCAGCGTATTTTCACAACACTGATCCAAAGTGAGACCACGTATGCTACGGCCGTTTCAGTGCTCACTGTTTACTTCAGCGCTGATCCGGCCTCTCAGATGTACCGCCTGAAATTTCATCAGAGGGCCCAGGCACCCGGAGAGTCTGTCGATCAGTTTGTGTCTGCTTTAGGAGAACTGCTGCAGCCCTGCAACTATGAAGACTCACAAGAGAAACTCATCCTGGATCAGCTGATTGAGAAAACACACTGGCCACAGCTCAAAGAGAGGTTGGTGATGGAGAGAGAAACTCTGACCTTGGATAGAGCAATGGTGATCGGTAAAGAGGTTGAATCTGCTCTGAGTAAAAGTGAACTTTTTGGTGTTCACGAGGTCAGCGTGGATATTGAAGATGATTTTGAGCTTCCTGTTCAGAAGAGGAAAAGAGGGCGACCAAGGAAAGGAGAGAGCAGGGCAAATACTAAAACTCAAACATACACGACCAAAGTGACAGAGAGCAGGGTCAAAATTAAAACTGAACCCCATCCGATTAAAATCTCAGCAAGACAATGTCGATTCAAAGATAATTATTATTACATGAACGATAAGCTGTATTATAGTGATAATGAAGAAGACTATAGGAATGATGCTGATGAGATGAATCTGTCCTGCGATAAACCCATCAATAAAAAGGACAAGGAGGACGATTTTAAGCCACATGTTCAAAAGAGGAAAAGAGGACGACCTCGGAAAGGAGAGAGCCGGGCAGACAACAAAACTCAAACATACTTGACCAAAGAGGCAGAAGGACCATCAGGATCCAACGATAATCTTTATAGCATGAATGATAAACCATGTCATAGCAACAACGTAGGCGCTGGTTCTAACAATACTGATGAGGTGACTAAAGTCCTAGAAGATTATGGCTCATCCTTGGTATCATCACAGATGATAGAGGAGAGGGTCTTTGACAAAGAAATCGACGACATTGATGAGGATGATGACGAAGATGACGATGATGATGACGACGACTATGTCGCCTCCTCCTCTCGACGAAAGGGCCCCCTATGTCCTATCTGTGTAAACAGACGCTTCAGAGACGCGCACAAGCTCGCCAGACACATGCGCACGCACACAAAGGAGAAACCGTTCACCTGCCCCATCTGCCCCACAACCTTCAGCCAGTCGTATCACATGACCCGACACATGAGGAACCAGCACAGTGCGGGCCCCTTCATCTGCTCCATCTGTGGGCAAAGTGTCGAATCATACATAGAGCTGCGAAATCACAAGAGCGCTCACGCACCGAGAATCCAGACATGTCCAGTCTGTCAGGAAGCCTTTACAAAGGAAGGTGCCTTTTTTATTCATATGATGTCACACAGCAAAGACCAGTCGGACCAGACAGAGGAACAGAGCTCACAGGAGAGCGATGAAGCGAATTATGGAGAAATTATCCAGTCATGTGTCAGAGATGATTATGAGAACTGCAATGACAATGTAGCTGAGATGGATGCAAGTTGTGGTAACGATGAGCCTGAGGATAAAGAGCCTCCTATCACGTTTAAGATTGAACATGTAGACCCAGAGGAGGTTGAACCAGAAAGTGGAGGCACACAGACAGGAAAGGGCCGTAAGCCTAGATCTAAACCGCATGTCTGTCCCATCTGCCCAAACAGACGATTCAAAGGCTCAAACAAACTCTCCAGACACATGAGGACGCACACAAAGGAGAAACCATTCAGTTGCCCGGTCTGTTCCTTAACCTTCAGCCAGTCCTACCACATGACCCGACACCTGAGGAACAAGCATGAGCTGGGACAGTACATCTGCCCGAAATGTGGGAAAAGTTTGGAAAGCTGGATGGAGCTGAAAGAACACAAGAAGACTCATGCTATAGAAGGCCTGACATGTCTTGCATGTGATAAACAGTTCAAGGAGAGGACTGCACTTGTGAATCATCTCAAAATTCACAAGAAAGTTGCCAACCCTCGAAGCCTCAGCTGCGGCGACTGTGGGAAAGTATTTGGTAGAATGTACCATCTGAAAAGACACATAATGAGCCATCGCAAAGCTACAAATAGTGAGTGCTACACATGTCCAGACTGTCAGAAGAACTTTGCTTTCCCAGAAGATCTTAACAAACACCTGGAGATCCACGTAAAAGAAAACAACGGGACTTGTCCCAAATGTGATGAAAAGTTCAGCACTCCTGAAGAACTTGAGGCGCACATGGGGATTCATGACAAGACATACTCCTGCAACACCTGCGGTAAGAAGTTTAAGGTAGAGTATGCTCTGAAGAAGCATGAACAGGGCCACCAGCATGAGCGGTACTACTGTTCATTGTGCCAAAAGCGCTTCATCAAGCTGTCTCACTACAAGAGGCACATCCTGGTCCACAACAGGCGGGAATCCAGGTGTCCTTACTGTGACAGCATCTTTTTGCAGATTACAGCCTTTAAATACCATCTACGGACTCATGTTGAAGAAAGGCCATTTCAGTGCTCGTGTTGTATCGAGACCTTTGAGGATAAAGACGATCTAGATCAACACTGCCTCAAACACAGGAAGTTCAAGAAGGAGCGGCCGTACTCATGCACTCGATGTGACAATGCCTACACCACGCTTATTGAGCTGACGGACCACATGACCTCACACGAGGGCGAGCAGCCACAGAACTGCCCCATCTGTGGCAAGACCTTCCTGAACAAAAACAAGCTGGAGAAGCACCTGAGCATCCACACAGGCGAGAGACCGCACCTCTGCTCCATCTGCGGCAACGGCTTCCCCTCAGCTGCCAGCCTCAAGCTACACCTCCACATCCACAGCGGGGAGAAACCCTTTCATTGCTCGCAGTGCAGCAAGACCTTCAGATCATCCAGCGGGCTGCGGCTGCACAGCAGGCAGCACCTGGAGGTGCGGCCCAGCTATGAGTGCCCCGAGTGTGGGAGAACTTACGGCCGAATGACGGAGCTGAAGATGCACCAACGCTACCACACGGGGGACAAACCGTACGCCTGCACCTGCTGCAGCAAACGCTTCATTAGCAAAGACAAGCTGAATGTTCACATGAGGATACACACTGGGGAGAGGCCATACTCATGCCCCCACTGTGGACAGACCTTCACTCAGACTGGGGACAGGAACAGACACATCAGTAAATTCCACTAGTTTATGTTTCTCACTAACAGAGCTTTGCAGAGGACTTCTGATTGATTGTACCAGTGAGTTTGCAAATTTGCCAAGCTCACTAAAGTTACCATCACAGCCTGGGCCATTAAATCTCTTTTTAATTTGGGGAAACTCTAAGGTGCTCGCTTAAACTGAAGGCGCATAAAGGACTAGTAAATCAGGCATGTCTTGGGCTTTTAATCACTGTTACAGGAGAACTCTACACAAGAAATTCTGGTCCAACTCTTAAAGCCTCTTCTGCATTAATTGAGACAGACTTTTGAAAAGAAAGTAACATTTGTGTTTTTTCCATTGTTATTCTAGAAAGAATATCAAAATTATTAAAGTTACTACAGGAAATTTTAAACTGCTGCTGAACACTTTATAGGCCATAAATGTGGTTTTATTGGTTTTGGTGAAAAAATTAAAATCCGATATTGGAAAGAATACAATCCCCAGTTTATAAAGGTGCTTTAAGTATCCTCTGGCATGTATGACTGTTCAGTGCCAGATACCACCAAATCTCCCCCCAGATTCCACATATTTTGTCTGTGCAGCGTTCTGTCCACATCAAGGTTCCACTTCGACTGGGGGTGTGTTCTGCCCACTTGGTCTGTTTCTGAAATTGAACTCTGCTCAGCACAGAGGAGATGGATCACAAGATCATAGTTCACAAGGAATGAAGAGAAAAACATTTTTAAAAACCATGTTACTCTGAGGCTTCTTCTGTTCATTTTCTTCCTGATTGGGTGTAATGTTGATTTAGTGATGAGATAAACGATCAGCAAGCTGTGCCTACTGATTCATCTTGAATTTTCTGAAAGCTCTGTCTGACCTGTTTGGGTTGTTCCAGTCAGTGCTGATGATGCATGCTTCACCACATGAGACTTGGAGTGGTGCTTCTGGTCTATGCCAGAGGTGGTGCCAGTGTGGACATTCAAGACTGACTAAAATAGGGATCTGCTCTGGAGTGGTGCAGACAGAACATTGCACAGACAAGACTGTGGATATTGGGCTTACTTTGATTATCTGGCCGTCATGGTGAACTTTTCTCAGAGCTATTCAGCGGCCCTAATACAAAACCACTGATTTCTCTCTGATTATAAGCTGTCAATGTTGTCATCTAGTCAGTTTGTCATGGCTGTGCTGTTTTATGTAAGCTGTACACATGGACTCTTCTCAATGCCTCTTCATCACATGATCCAGAAGCTCTGCATGAGGACTTCTTACTCTCACTCCTGTGCCTGACTCACCTTTAAGACAAGCCTTTCACATTCAAGCACACTAACCTCCCATCAAAGTCACACTAATACAGGCATGTGAATGGGTTTGAAGATAGGAACTAAATGTTTGCCTTGTAGGACGGTCGACTTCACCTAAACCTGTGGATGAAAACTAGATATAATCAATCATTAATCTAAAGACACTTTTAGATCTGTCTGTACATTTGTCGTCTTCTCTATCATGGTATATGACATTTTGATTTTATTGTATGCCTTTATTTTTATTTCAGACTTTTTTAGTTTGTTTAAGCTTCTCTGTAGCTGAGCATTTTGTACCTGTGCTTAAAAAAGTGCCATAAAAATAAAACTATTACTCGTGTAAGAAGGCTTATTTTTGTATGATAAACATAAAAGCTGTTATCAGGTGCTTGTCTATACAGTATAAATCAATATCAAACTGTTTGGTATCTGTACTTGTAAAGCTAAATGATATGCTGTTTCATACAACATCTGTATCATTGATTTAAGCCCTGTTGACACAAAGGAGTGATATCACACATAGATACGTTTTAAAGGACATTAAAGGGATTCCATGTTTAGATATCACTATACATCAAATATGAAAAAAAATCTAAACATTTCATGAAAAGGAAGTACCTTTGTTTATCATTTAGAGTATTGAAAGTGGTATCATTCAGGCCACATGAGGGCGCTGCTGACACTCAGGTTTAAAGCTTTAAATTGAAGTATTTTCTTTCAATGTAACAAAAAGTGTGTAGTAGATTGCAGATGCAGCAACACAAAGAACTAATACATAAGCTCCATGTCGAAACAGAAAAAATAATATGAAGATCACAAAAGTCAGAGTAACATAGAAATAGACAAAATCAAAGAAACAAAGGTTGATATGTGAAGATAAAATCAGAGGAAATAAAAATTCAGTAAAGTCAGAGGAATTAATTACAAGTAAATATGTGATTAAAAGTACCAAAGAAAAAAATAGATCATGAGGATTAAGATCAAGGGCGGAACGAAGGCAGAAATTAAAGGCCAATGTGAGCATCGAGGCAGAGGTTTACAGATATGTCCATGGATATCTACAGTGAAAGCTTATTCTGCAGATTTAGGTTTGACAGATAAAATGTATTTTTTTTATTTTAAATGTGATACATAGTTTTAGAGTCACTTCCCTAACATTTTTGTTTTACATTGTTCAGGTGGAACACTAAATTTAGGTGAAAATGTCTTCATTAACATCAATTACCAATCTAACCTGTGAAAAAGTGATTGTTTTAAAAAAATCAACATCAATTTTAGTTTCATTGAGAAACCCCCAAGAAAATCGGTCTATATATGTTTATCATACCAAAAGTCGTGTAAACTTGTTAAAGTTTGCTGTGATCGTAGTTGATATCTGCCAGTCTAAACCTGACTGCCTCAGAGCAGGCAAAGCCTTGCACCACCTTAGGATCCTCTGTGCCCCCATAAGGAGTCCCAGACCCCAGGTTGGGAATCAATGATTAAACCTTATATTACCAATCATAACAGGGATTACTTCTTGAATTTTACATAAATAAATATGTAAGAAGTAATGTTGCTGCTCAGTTATATTGCTGAAAAATCATTTTCTACAATTTTAGGTTTAACTTTCTCCTGCACAGTGGTTTGATTTTGTGGAGTCTGGTTATTGTTCGATAACAAGGCAACATCCAGACCAACAGGTGGCAGTGTTCAGCTTTAGTTCCATAATTAACGTTTCATCCAGACCTGTTTACAACCAGAGGAAGATAGAGGGTATCGTAAACCTGAAGAAGCTTTGTTTTTGTTTTCGGAGAAGTATTTTATTTTGTCTAAATTCAATGTCGCACTTGTATTATTTTACAGGGGGCGTGGGAAGTGTCGCTCAATTAAATTGGGTTTATCGTCTTTAGATTATAAGCGGTCAAATGACTCAAAGCTAACGTTGATGCTAACCTAAGCTAAATCGATATGACAGTCTTACCCCACACGCTAGCTACAGACGCTTTATCTCAAGCTTAGCCGTTCGGTACTTAGCAAGTAAACGTAAGAGGCACCGTGAATTGTGTATTTTCAACGTAACGGGATAGATAAAATTAATAATAGCCCTGATAAGATCTCTAACTGCTAACCACATATGCTAGCTCATTAGCTTGGCGTTGTCGTATATTACAGGCTCAGTGTGATTAGTATGAAACACGGCGGATGATATAAGAAGGGAAAAACTGCCATACTTCATTGTAACTGAAGTACATTTGGATTGCCTTATTTAAATGGCTTTTTAAATTAAAAAGGTGCAGCCAGAGTTTTGTCCTATGGCTCATTTTGGCTTCACTCGTGCTAGTGGTCAGGATGTTTTCAGCATTGAATCAACATCTCAGAGCAGCTCTAAAACAGACAGTGCACTATGTGGGGAGGAGGCGAGGCAGTTTTATGAAAATTTAGTGAAAGATCGAGATTTATCGAGGAGTAAAAGAAACAAAAAAGTGAACGGCAGAGAGCGGCAGAGGAGGAGAGTCAGAGCTGCAGAGGCTCGGCATCATCAGACTGATTCTGTGGTCCAAAGAGGGGATAATAATGAAAGTGATGGAAACCAAAGTAGAGAGACAAACATCTCAGAAAGGTCCATGGAGCTCATGGGGCTCCGGTTGCTGCGCTGTGCCCATGAGGGGGACATCACGGGTCTTAAAGATCTGCTCTCAAGGGGAGTCGACATCAACTTCCAGGTACAATACTCACTGTTCAGCTTGTCTGTAAGTTGAGGATTTTTATTATGTATATCATTTTTGATTATTGTCCCCCTGTCTCCCCAGGATACTTACTTTTGGACAGCAGTGATGTGTGCAAGCTGGTCTGGACAAAGAGCTGCTGTGAAGCTGCTGCTACAGCATGGAGCTGCTTGGGTCGGAGTAGTCGACACACAGGGCAGGGATGCCAAAGACCTGGCAATGGAAGGTATAGACGTACAAATCTTAATAGCAAAACTATATTCTGTGTTGCTGTTGTGCAGTGGAGATGTACTTAGTCATATCCATCTTTCTCCAGCTGGTCACAGTGAGGTGTTGGAGGAGTTGGAGAGCTATGGTCAAAGCACTCCAAGTAAAGCACAGACTGACAAAAGGTAAGCACTCTTAAAATTAAGCTTAAATCACTGAACATAATATCAATCAAGAACTACGGGAGGGGAAACTCCTGTTTGTTGCCATCTTTAGAGCTGGAGGCCGAAACTGTAACAAGGGGGTAGGTTTAATTGTCGTTTTATGGATCTCCATGTTGTAAACTGAAGGGCAAGGCCGACTGAACCATGAGAGCATTTTATGTAAATTAAGATTGTTTTAAGCAGCCGTATTTATCAACACCCACTTGTTCATATGCTGTGCTTGGCCACATATGGACATTTCCTTAATCACACGTGGACCTTGTCTTAAGATGATTTCTACCCCCAAATCTGGGCTGGTTTCTACACAAATATAATAAATGAGGGCTACTGACAGTTAAGTTGTAATTTCTGCCTATTCAGCTGGTGAACACTTCAAATTTAACTATTGCATAAACTCTGTCTTTAATTAGAAATGTGTTCAAACTAGCATTCAAACCTTTGCTTAGCTGGTGAAACCCATTAGTAGCCCTTAAATATCTGTCCTCTCACAGATTTTGTCTTTTCCTCTGTTTGCCCTATAGAAACCTGCAGCCTCAATGGTGCAGTGTGTGTCGTAGCGAGTACAGCAGCAGCCTGTCATCGCATCTCTCCTCCACTCTCCATCAGTTCAGTCTGCAGCGTCCTTCACCCACCCCCTACTACTGCCTCCCCCCTTCCAGCAACAGCTACAAGATGATGGTCCGGAGTGGCTGGAAACCAGGGACAGGGCTGGGGCCTGAGGGAGATGGGCCCAAACAGCCTGTGCCAACAGTGCTAAAAAGAGACCAGACAGGACTTGGATTTGGAGAGACGAAAAGAGCCAAAGTTACTCATTTTCAAGCCAGGGATCATGATGCAGTGAAACCTCCATCCAAGACCAAGCAGGAGAGAGGAGGGAAAGGACAGAGGAAGGAGGATAGTAGGAGAAAGGAGCAAAGAGACAAGAATTGGGAGCGGGATTTTCGTGCCTCTTTTTATCTTTGACACCAACTTACAGGAGTTTCTTCACCCATTTGTACAAAACTCATCTCAGATTTCTCTTAAATAAGAAACACTTTAGTATGAGGAAATTTTTTTACCTCTTTGTTTTTTATAACTGTTGAGGTTTTTGTGAAGCAGCCAGGAGGCGTTTCTCAAGCATATTAATAAAAAACAATCTCTCTACCTCAATGCTGATACTGTGTCCATTTATGGAATCAGATACGCTGCCGCAACAGGTTGTGCAATGACCAAATGCAGATCTGATTATGATCTTTTGTACTGATAGTACTGTCTAAATGACTAAATATGGCGTGGACCCTGATCACTCTCTAAAATGGTTTTAAAAGTGACAGAAATTGATTTTGTTTATGAAAAAAAAAGCTTCATCTGCTCTAGTGCTTGTCACTGAACTGTAAATACTTATGATTGATCAAATAAACATTTTAGGGTAAAATCTCTGCCATTAAAAAAATCAATATTAAAATCTTTACAGGAGTAAAACAGTTCAAATTTTTGACTTTGAATTCAGTGTTTTCCCTTAAGTGTTTGCACTAATGATTTCAGTTTGTCCTGCATGTGACCCAGTGGTTTAATGTTATGTAACCTGGCAAACCTAGTGTGAACTTTACCTTTATTGCAGCTCCAGATACCTTCTCACCTACTGGCACACCTACACTCGTGACTGGTGAATGATGTCTGTGACATCTTTTTGATTGTACTTACGTTGGCAGTTTTATGATGACACTCCATAGGAAGATCAGTGCAGCCATACAGCTTCAGCACCCACAGTACATTGCATAGAAATTGCAGCTTACATGTGAATATACTGTTAGGCCCAGAAATATTAAGACTATCACAATTTTCATGATTAAGGCTCTGTATGCCACCACATTGGATTTGAAATGAAACAACTGAGATGCAATTGAAGTGCAAACCTTTACTTCAAGGGGTTGAACAATAATATCCTATGAAACGTTAGGAATTGCAACCATTTTTAGGTAACTTCTCCTCATTTCAGGGGCTCAAAAGTAATTGCAAATTAACATTGCCATAAATGAAATGTTCATGTTTTTAATACTTTGAGAATCCTTTGCAGGAAATGACTGCCTGAAGTGTGGAACCCATGGACATCGCCTGTTTTGTGATGCTTTTCCAAGCCTTTATTGTGGCTCTCTTCAGTTGTTGCTTGTTTGTGGATCTCTCTGCCTTAAAGACCCTGTAAAGTGAAAATAGATCTGTATTTAGGTTCCTTGTATGACAGGTCACTGTGTTAAGAACCCCCCGGTCAAATTTCAGTCAAATGAAACATCTCTAAGTTTATAAAAACTAAACTTCGTGGTGTATGTATGGTGTGGGCATGTCTGTTGAATTAGCTGACGCTGAGCCCACTCAGGAGAAATAAGATCCTCTCAAATTAAAAAATGCCACAATCTGAACTGAGGAAATCACTCACGCCATTAGCCTGTCTCTTGACCTTTTGTTGACCTTAGAAGAAGAGACAAAGTCAGTTTTCTGGCTCAAATGTCTGTTATGATCAAGCGGCAACCTCCAGTCCTGAAAAATGAAGCCAATGCAGAAGTGCAAAAAATTGCAATATTGCGAGTGTCCTCTTGAGGCTGGCTGCATGAACACCGGTAGTCCTGTCTAGACACCTGTTAAACAGCCGGTTTTTACACTCGACAGGCAGAGGCTACATTTCTGTCAACCAGAATGCAAGCTAGCTAGTTGACAGGAAGTCGCCTAGTGGGCGGGCCGTTAAGTTGATCCAAAGTTGGGTTGAGACTACGATTTCAATATGGAAGCCGCCGTGGATTGGCTTCAACAACTGTTTGATTCCGCCTATTGTAGGCAGACGGCTGACGTTACACAGGGTTTGTTCAGTTTTCCCTGTAGTCTTTGGTTACGATACACTAAATGATTCATAGGCCACTGTGGCAGATTGATTTGAGAAATTTACCTCACAATGAACAAAAAAACAGCATTTAAATGATTGCCAGCTTTTAATAAAGGCAGTGACATCAGCTAACAACGGACTATACTTGGATGAACTGCTCTGTGACTTTATACTGTAGGGTTACAGGGGCGGGGTTATTCCCTACTGTGGGGGGACATCATGAGCCTGCATATTTGCCCCTCCCAAATAAAACCCAGCCAGGAAAGAGGTGAAAACCTTTATTACAGTCTAAATCCAGAATTCAGTCACATATAGATCTCATTCACATGTTTACAGCAACCATATCTAGTGTGTTAAAACAAAAACTTTTGATTTCACTTTACAGGGTCTTTAAGTTTTGTCTTAAGCGAGTGAAATGCATGCTCGATCAGGTCTAGATCTGGTGATTGACTCAACAGTTGCAGAATATTCCACTTCTTTTTTCAAGTCTTCTTTTTATGGTAGACTTAGGGCCAATCCCATTTCTACCCCTTAGTCCTTATCTTAGCCCTTTCCCTCAGTTTTGCAAATTCACTTTAGGTGAAAGGGTATCCCAATTCTCTTTTGAATCGAGGGCCAGGACCAAGGGCTACATAGCTCTTGAAACAAAGATTTTTCAGGACCATTCTTGAAACGGAGGGGTGAGATGAATTTCCCACCATGCACTGTGTTCACTTGCGAAATGGCACAATGGACTAGGAGGCACATAAATGCAAGTATTTTCTGCATTTATGAATAATAATAGAAAATATGACAGTTGTTTTCTCATATATTCAATCTTTAGCTACTAGGGATGAGAGTTTATTGTATTTTCGGTATGTACAAGTGTAAACGAGGGCTATTAACTGTATAAATATATGGACCAGATCCACAGAGAGATCCGCAGTATGAATGCGATGGTCCAAACTTTATTGACCATACCTAATTTGGCAAGGACATCTTGATTATATGAACTTTTGTCAGCTGATGACGCAGCAATTTATTGGCAACGCGTGATGTAACAGCCATCAAGTGGCGTCTTGTTTCTTAGGTGAATGTTTACCCCTACCCCATAACCACTCTGTTTCAAGGGGCAAGGGTAGACAAAGGGGAGGGGCTAAGGGGTACAAATGGAATTAGATACCATCACACCTACATCCTGGAGTGTTCTTCTCTTAGGCAGATGCTGTGAAGGGGTTTTTCTTCACCATGGAAAGGATCCTGCCATCGTCCACCACTGTTATCTTCTGTGGACGTCCAGGCCTTTCTGAGTTCCTGAGGTCACCAGTGTGCTCCTTTGTTCCCCCAGAATGTACCAAACTGTTGATTTGGCCACTCCAAATATTTCTGCTATTATTTCTGATGGATTTCTTCTGGGTTTTTTTTCAGCTTAAGATGGTCTCTTTCACTTCCATTGTTGTGAGATAACAGCAACAGATTCCAAATACAAATGTCACACCTGGAATCAACTCCAATACTTTGCTTCACTGATGATGGATGATGCCCATGAGAAGGCTTTCAAGACAAATTACCTTTGGTCCCTAAAAGAGGCAGCTACATATGAAAGAGCTGTAATTTCTAAACATTTGCTCCAATTTGGATTTGAATACCCTCAAATTAAAAGCTGAGAGTCTACACTTTAATCCTGTATGATTATGTAACCAGCAAAATTAACACTTGTGTCCATATATATATATCTAGATATAGATATAGATATATCTATATCTAGATATATATATATAGATATATATATATATATATATATATATATATATATATATCTATATATATATATATCTATATATATATATAGATATATATATAGATATAGATATATATAGATATAGATATAGATGTGACTGTATGTTTTTAATTCTCAAAAATGTAGAAATCCAGTGTTTCTTTGTTAAAGATTGATATAAAGACACTAATGTCATTTATTTTCCTGCTCTCAAGCTTGTTTAAATATTGTTACCAACAGTGACACAGGTATAGAGGAAATATGTTTCTGTGTTTTTTGGATGTTTTTGCTCAGCTCAGGTGAGCTCAGCCTTCATGCGGGAAAAGTTGTGTGTCAAACACTCTTAAGCTTTACAAGATGTGCTGGCAAGATGAGAGGAAACATTTTTTTCATTTGTACTGTTTATTGAATACAAGCATTTTGCTATAATTTGATTAATTTATTTACAATAGAAGAAATACAGATTTATTTAAATGGTTTCATGTCCTGTAATCATCTGTTACTGGTCACAATTGCTTTGTCCTTTCATATCATCATTTAATGTGGTGAATAACTGATTTGGATCATTAACTAAAAGGCCAGTCATCAGTGGATGTCTATTCAGAACAGTTTAGTATTGTCCAGTTTGACATATCTTACAAAAACCTCTGATCATATTGCACATAAACATTATATTCTTCATGCTCTTCAGGTGTTCCTCCATAATAAATGTGATTAACCATGTTTTTTTTTTAGATTTTAATGAAAATAAGGCACAAAAGAACAACACTGAATGTGACATCACTTTTACACAACAGTTTTAGCAGCAGAGTTCAGTAGTAAACAGGAAAAAGAAACAACATTACTGGTCAACATATTAATCCTTGGAATTGGACGGTCATTGAGTAACTCAGGCTTTCTCCTTCACTCATTACTCTTTGTATGTTAACATATTTCTGCAGCTACTTTGTTCTATGTACATTTATCTCTAGTTTTAATTGAATCATGAAAACAGGAAAATCTAAGCATATCAGTGTCTCTTTGAGAGTCTGTGATTCAGGTCTTGTCCACACGTGGGCGAGGTATTTCTGCAAGTTTTGCCCTTTCAAACACACCTAAAGGTATGGGCAGCCATTTTTGGATTTCAGTAGAAAGTTAAATAATCATGTCAGTCCCAAAAAGTTAGAATTTTCTGGCTATAATTTGGGTTTTCAGGCTTTGAGGGGTTAAGAAAATTATGAAAGGTAATTCTAAAACAAAAGTCAGATTTGAGATTTAGAAAAAACACAATTATGAGACAAAAAAGGTAACTGTTTTGACTTTTTAATCACAACTTTTGATCATATAATTTTTACCTTTTTTCTTCTTATTATGACGTAATCTCATAACTTTTCATTTTTTTTTATCTTATGATTTTGACTTTTTATGTCATAGTTATGACTTACTTTCTCATAATATAACATTTTTATCTCACAGTTTTGACTTTTTATCTCTTAATTCTCACTTTTTATCTTATAATTAAGACCTTATATTTTTGACTTTTACCTCGTAATTTTGAAATTTTATCCAATATTTATGACCATCTCATAACTTGGACTTTTTATTTAATATTTTTTACCTGCTATATCATAATATCAAATTATTTGTGTTATAAATATGGAATACTGTGTTATAATTTTGACTTTTTATCTCATAATTTTGACCTTTCATCTCTTAATTCTCACTTTTTAATCTCATAATTATGCCTTTTTGTCTTATATTTATTACCTACTTTTAATAATTTCGATTCAATTTCATAATTTTGTTTTATTCATCTTATATATATGACAGACCATCTCATAATTTTGACCTTTCATCTCATAATTGCAATTTTTTTAATCCCATTATTTCGATTTTTATCTCATAATTGTGACTTACTATCTCATAATTTCAGTATAGGATTTTTTTTTTTTTAATTGCCTTTTTTTTTTTTAACTTGAGGATTCTCAAAAAGTGTTCACTTAGGTGTAGGCGGGGAGAACAGAGTTTTTGACTTGTAATATTACACTGTGTGCTGGTTTCTTCTCTGTTTGTTGTTGCTGGTTTGGGACGTTATCACTTTCATCAAACTTGTGTTGTTAACGTTGCTTACTAAATTTATGACACGCCTAGACTCTCATATAATAGCTCTCTCATTGTGCTGATAAGAGACACCTGAATGGACTATGGAGGTCACTGCTGCTTCATACAACGCTATGAAGATAAAAACCTCACCAACAGTGTCTGCAGTTTTGGACCAGACCCAGTCCAGGCTGATGGGACAGCTTTGACAAATTGTGTGGAATGGTGTGAAATTTTCCACGTCAAGAACATCGTTGCTGTCTGTGAGTGTGCTGCCCCATCGGTGTTTTGTCGGTCGGACTACTGTTAACATGCTGTTAACAGTTTTTTGTTGTTTTCATGTGAACGAAGATGTTTTTGAGAACTAGCATGTGTGGATGTTTTGTAACAGTGAAGGACAAATCCTGTTTTCAAACAGTAGTAGCTAAAGAAGCCTTCTGATTAAGTCAGACATCAAGACAATCAATGAATCTCGAGGAATGTTTGACTCTTAATTTTTATGTTGCTTTAGTTGGGACGTGTCACCACCCTCAGTTTGATTGGATTTAATGGTCCAGTAAGGCCTGCAGGGTCCATATTCAAGGGAATCTAGGAAATGGAGAAATCCAACAAAAAAGAAGGCCTTTATTAAGGAATTTTTGTATTTTTTTCATTTGTTTTTGTATGTAAAAGGACACACACAGACCAGTGGTTCTCAACTGGTTTAGCTTTAGGATCCACCACCAGCCCATAAATGAAAAAGTGTGATCTCAATTTCTTTAAAAAATTTAAACCAATTACATTTAGCTGATGAAAAATGTTGGATTTGGCCCTAAGATGGAACAAAACACCTGATTTAACAAAGACAGGACAACACAGTCATTGTATTTTCAAAAAAGTGCCGGGAGGACATGCAAGCACATGTTCTAATTTACTCTATTTTCAGGGTTAATGTTTAAATAAGGTTTTGTTTTTCAGAGAAATTACAAAAAAATCACAAGAAAACAATCTCTACTATCTCAAGATACTAAGGAAAATAAATCTTGACAAAACAACCAAAATTTACTTTTTGCTGCTGCAACACGGAGTAAACAAAAAGTAAACAAAATATGGATATACGCTATATGGACAAAAGTATTTGGCCACACCTGTTTAAAATGGAATTCAGATGTTTCAATCAGACCTGTTACCAAAGGGGTTTAAAATCACACACCTAGTCTCCATTTTCAAACACTTGTGATACAAAATGGATCGTTCTGAAGAGCTCAGTGGCTTCAAGCAGGGTGCTGTGATGTGTGCCACCTTTGGTTAAGACGGTTCTTGAAATATCATGCCTGGTGGATCTTCCACAGTCAGCTTTAGTGATATTATGGGAAAGTGGAAGTGTTTAGGAACAACAGCGACTCAGCCATGAAGCAGAAGACCACGTAAAATCACAGAGCAGGGTCCAGTTTAGCTGCAAAAGGGGGGCCAACTCCATATTAAAGTACATATATTTGAATATAATATCATTAAAGTCCCTGATGGTGTAACGGTCTGGTGGCTGAATATTTTGTCCATTTAGTGTTGATCTTCTAAGGGCTTTTGTGCATCTTAGACTTTTTGCCATATGTTTTTTTCCCAAGCAGACATTCATAATCCATCAAAAATAGCCCCTTGACCACCTATTGGGTCCTGTGTTTCCATTTGGGAACCACAGATATAGATCATGTTAACTGAAGACTGTTCTAGTCAAAAAGAAATTACCTCTGTCTCCTCACAGACTTCGAAGCTGTAGTTCTGCAAAACTTCCACCAAGCCCAGTTTGACCATCAGCAGAGCCATTCGCATCCCAATACAGTTCCTCGGCCCGGCCCCAAATGGCAGGTAAGAGTATGGCTTGATGTTCTCCTTGTTCTCCTTACTAAATCTTTAAGAGACCAAAAAATTAAATACATCAAAAAATTTTGAAAAGTAAGGATTTATAATGTTTTATATGACTGTTGAATGATCAAAACTTGAACAATTTGCTTTAAATATAAAAAAGAAATCATTTAGAAGGCCTCTCTTCAACATTACACATGGATTATTTAGTAGCTCACTGCTTCTTCAGTTATTCCCACAGGAAAAAAAGGCTTTACACACACAATCTTTTGGCAGATACCTTTCAGGTTGGAACTGCTCTGGTTCTGGCCAGAGTGTGGGGTCATGATGCAGAGCAAAGACTGGAATCATCACAAGCATGCCCTTTGGGATCATAATCCCATTGATCTTAACTGTTTCTTTCGCTACTCGTTCAAGACGGGCAGCTGGAGGGTAGAGCCTTTTGACAAAATAGAAATGTTTTTAATTGGCATTTGTTCTTATTGGATATTCAGAGTCAGAATCACTTACACTTCTCAGGCCAGTAATCGGTTGACCCCTACCTACCTCATACACTCACTGACCACACAGTCCAGGTACTCCATCTGCATCAGGGCTTCATACTGGACAGGACCCTGCAGAGGGGATAACAGATAACAGTAACACGGAGCAGAAAAATAGTGCTGGTCGGAAAAATGAAGAGAGAAAGAAATGAGGACCTTATCAGGGAAGGTGGTGTCTATCTCCTCCTGCAGACGCTTCATGACTTCTGGATTCTGGGCCAAACAGTAGGCGAGGAAAACCAGAGTAGTGGCGCTTGTCTCATAACCAGCAAACACAAACATGGTGACCTGAGTAGTGATCTCATGATCACTCATACCTGTCAGGATGCACCAGTGGGAAAGGAGATGAACAGAGGCAAAGTTTTAGTGTGACTGCATGAACATGAGTATAGATGTAAAGATGTGTGTATGACAGGGATGCTCAATTCTAGCAAAGATCATATCAGGATTGTTTTGATTGATACAGACAGCACAATCATTAAACATGATTACTCTCTGATTTTACAGCATCTGCATAACATGCATTTTTAAACTTAAACACTTCTAACACTTTAATATTCATTGAAAACATGCAATAAATAAGAATAACGACATGAAAAAATGTAAATGTACAGATGTAATATATAAAAACTAATTTAACAGACAGACGCATGCAGCACTAATCATCTAATCTCAATTATCTTGTTTCATAATCACGAAAGCAAAAGTCAAGTGCAATGATGTTGTGTAATTACTTTTATTCTCCTTTTCTTTCCCAAGTTTATGGTCAGTCTGGGTGTTGATCATATTCTGTAGCATGTCTGCTGGATTCTGAAAAAAGGTCACATTGTCAGCTTATGCTCGTTTTTATTCTTCAAATGCAGCTCTTCCACCATGATTGCACCGGCCTCCTGCTGCTGCTTGGTTGCGTCACGACTGCCGTGCCTGAAAGTACTGCCCCTCGTTGCTGATTGGTCCTGTTACTTTCTAACCGGGCCCAAATGGTTCAGATGGCAGATTAACAAGATGGATTCTCCAGTGAAAACATGAAAATGGGCGTTTCCATCTGCTTTGCAAGGTTAGGACCCTAGTTCACCAGGCTGAAATCATAGACTGTATAAAGACTGGACAGTGTAACACCTCGCCTTAAGCCCAGTTCAGACCAAGGAGTCCTGATGGTTAGAAATGAAAAAACTGTTTGTTAAAGTAAGATACTTAGCTGGATAAAATCATTCAGTGGATTATTGTAATGATTACAAGGTAGGATGTGTAGTGTTATACTAGCCATCACATGAGAAATTCTGCTTTTAGCAGCTACATTTGTCTTTTTAACAGATATCGTAGTCCAAAGTTAGTCTTTGTTATTTTTGGGTTTATATGTGCTGTGAAAATGCACTGCCATGCTATAATAGTTATCAGAATGGTCTGGTCTACTACATGTTCTCTCTCCCTGGCTCTCCAGTCTCCCTCCTACTTCTACCTACAGGCTGCAGCACACCTGAGTGTGATATTCACTTAGAGCAGAGGAGGGGAGTATTCAGAGAAGCAGGGAGAAGATCACTTAGATGGCACACTCCCGGACATGAACGCATATGAGGAGGTTTGTTTATTTTTCTCTCCTTGTTTAGTTTAATCAGTTATTATGCTTTCCAAGTAGAGAATTCTTCCTCTTCTCTGTGCGTCCCCATGAATGCTTAGATTGCTGGGATTTGTTGTTTGGTTTGGGCTGTAGTTTGCCAGTAGTCCTGTTTCTCTGCATTTCTCTTTAATCTTAAGTAGGCAGTTTGTTTTTGGTTAGACTTACCGACTTACCGAGAGCGCAGTGTGAGCTGGCGTGTTGTCTTGATGAAGAATGAAACCATTTTTCTACAAATATGGTCTCTTTCTTCTGATTTTTTTCCCTGTGTTTCTAGAACCTGTTTGTAATAGTGTTGATTCACCGATGACCCTTCTGAAACCCACCCCTCTAAAATTAAACCCTCAATGTCAAAGAAAACAATCAACATGGCCTTGAATTTGGACTTGCTTGCTCGTGCTTTCTTGCTTTCTGTTGAATTTTGTTGATTTGTGGAGACAGACAGTTGAAAATTTTAATGTATCATGTAACAAAGAAGTAAACCAACAACACTGAGACATTTATACCATTGGTTTCATATTTTAGGAAACTTAACGTACATAAAATAAAATAATAACCTACATGTTGACTCCTTTTTAGAGCTCCCCTAAGCATCTCAGTTGAGGCTTTCAGGGGAACTCGTGCCTTTTTCTGGGGAGTCCACTTCCCCTTAGGTCCCCCGTAATTCGAACCATGGCCGTAACAATGGTGATGACAAGGGGAATTACAATACATTATTCCCCTGAGTTGCAGCAATGTGAATGTGTTAGGATGTTGCAGCGTGGCCTGTCGCCAACGATTCCAAGTTTCAGCTCTTATAGATGCAAATCTTTGGTCTGAACTGGGCTGTACTTAGTATTTAGAGCTCCTCCCACTGACTAAAATGGTATAAAAAGCCATGACTGACAACAATGACACATACACCAGCCAAGTTGAGTGTGTGTTTCTCTTAGCAGAAGCATTGTGGCATTAATACTGAAGCCTTTCCAGTTGGTCCCCACTCTGAAGAATCTGGCTCAAAAATACTTTAATTTTTTTTTGTACTTATTTTTTATTATTTTTATTACTTATAATAAAAAATAAGTTAAAAAATGCTTAAATGCCCATGCTTGGCATCATTATTTTGGCCTCATCTTAAAACTCCCACTATAAGTACTTCTAATACTAATACTAATGAAATACAAGTATGACCAATTAACATAATCCTGATTATAAGTATAATTATAATGATTATAGCTGTTATTATTACCATTATTAGCACACTACTACTACAACTAATACTGCTGGGTTCAGTGCAGACCTGTTGTGAGTCCTTGTTGCGTTCTTCTCTGACCTTCTCCACAAACGTTTTAAAGAACTTTGTGGAAGACTTGCAGAACAGTGAGGCACCCATCAGCTGCAAGAGAGGAAGTACAATAGGAAAACACCCTGTGGAGAGAAAAGTGGTTCACTTCTCTAGATTTGATTAGAAATCTTTAACATTTTCTCCAAATAAGACAAAAGGTGTCATTGAGGAGTAATAAATTACCTTGGAGCATGAAAAGAGGTATGGAAATTCTAAACAGCTCTCTGGCGTGTGTGATGATGGGACTTGTGGGTTTGTTAAGAGTGTCCAAATCCACACTGAGTATGGAGCTCGCCATCACATCCAAGCTGTAGCCTCCCAGGAAGCTGGAATACATACGTTGCAATGTAAATTCTCTTAGCTTCATTTTTAATCATTTTAAAATATGCCAGAATTCAAGTCAGGATACAAATTTTGTAAAATTACAATCACTAGCAAATGTTTTTGTTAAAAAGATGGAGCTGTTTAGGCTTGAGATGGAAACAAAGGATGTGTCGAAACCAAAAGATGGACAAACATCCTTCAAAATAAAAGCTTGCGTTGTACACTTTGCTACAATATTTTTCCAGGCACACATCTGAAAACAGCTTTGTGATGCACCTTTGAGTCCCGATCCACCAGAGAAACAAGGAGTTGGAGGTTAATAAATGTACTTTTTGTGTGGCCATTTAGTGTCCTATTGTCAGAAAGGACAGATCTTCACTAAAGGTTAGAAAAACAGGACACCAAGGATTTGTCACTAAAGCAGGAACCTCTGTAGTGCTATTTACTCACTCTTTAACTGTAATAACTTCTTTATTGTGTGCCTTCGTCTTCAGGATGGCTGTCAGTTTGTTTGAATGATGTTTCATGATGCCAAAGAGCTTCAATGACGAAAAGGCAAAAAATAAGCAAGAGAACACAGGGGATGAAAATACTTTCTGACTTAATTTTGAAAAAAAAATAGGTAAACTAAAAACTCATACCTCCTTTAGTCGTCCAGAGGTAAAATTAGGGGAGAGGATGTGCCGAAGTCGTCTCCAGTCATCATCCTCAGTAATACTCACTGCATCGTAGAGATCTCCATTAAGAACCAAGTCCTAAAGAGGAACAGTCTTTAGCATTTGTTTGTGTTTGTGTGTGCATGATGGTTGAAAAATAAGTTAAACAGCTGATTTTATTTCTCCTGGCTGTAGCCCTTTTAATAACAATAATGCCAAACTCTTCAGGATGTGAAAACACTCCCAGGAAAGAAAGAGAGATCGGACCACGTTTATGTAAAAATAGTTGCAACAAATTAAATGAAGGAGGCTATGACTTGGAGTACAGGGCCTCAAAACAAGTAAAGAAAAATGGGTGACTTCAGTGCACCTGGATTTATTATCCCTTCAGCCTTTTTCTGTGATTTTTTAGCCAAGAGAAGACACAAAACCAAAAGAAAAAGACCATTATGTGCTTGTGATAAAAATAACTTTTCTCTCAAAACAGTAGACATATTCTATCTCAGCCTGCAGTGACTCTAGGAGAGGTCGGGTCATTTTTCTAGACTATCTACAGTCAAATTCAGATAGTTTGCACGCTAAATGTGTAAGCTCATTATGCATGTGATAACGTCTTGTTTACTAACCTGGCATGTCAGATGGATGTGTTTCACACATCCATCTGGTAAAACACTTATACACAGCTTTTGGTAAAGGGCAGAGTCTTTAAAAAAAAAACAAGAGGGTGATTGGAAGAATGCTCTGTTGCATCTTTAAGGGCCAATCAGAGCAACAAAACATGTGATGTAAGCACTACCAAGCTGCGCCTGCGCCCCTACCGAAGGAGTAAACTCCATAAAGAATGGCAAAACGCTCACCATGGCGACTGTAGACATGTCAGTACACGACTTTTGTTGTTTTGAAAAGAAAACAACTCATTGCTGTTCTTTGTTATTCTTTTGACTGAGACATTTCATAAAGTTCTGATAAAACTGGCGCTTTAGCAGCATCCACGCTAATGTTTTCTGCCATAATTGCACAGGCCTCTTCTAGCTGCTTCCTTGTCAGGACTCCGCCGCACCCGAAAGTACTGCCCCTCGTCGCTGACTGGTCTTGTCACTTTCTAACCGGGCCCAAACGGTTCCAATGGGAGCCTTGCAAGATGGATTCGCCAGTGAGAAACACTACGGAAACGGGCGTATGCATCTGCTTTGCAAGGTTACTTGTTTACATGATGCACTTACAAGCATGGGTTTCATGTGATTAATATGTGGCCATAATGCTTGGATATTTCAGATCATCAAACCAATTTAAATATTAGACAAAGATAACTTGAATAAATACAAAATGTAGTTTTAAAGGGATCATTTCATGTACTAAAGGGATAAGCCATCCAAACCGGTCTGGCCCTATGTGAAAAGTAATAGCCCCTCCTGTTAAATCAGGAACTGTGATTAACCACATTTTTTGGAACAGTGAGTTCAAATTCACTAGCCACACCCAGGCCTGATTACTGCCAGACCTGATGAAAAAAGAAATCACGTAATCACCTGAAGTAGGCTAAAAGATCTCCAAAAGCAGCACATCATGCCATGGCCTAAAGAAATTCAAGCACTGATAAGAAACAAAGTCATAAACATCTATTGGCCTCGAAGAGTTACAACGCCTTTTAAGGCTTTTGGGACTCCAGCAAACCAGAGCCATTATCCAAAAAGGGAGACAACTCGGAACAGTGGTCAACCTTACCAGGAGTAGCTAGCCTACCAAAATTACTCCAAGAGTGAATCAATGACTCATCCAGGACATTACAAAAGAACCTAGAACAACATTTAAACACCTGCTGGCCTCTCTTGACTCAGTTAAGGTCAGTGTTCATCATTCAACAAGAAAGAGACTGAGAAAAATGGCATACATGGAAGAGGTCAGAGGTGAAAACCACCGCTGACCTAAAAGAACTAAAAGAGATCCCACATCTTCCAAAAAACATCTTGATGATCCAGACCATGAGACTTTTAGGAAAGTATTCTGTGGACTGAGGAGACAAAAGATGAACTATTTGGAAGGTGTGTGCCCGTTACATCAGGAATTAAACTAACACGGCATTTCATAAAAAGAAATAAACATGGTGGTGACAGTGTGATGGTCTGGGGCTGCTTTGCTGCCTCAGGACCTGGACCACTTTTTGTAATTGATGGAACCATGAATTCTGCTCTCTACCAGAAAATCCTGAAGGAGAATGTCCAACCATGAGTTTGTGACCTCAAGCTCAAGTGTACTTGGGTTATGCAGGAGGAGAATGAAACACACGGGCAAGTCCACCTCTGAATGGATTAAACAAAGAAAAGGAAGTTGGCGTAGACAAAGTCCAGACATAAATCTGATTGAGATGCTGTGGCATAACCTTAAACTTGAATGTTCATACTCAAAAACCCTCCAATGTGGCTGATTTAAAACAGTTCTACAAAGAAGAGTGGGCCAAAATTCCTCCACGGTGATGTGACTTATCCCCAAACCCCTGTGCGCGGTTGTTGCCATCGACGGTTGCTCAGCCAGTTATTAGGTTTAGGGGACAATTACTTTTTTACACAGGGCCAGGCAGATTTGGATGGCCTTTTCTATTAATAAATGAAATCATCATTTTAAAACGTAATTTTATATATACTCTGGTTATCTTTGTCTGATATTAAAATTTGTTTGATGATCTGAAACATTTAAGTGTGACAAATATGCAAAAAATAAGAAATCAAGAAGGGGGCGGATACTTTTTTACAGTAAAGTAGTTGTTTCTTGCATTAATTTATTAAAAAAATTGTTTGGATGAGTTGAACAAAAGGCAAAAATAAAGCAACTATACAAAAAAGATATTATTGGCAGGTACATGGAGGATAAAAGGCTATGTAAGGAATGCTCTATTTATTTGATCGCACTGGGGGAATATTTGGATTGTAACACACTAGTATTACTCCTTGGTCATTGTTTCCTTTGCTTGTTTGTTGTTTCAATTATGGTTAGAAATACAGTCGTTCATTCATAAAATGTACACATTTTTTCAAACTCACATTCTAATCACTTCCATGTGAGAGCAGCATTATATCTGGGGCATGTGGGAGTTTCTCTTGTAAAGCAGTCTCCTTTTACTGTTTTTTGTTCAGTGTTAATTTTGTGTGATCTCACCCGTCTGTTGGTGAAGTAGGTGAAGCATTCCTTCAACAGGATGGTTTTCAGCATGTCAGGTTCCATCACAGCCAGCATGGGCCTCTTAAACTCATAAGTACTGGACATTTACACAAATATAAATGTTGGGACTTTAGGGTACAGCATCAACCATCATATATTTATTTTGTAATCACTGCCATCCATCCATTTGCTTTAAAGTTTACCCTTCAGGCCCTGTTGTTCAGAAAGTTTTATTCAGAGAAAATGATCGAAATTGGTTAACTTTTTATGTCTTGATCACTTAACCCAGCTCACTGTCCCTGTTTTCAAAGAAAAGCTGGATAGGATCAACCTGGTCCATGTAGAGATGTTTGTTTTTGATTTAAAAGTTTTACTCTACATACTTTGTCCACAGGAGGTGTGAAAATCAACTCAAATCCAAAGTTCCTCACAACTGCTTTAAAGTTCCTGTGAACAACTCGGGTTTGTGCTGATTTTGGCGCCTCCTGTGGACAAAGCTATACCCTTTATCTCTTTACTGATCCTGCCCTGTGTCCTGGGAAAACAGGAACAGGAAGAGAGAGAAAGGAATGACATATGTAAGGATAAAAATCCACAGGTTTGGGTAGTGATGTCAGGCCTGCTCACAGAAATGGATGGGCCTCCAATAGGCCCGGGTAATGGACCCTCCCTAGATTCCATTTAATAACATCAACACACGCAGGCTGGTTTTGTAGCATTTAGTACTAGCTCCCTCACTAGCATTTGAATCTTGGGCCCATCTTCAATCACCTTATGAGCAGATTGAAAACATTTTTTTTTGCAGGTCTTCACATTTCTATAGGCAAGGAGTAAAGGTCTGCACATCTTGAAGCTCCCATATCAGGTTTTTATTAGCAACCAAGTGCTTTTTGAAACAGCATGCTCTTCTTCAGAGTTGTCACAAGTCTGAAGCAAAATATGGTTAAGCGGCAAAATTGGAAAAGGGGTTAGAGCAGCAAAAAAAAAAAAAAAAACGCGAAAAAGAGGTTAAAAGAGGCAAAAACAATGGATCAGCAGCAAATGTGATTTAAGAAAGGAAAAATTGGCAGAAAAATGGTGAAAAGTGGCAAAATGTGTCAAAAGTGGCAAAAAAATTTGTGTAAGGATTTAAAAAACGTCTTAAAGTAGCAAAAATGTGCGATAAAATTGGTGAAAAGCGTTGGAAACAGTGATGGTTGCTTGATGCAACCTGATGTCATCACTACCCAGAATGCATTGTATAAAATTGGCAGCCCACATGGGAAACTACTTCTAAATGTACTCCAAAATATAAAATCTAACGTTTGTCTTTAAACAGTATACATGTAGAAGACACTAAGGTCTTCATGAATTACTATGCAAGTGCGGACGTAAGCCGCTAACTATTGAGAGGTTCAAGGGTCAGACCCTCGCAGTTTTACAGCACGTAATAAAATAATGTTTTTCTTGGTGCTCAGTAAAGTTCTGCTCATGCTTTAAGAGGCTCTGAATACTCACCCCCATATCTTGCCAAACTTCTTTTGATTCTCTGTGTCATCCAGATAATAAACCTAAAAAAAGAGTTACTTAACTCACACTTTTTAGAAAAATCATCATTTTCTGTTACTTAAATGACACACCATTTTAAAAATTAGTGACTTAAATGTAAAGATTTACATACTTTGTGGAGCCTGCCAATTGTGCCGAAGTACATGTATGGCTTGAGACTTGGGATCCCCAACGTCTCAAATATTCCATAACTAGAGTAGCCATACCTGTGGGAAACAAAGACAGTCAGTTATGTCTCTAGACAGTCAAAAATCATCAGTAAGTGTCAACAGTAGAGGAAATGGCTACACTTTGGTGCTTTAAACGCCTTTCTTTTAGTCATCTGAAACACTAAGACTGAATCAGCTTGTTCTCCTTACATGACAAATAAGCAGATGAATGTGATCAGCAGGATCCATGTTTCTAAAGAGAAAAAGAGAAAGTAGCCCATGGTTCTCTTTTGTTCGGCCAAGTTGTGGTAAATTCAGCTTTGCTCTGCACTGATCTCTGCAGTGCAGTGCCAGGCTCAAGAGGGGTGGCCTGTTCTCTCTGTGTTATGTAACAAGTGTGGCCTCTCACCTCCTTTTGTCAGGACAACACCAATGCACCACCCAGACTTCTGAGAAAATGTTAGGACATGTGCTCAGTCCAGCACAGATAACAAAGAAATGTGTCTAAGTAAAACAAATGAGAGCCTCCACCTGGGACAATGCAGGTTTAAGGCCTGAATACTCCTCTATTGTGCCAACATAATCAAGAAGATAAAGCGTGACCAAATACAAGATTCATCGTTGTTTTCATAGATACTGCTTGGATCCTGAAGCATTTAACTAAAACAAGATTAAGTCTTATCTGAATTAATGGACATTTCATGAACTTTGTGTGCATTTCATCTTTTATAACACAGCAATAAAATCATTCAGATCCCAAAAACTGCAGAGTCAGTGATGTCTCATCTGATTAAACTTGATACTAATAGACTCTTCTTGGTCTCTGTTGTCAATTATTTACTGAGCTTTGCATGCTGGCTTGGATAACCTCCCACATACTTCCTTTACTCACGCAACAGGTCCATCCAGCTCGGTATAAAAAAGCTTTGGATTTGATTTGTGGCTTCAGTGGAACTTTTTCTGCCACTGACTGACGACAGGGAAAGGTGCAGAGATGGGCTACCTGTTCTTTTTCTCCACTGAGACATGGACCCTCCTGGTTGCCTTTGTTACTCTGTTATTTGTGTAAGTGTTGAAGAACCACTGTCTGGCTTATTTATCTGTGTTTGTTAGCATGTTTTAGTGTGATAAAAATCTTTTCTTTTCTCTTACATTGTTCTTTTTTTGTTTTTACACAGGTACGCTATGTGGCCGTACAACACATTCAAGAAAATGGGCATCCCTGGTCCCAATCCGATCCCTTTTTTCGGCACTATGCTGGCATATAGAAAGGTTGGTAAATGAGGCATCACACCATAACAGTAGAGTCTCAGCAAGGTAAATAGTGGTGTAAAAGAACTCCTGAAGAGGATAATAGGGCAGTGTTTTTTGTAAAAAAATCTCCTAAGTATGTTAGTTTATTGAGTGTAGCTTGGTGCAGAAGCTTGCATTGTTATTTCTGAGAAACAGGGCAAAATACTGACCAAAGCAGGTCTTTTCTCGCCCTCAGAGGTCTAAGCTAGATTTGAATCTTCAAAAGAATTTCACTTGACATTTGTCTCAGTATAGTGACACTGTTTCATAGTTTTACCACTTTATTTTAGTAGTCTGAATCATTGCTTGTAAACCCATTGGCCAATGTGGGTCAAAAAGGTTTTTTATGAACAATTTCCTCTTCATGATTAGTGTAATAATGATACGACTGCATAATGGTAACTAACCCCATGGTATAAGGCAACAAGGATTATGGGGGGAAAAGCAGGACTGTTTCTATTTGGAGGTTGACTTGAGAAAAGTATGCCAAATGCAGTGGAATTCAAGCTTAGCTAGGGCTTCAAGCAGCACTGAAGGGCCATCACACGCCGGTGCATGGCGACTGTCGGTGTAAGTCAATTCTTGGTACAACATTCAGTGTGATCCTGCACAGCAGAGAGAGCGAAGAGATCCTCCCAGGACTGTGATTAAATAAAAATAATGAGCATATTGCACTTAACCCTCCTGTTGTCCTTGGGTCAATTTGACCCGATTCTGAAATTTGAAAAGTCGTAACTGTGTTTTTCTTCCATATTATTGCCTGAAAAAAATCATACCATAAATAACAAAAAAAAAAGTGTTATGTATATATCAATGTGTTGGAAACAAGTTTAGTAAAAACAAAAAAACTGTTAACCATTTTATACCTCATGCTCTATAAGCAGTCAAAAAAGACCAGGTCAATTTGACCCGGGAGGACAAAAGGTGCATAGTAAAAACGAAGACAACAGGAGTTAAAGACCCTGTAAAGTGAATCCAAAGTTTTAGTCGTAACACACTTGATATGTTGGAATATGGCTGCTGTAAATTTGAAAACACTGAGATCTACATGTGACTGAATTCTGGATTTAGACTGTTAAAAAGTTTTTCACCTCTTTCCTTGCTGGGTTTAATTTGAGAGGGGCAAGTATGTTGGCTGGTGACATTATGATCCCACAGTAGGGAATGACCCCGTCCCTCTAAATCACAGAGCAGTTCATCTAAGTACAGTCTGTTATCTGATGTCACTGCCTTTATGGAAAGTTAACAGTCAGTTAAATGCTGTTTTTTCCTTCATGGTGAGGTAATTTGCCAAATCTATCAGCCACAGTGGTCTATGGATCATTTAGTGTATCATGAAAAAGATTTTAGACAGAAAAAAACTCTCTCTTCTGGCACAGAGCCAGGCCACTGCGCTCTGTTCATAAGGTCAAGGGGCAGGATAAAGGTGTGAGAACTTTTCCATTCTGTTTGTAACATTTTTACATTTTAAAGGATTGTATTTTTCCTGAGTTGGCGTGGCTTCAGCTTATTCAACGGTCACACCCACACCATCCTGTAGCAGATTTTACTGCCTTATTTGTCATGATTCTGTAGCTTAGTTTTCTAACTTGGAGAAGTTTTATTTGACTACAGTTAGAACAAGGGGGTTCATGACACAGTGACCTGTCATACAACAATCCTAAATACAGATTCATTTTCATTTTCCAAAGTCTTTAATATGTGAATTAGTACTGGCTGTCAACACTAGGTGGCAGTATGAAAACTAAGATATGATCTAGGTAGGACTGATGTTTTCATTATTATTTCAAATTGAAAGAAGATTGAAAAATTATTTAGAGGTGTTTCTGGCTTCTTACAGCAGGTGGCGCTACAGCAAAACCATGAAATTACTCTTTAAATGTGTTGAGGGGCAGACCTTGATCATACATGTGAAATATGAGTGAAATCAGATGTGGCATAAGGGAGTTATGGCACCTTCCTGTCAAATTGGTGACATACCAAATGCTCTCCATCACCACTGAGACATCCTAAATAAAACATGTATGTGTTGTGGACAAATACTTAAAGGTCACAAATTATGCAAAATACACTTTTTCAGGCTTTACTAACTAAAATATGTGCCCCTGGCCTGTCCACAATCCCCCCAAGAATCAGAAAAATCCACACACCCCTGTCCTGTTAAAATGAACTGATGTTGATTTAGAATATAATCTTCTTGTCTGTTTAGGGTTTCTTCACATTTGATGAAGACTGCTTCAAGAAATATGGTAAAACATGGGGGTAAGTCTGCCTGCTTCACTGAGAATTTTTGCATTTATCTCATGTAAATTTGATTGTTTCCTCTGAGCTGCTTGTCTGTTGACATTGAACATCTCATTACAGAAATGTCCCTCATGATTATCATTTTCTCTTCACTTTCTGTTTCTAGCATTTTCGATGGTCGTCAGCCTGTGCTGTGTATCACAGACCCCGCCATGGTCAAAACTGTTCTGGTCAAGGAGTGTTACTCTCTCTTCACCAACCGCAGAGTACGTACCCTTACACTAAAACTCATTCATTCACTCATAAAGGTTTTGTGCTTCTTATCTTAACTCTCTTTCTAACTGTGTTGCAGAACTTCTACCTAAATGGACCCCTGTATGATGCCGTTTCCATCGCTGAGGACGATCAGTGGAGGAGGATCCGCAGCGTCCTCTCTCCTTCCTTCACATCAGGGAGGCTGAAAGAGGTACAGTCTTCTACTGTGCTCAACTTTTTTCTTTCAAACATTTTCAACCTTTTTGTGACCCCCTGAATTATCTTGCAGTACTTTTGGGGGTCTTAAAAATAGCCTGTTTAAAGATGTAGCCTCTGTGCATTGGTTATTGGCTATTCTACATTTTTCTTGTTGCCATAATTTAAAAAATGCTGTGAAGATGGTTACTTTAGGCTGGTGGTTGACATGGATTGACTCATTTCATTCTTTTACCCATTTTATTGCCGCTGGCAGTCCTACTAAATATAAGCCAATAGTCTAGCAGTGCCTTTTTAACAGCTTTTCTTTTTCATTTCAGACTGATAATATCTTGCATACCAATTAAATATTCTGTTGTTTCCCCTCCTGTATCGTATTTAACTTGTTTGTTGTTATAATTCTCAACTGTCTCATTCTGATCCTCAGATGTTTGACATAATGAAACGCCACTCTGCTAACCTGATCAGCAATATGAAAAAGAAAGCCGACAAAAATGAGCCCTTGGAGATGAAAGAGTAAGAACACCAATGATCTAACATTTCAAGTTTCGTTTTTCAGAAAATGTCTGAAATCCGGTCAGTATAAGTGTGAAAGTCAGTATTTGATGTGTCTGTGTGCTCTTTAGGTTCTTTGGACCTTACAGTATGGACGTAGTGACCAGCACAGCCTTCAGTGTAGACATCGACTCACTCAACAACCCCTCAGACCCGTTTGTCAATAACATCAAGAAGATGCTGAAGTTTGACCTGTTAAACCCACTCCTCCTCCTTGTTGGTACAAAATTAACTTTTGTGTTAAAAAAGTTTTTTTTTTTTACAGTTTTGAAAATCAGTTGGCAAAAAAACAACAATATTTACACCGCGTTCCACATTATTATGCAAATTGGATTTTGGTGTCATAAACATTCAATTTTTTGTTTTACAAAAATTGTTTTTCCAACCAATGCTCACAAGCAGAAACAGTTGCAGTGGACCCAGAAATACATGAAGACTAATTTTCAGTCTTGTTTACTGATGAGTGCCATGCAACCCTGGATGGTCCAGAGGGACGGAGTAGTGGATGGTTGGATGGCCACCATGTCCCAACAAGGCTGCAACATCAGCAAGGATGTGGCAGGGTCATGTTTTGGGCTGGAATCATGGGGAGAGAGCTGGTGGGCCCCTCTAGGGTCCCTGAAGGTGTGAAAATGACCTTGGCAAAGTATATAGAGTTTCTGACTGACCACTTTCTTCCATGGTACAAAAAGAAGAACTGTGCCTTCTGTAGCAAAATTATCTTCATGCATGACAATGCACCATCTCATGCTGCAAAGAATACCTCTGTGTCATTGGCTGCTATGGGCATAAAAGGTGTGATCCTCATCCTCCCCTGACCTCAACCCTATTGAGAACCTTTGGAGCATCCTCAAGCGAAAGATCTATGAGGGTGGGAGGCGGTTCACATCAAAACAGAAGCTCTGGGAGGCTATTCTGACATCTTGCAAAGAAATTCAAGCAGAAACTCTCCAAAAACTCACAAGTTCAATGGATGCAAGAATTGAGAAGGTGATATCAAAGAAGGGGTCCTATGTTAACATGTAACTTGGCCTGTTAAGATGTTTTCTATTTAAATAGCTTTTGATTTCAGTAAATATGACCTCCTAATGCCGCAAATTCAACAAATGACTATTTTCAGTTCTTCCCAGCCTATAAAATGTTCAGAAACTCTGTTGTCCATAATAATTTGGAACAGTGCATTTTGGTTTTTTTTTTTTAAGTTATCTTTGGGAGATTTGTTCAATAAAATTTGAATTATGCCTTAACGGTTGATGACTTTAAAATTCTACTGACTTTCATTTGCATCGACTATTTAGGAAAACCAGAGAAAAATATCATTTCCATAGTAATTTGGAACGTGATGGATATCAGGTGGCTTACTGTGAGTGTTTGCAGCCCTTAATAACTGTGTTGCTCTCTGCTTTACTCCAGCTTTCTTCCCCTTTATGGGTCCAGTATTGCAGAAGTTTGAGTTTTCCTTCTTCCCTGCATCTGTCACTGACTTCTTTTATGCTGCGCTGCAAAAGTTAAAGACAGAGCGGGAGACCAACAAGAAAAAGGTAAGACTGTCTGTGCATGTGTGTATTTACTATATGAACCCTTTGTAAAAGCAAAATCAGAGATATAAATAAAGCTATCTTTACTTGTAGGCTCGAGTGGATTTCCTTCAGCTGATGATTGACTCTCAGAAGGAGAATGACCCCAGTGGAGCAGTTCATGAAAAAGGTAGCACACATACTGTACACAGACATGCAGTGCCTACACATAAATAGAAGCACAACTTAAATGATCCTAAATAAATCCCATTCCATCTCCCTAGGTTTAAGCGACCATGAGATCCTCTCTCAAGCAATGATCTTCCTCTTTGCTGGTTATGAAACAAGCAGCAGCTCTCTCACTTTCTTGGCTTACAACCTGGCAAGAAACCCCGATGTTATGAAGAAGCTACAGAAGGAGATCGACACCACCTTCCCCAACAAGGTACGTTGGTAGCACCAGCTGTATATAACATGACTCCATTGTGATTACTTTGTATACTTGAAGGGGTAGTGAGGCCGATGGCAGGAATAGGATACCCCCCATGGAGCCTAGAGATGAGCAGAAGACCTGTGAGGATCTGGACAAAATGCTGATTAACTGAGTGGAGGTGGCTGGGGTGGAGGAGGGTTACAGCGTCCGCTGACATTGGAATTTAATATATGACAGGTGTTGGGGCGCAGGTGGCCTAGTGGTTTAAGGTGCGCCCCATGTACACGGTCGGCCTGTGTTCAAAACGGCCTGTGGCACTTTCCCACATGTCTCTCCTCAGCTCTCTCATCCCCGTTTCTGATTCTGTCCACTGTCCTATTCTGTTAATAAAGGCATAAATGCCCCCAAAAAAATCTTAAATATATATGACAGGTGCAGGGTGATTGGACATACAAGGTTGTTTGCTTAAGAGAGTAGATGCCCCTTATCAGCTGAAGAGGGAATGAAAGGAAGAAGGGAGCGATACTAACAAGTGGTGACAAATGACTGAGTAAGAAAAGACTTCCGTTGAGCTCCATTTTTATTTCCAGAGGTTGCTGCTTGGGTAGTAGTTTGGTTAGGGCAGTTTGTTGAAGCTCTTATTTTTACCTTATACATCAGAGTTGCGGTCTCCTGTAAAAAGAGAGCAAAGTAAAGTAATGATACATAGAAATCTTTTTCAAAGTGTCTCTGTGTTTGTGCAGGCTCCTGTAGAGTACCAGGCTCTCATGCAGATGGAGTATCTAGAATCCGCTATCAACGAGTCTCTCCGATTGTACCCCATTGCTGCACGTCTGGAGCGTGTTGCTCAGGCCTCCGTGGAGATTAATGGCCTTGTGATACCAAAGGGGATGGTTGTCATGGTACCCACATGGCCCATGCACCGGGACCCTGATGTGTGGCCTGAACCAGAGGAGTTTAAACCAGAAAGGTGAGGAAAGAAACCTGTTTGGAGAAAATCTTAACCACTGAGGGTCAGTTTTTCAATTCTGTGTGTGTTTGCACCCCTAGGTTCAGCAAGGAGAACAAAGACAAAATTGATCCTTACATATACATGCCTTTCGGGGCCGGGCCAAGAAACTGTATCGGGATGCGTTTTGCTCTGGTGATGATGAGACTAGCAATAGTGGAGATCCTCCAGAGGTACAGCTTCGCTGTGTGTAAGGAGACTGAGGTAAGACCAAACATGTTCAACTTTACCCTTGTTATCAATGCTTTTATATGACTTTATATGACACTGAGTGATACTCTCTAAGAACTATTCATTGCCAGATTGACTGTGATATTGAGGGTTATATAATGTCCAGGCGATGACAAGCTATCTGTTTATTGCGTAATGTTTGTACCCTTTGTGACAGTTCAGATTGTTTGCAGATTAAAACAAACAAGGTAGACTTTTATGCCTTGTTAGCTTTGATTACACTAGTTTTCTCTTCATGTTCCTTTTCCTACCAGATCCCCTTTGAGATGGATGTCCAGGGCCTGCTGGCTCCAAAACGGCCCATCAAACTCAAGCTGGTGCCAAGGTCTGAGACTGCAGGCTAAAGAAACAACATGCTGAAATATCATCCTTTTGGTGCTCTGAAATTGTATTATTTCATGTTGTTTGTAGTCATAATGTGAAGACATGAGATTCCTCTTTTTAGTAGTGGAAAGTGACGAAGTGCTTTCAAACAAACTGTGTAAATAGTAAATTTTAATATTCTTTTACTATTGATTAGCCATTTTCTTTTTCTTCATATTTTTACTCATTACACATTAATTTCTCCTTTTTCTATACAGTCAAATTACAATATTCAAACAAAATGTAGTTTTAAAGTGATAATTTCATGTACTAAAGGGATAAGCCATCTAAACCTGTCTGGCCCTATGTGAAAAGTAATTGCCCCTCCTGATAAAATCAGGAATTAACTGTGATTAAGCACATTTATATGTAAAAAGTAAAAAAAAAGAGAAAGGGGCAGATACTTTTTTTTTACAACAAATTAGTTGTTTCTTGCATTAATCTATTTTAAAAATTGTTTGGATTAGTTGAACAAATGGCAAATATAAAACACTATACAGAAAAGATATTGGCAGGTACATGGAGGTTACAAGGCTGTGTAAGGATAAGATATCCTGGTTTGAATGAGGATTTGGACCTGTCATGTTTTTTGTAATGCATTTTAGTGTTCTTCATGTTTTTCACAGACCTATATATTAGATGTTAATGTGTTTTGAGTGTATTTTGATTGTTTGTTTTATTTGTTATTATTTTCATATTAAGGTTCATTCTGTCTTCTTTTATTGCTGATTACTCTGTAATTGGTCTCATCTGCCTCATCTTTCTCTGAGTTTGTGGTTGCCTCTAACTGGTCATCACTGGTATTGGGAGAGGCCACACTATAATGCCTGATTAGTGAGCCCTGTGTGAAGATTTTCTCCTGGCTTTTCTTCTCTCTGATTCATGTGACTGCCTTCACTAGCTGTAGTCTACAGTGTTGTGACCACAACACAAATGTTTGTTAGCCCTGACGAAGACCAACTTGGTGGAAACATGTTGGCTTTTTAATGATTTGGCTATTACAATAAAGGCTTTTTAGTATTTCCTTCCTCATTTGTACTATTTTTGTGTTTGGATTGCCTGGTTTTCTCCCTTTTTTGGGCTGTGCAAGGAATATTCTATTTATTTGATAGCACTGGGTGAATATTTGGATTGTAAGATGCTAGTATTACTTCTTGGTTATTGTTTCCTTTGTGTTGTTTCAATTTTGGGTAAGAGTTTCTCTTGTAAAGCAGTCTCCTTTTGTTGTTTGTTGTGTTTCAGTGTTAATTTTGTGTGATCTCACCCGTCTGTTGGTGAAGTAAGTGAAGCACTCCTTCAACAGGATGGTTTTCAGCATGTCAGGTTCCATCACAGCCAGCATGGGCTTCTTTAACTCATAAGTACTGGACATTTACACAAACATAAATGTTGGGACTTTAGGGTACAGCATCAACCATCATATATTTATTTTGTAATCACTGCCATCCATCCATTTGCTTTAAAGTTTACCCTTCAGGCCCTGTTGTTCAGAAGGTTTTATTCAGAGAAAATGATCGAAATTGGTTGACTTTTTATGCCTTGATCACATAACCAAGCTCACTGTCCCTGTTTTCAAAGAAAAGCTGCATAGGATCAACCTGGTCCATGTAGAGATGTTTGTTTTTGATTTAAAAGTTTTACTCTACATACTTTATCCACAGGAGGTGTGAAAATCAACTCAAATCCAAAGTTCCTCACAACTGCTTTAACATTCCTGTGAACAACTCGGGTTTGTGCTGATTTTGGCGCCTCCTGTGGACAAAGCTATACCTTTTATCTCTTTACTGATCCTGCCCTGTGTCCTGGGTAAACAGGAACAGGAAGAGTGAGAAAGGAATGACATATGTAAGGATAAAAATCCACAGGTTTGGGTAGTGATGTCAGGCCTGCCCACAGAAATGGATGGGCCTCCAGTAGGCCCAGGTAATGGACCCTCCCTAGATTCCATGTAATAACATCAACACATGCAGGCTGGTTTTGTAGCATTTAGTACTAGCTCCCTCACTAGCAATTGAATCTTGGGCCCATCTTCAATCACCTTTTGAGCAGACTGAAAAAAACTTTTTGTGGGTGGTCTTAACATTTTATAGGCAAGGAGACAAGTTCTGCACACTAAGGAGCTCCCATATCAGGTGTTTATTAGCAAACAAGTGATGTTTTGAAACAGCATGCTCTTCTTCATAGTTGTCACAAGTCTGAAGCAAAAAAATGGTTAAGCGGCAAAATTGGAAAAGTGGTTAGAGTGGCAAAAAAGCAGCGAAACAGAGGTTAAAAGAGGCGAAAACAATGAATCAGCAGCAAATATGATTTAAAGGTGCAGTGTGTAATATTTAGCCTAGTAGCATTTAGCTGAACAAACTTGGTAAAATTAAGCAAAACATTTCTGAGACTGTCTGTCTAAATAAGTGTTTAGTCATCTAAATTAAAAAATAGCTATTTTGAAAAAAAACAACAACTCAGAATAAACCTTTAATTCATACATAGAGTGGGGACCCTCCATGGAGGCCGCCATCTTGGATTTTTACATGTTTCCATGGTAACATAGAGGAAAAAAGAAAGAAAGGATAAGTAAAGTTGTTGTATTGTATTGTATTGTATTCACATTACAGAAACACATTAAATCCAACTGGTTGCCACAGTTTTCAGCAGAGAAATGCAATCTAGAACCCACTTCTAGATGTTGATATTCAGTTTTACACACCGCACCTTTAAGAAAAGAAAAATTGGTGGTAAAATAGTGAAAAGTGGCAAAAATGGGTCAAAAGTGGCAAAAAATGTGTGTGAAGTTTGCACAGTCAGTGATGATTTGGGCTGCCATGGCATCTGGCATGGTCTACTGTGTTTTGTGAAGTCCACAGTCAACGCAGCCATCTGCCAGGACATTTTAGAGCACTTCATGCTTCCTTCTGCTGACAAGCTTTATGGAGATGCTGATTTCATTTTCCAGCAGGACTTGGCACCTGCCCACACTGCCAAAGCTGCCAAAAGCTGGTTCAATGACCATGGTGTTACTGTGCTTGATTGGCCAGCAAACTGGCCTGACCTGAACCCCATAGAGAATCTATGGGGTATTGTCAAGAGGAAGATGAGAAACACCAGACACAACAATGCAGATGACCTGAAGGCTGCTATCAGAGCAACCTGGGCTTCCATTACACCTGAGAGGTGCCACAGGCTGGTCACCTCCATACCACGCCGCATTGATGCAGTAATTCATGCAAAAGGAGGCCCAACTGAGTATTGAAGGCATAGAAATGAACATACTTTTCAGAAGCCTGACATTTCTGTTGAAAATATCCTTTTTTTAAATTGATCTTATGTAATATTCAAATTTCTTGAGACACTGAATTTTGGGTTTTCTTACCTGTAAGCCATAATCATCAATATTTCAAGAAATAAAGGCTTGAAATACTTCACTCTGTGTGTAATGAGTCTATATTATATACGGGTTTCACTTTCAGAAACAAGTGACAAAAAATATTCAACTTTTTCTTGATCTAATTTTTTGAGATGCACTAGTATATGCTGTTAAATGTTGAATATTCACTTTTGTTCATCTTTTATACTGTTTCATGTGTACTCCTTTAAAAGATCTAACATCATACAAAATTTAATTGAAGCCTAAATAGAAAAAGTTGTGTTTTTTATTTAACAAACATATTTTTGTATAAAAAGAGACTATTACTTTAATAACTCAACAGCACTGAAGAAACATATTGTAAGCATATTCATTTCAAACAAATTAAACTCCCTCTGACGGTGGTGACTTTAGAACTGACGGCGGTGACACTAATGATGGTGATTCTACTGGTGTTTTTATATTCCTAGCTTGTTCTCATACCCAACGCTTTTTCATTTTGTTCCTATCCTTTGTTACCTCTTGAAGTTTATTTTCACATAGCTTTCATCTCTCTACAGTATCTTGCTCCTGCTATAGCCTGCCTACTCCGAATTGGCGCATGTATGGCCTGATCCACTGGACTGTCTGGGGGAGTTTCCTGGTGATGTGTGGGGGTGGGACAAAAACTTGATACAGCATAGTATATTTATATACTATACTTTGTATGGTGCTATATCGTATCGTCTTCCCCTAAGTATGTTAGTTTATTGAGTGTAGCTTGGTGCAGAAGCTTGCATTGTTATTTCTGAGAAACAGGGCAAAATACTGACCAAAGCAGGTCTTTTCTCGCCCTCAGAGGTCTAAGCTAGATTTGAATCTTCAAAAGAATTTCACTTAACATTTGTCTCAGTATAGTGACACTGTTTCATAGTTTTACCACTTTATTTTAGTAGTCTGAATCATTGCTTGTAAACCCATTGGCCAATGTGGGTCAAAAAGGTTTTTAATGAACAATTTCCTCTTCAAGATTAGTGTAATAATGATACGACTGCATAATGGTAACCAACCCCATGGTATAAGGCAACAAGGATTATGGGGGGAAAAGCAGGACTGTTTCTATTTGGAGGTTGACTTGAGAAAAGTATGCCAAATGCAGTGGAATTCAAGCTTAGCTAGGGCTTCAAGCAGCACTGAAGGGCCATCACACGCCGGTGCATGGCGACTGTCGGTGTAAGTCAATTCTTGGTACAACATTCAGTGTGATCCTGCACAGCAGAGAGAGCGAAGAGATCCTCCCAGGACTGTGATTAAATAAAAATAATGAGCATATTGCACTTAAAGACCCTGTAAAGTGAATCTTAAGTTTTAGTGGTAACATACTAGATATATTGGAATATGGTTGCTGTAAACGTGAAAACACTGAGATCTACATGTGACTGAATTCTGGATTTAGACTGTTAGAAAGCTTTTCACCTCTTTCTTGGCTGGGTTTAATTTAGGAGGGGCAAGTATGTGGGCTGGTTACATTATGATCCCACAGTAGGGAATGACCCCGCCCCTCTAAATCACAGAGTAGTTCATCTAAGTACAGTCTGTTGTTATCTGATGTCACTGCCTTTATGGAAAGTTAACAGTCAGTTAAATGCTGTTTTTTCCTTCATGGTGAGGTAATTTGCCAAATCTATCAGCCACAGTGGTCTATGGATCATTTACAGTGGTGTGAAAAAGTATTTGCCCCCTTTCTGATTCCTGAGTTTTTTGCATATTTATCACACTTAAATGTTTTGGATCATCAAACCAATTTTTATATTTCACTAAGACCACCCAAGTAAATGGAAAATGCAGTGTTTGAAAGATTATTTAATTTTTTAAGGGGGGAAAACTCCAAACCTCTCTGGCCCTGTGTGAAAAAGTAATTGCCCCCCATGTTAAATCATGAGTTAACTGTGATTAACCACAGTTTTTGGAAAGCTGAGTTCAATTTCACTGGCCACACCCAGGCCTGATTACCGCCAGATTTGTTGAATCAAAAGAGCACTTACATAGAAACTGTCAGACAAAATGAAGTAGGCTACAAGATCTCAAAAAGAAACGCATCATGCCCCGAGCCAAAGAAATCCAAGAACAAATGAGAAACAAAGTGATTGAAATCTATCAGTCTGGAAAAGTTTACAAAGCCATTTCCAAGGCTTTGGGACTCCAGCAAACCACAGTCAGAGCCATTATCCACAAAGGAGAAAACAAGGAACAGTGATGAACCTTCCCAGGAGTGGTCGGCCAACCAAAATCACTCTGAGAGTGCAACCATGACTCATCCAGTAGGTCACAAAAGAACCTAGAACCACATCCAAAGACCTGTAGGTCTCACTGGCCTCAGTTAAGGTCAGTGTTCATGACTCAACCATAAGAAAGACGCTGGACAAAAATGGCACCCATGGGAGAGCTCCGAGGCCAAAACCACTGCTGACCAAAAAGAGCACAAAGGCTCGTCTCACATTTTCCAAGAAACATCTTGATGATCCCCAAGACTTTTGGAGAAATATTCTGTGGACTGATGAGACAAAAGTGTAACTTTTTGGAAGGTTTGAGTCCCGTTACATCGGGTGTAAAAATAACACAGAATTTGATAATAAGAACATCATGCCAACAGTCAAACATGGTGGTGTCAGTGTGATGGTCTGGGGCTGCTTTGCTGCTTCAGGACCTGGACCACTTGCTGTGATTGATGGAACAATGAATTCTGCTGTCTACCAGAAAATCCTGAAGGAGAATGTCCAACCATGAGTTTGTGACCTCAAGCTCAAGTGTACTTGGGTTATGCAGGAGGAGAATGAAACACACGGGCAAGTCCACCTCTGAATGGATTAAACAAAGAAAAGGAAGTTGGCGTAGACAAAGTCCAGACATAAATCTGATTGAGATGCTGTGGCATAACCTTAAACTGAATGTTCATACTCAAAAACCCTCCAATGTGGCTGATTTAAAACAGTTCTACAAAGAAGAGTGGGCCAAAATTCCTCCACGGTGATGTGACTTATCCCCAAACCCCTGCGCACGGTTGTTGCCATCGACGGTTGCTCAGCCAGTTATTAGGTTCAGGGGACAATTACTTTTTTACACAGGGCCAGGCAGATTTGGATGGCCTTTTCTATTAATAAATGAAATCATCATTTTAAAACGTAATTTTATATATACTCTGGTTATCTTTGTCTGATATTAAAATTTGTTTGATGATCTGAAACATTTAAGTGTGACAAATATGCATAAAATAAGAAATCAGGAAGGGGGCGGATACTTTTTTACAGTAAAGTAGTTGTTTCTTGCATTAATTTATTTAAAAAATTGTTTGGATGAGCTGCTTTGCTGCTTCAGGACCTGGACCACTTGCTGTGATTGATGGAACAATGAATTCTGCTGTCTACCAGAAAATCCTGAAGGCGAATGTCCGGCCATCAGTATGTGCCCTCAAGCTCAAGCACTCTTGGGTTATGGGTTAAGAGTGGGTCAAAATTCCTCCACAGTGATGAGAAACACTCATCACCCGTTATCGCAAACGCTTGATTTCAGTTATTGCTGCCAAGGGTGGCACAACAAGTTATTAGGTTCAGGGGGCAATTACTTTTTCACACAGGGCCAGAGAGGTTTGGATTTTTTTCCCCCCTTAAAAAATTGGATAATCATTCAAACACTGCATTTTCTGTTTACTTGGGTTGTCGTTGTGAAATATAAAAATTGGTTTGATGATCCGAAACACTGAAGTGTGATAAATATGCAAAAAACTCAGGAATCAGAAAGGGGGAAAATACTTTTTCACACCACTGTAGTGTATCATAACAAAGATTTGAGACAGAAAACAAACTCTGTCTCTTTTCTGGCACAGAGCCAGGCCGCTGCGCTCTGTTCATAAGGTCAAGGGGCAGGGTAATGGTGTGAGAACTTTTCCATTCTGTTTGTAACATTTGTTACATTTAAAAGGATTGTATTTTTCCTGAGTTGGCATGGCTTCAGCTTATTCAACAGTCACGCCCACACCATCCTGTAGCAGATTTTACTGCCTTATTTGTCATGATTTTGTAGCTTAGTTTTCTAACTAGGAGAAGTTTTATTTGACTGAAATTTGAACAAGGGGGTTCATGACACAGTGACCTTTCATACAACAATCCTAAATACAGATTCATTTTCACTTTACAAGGTCTTTAATATATGAGGTAGTAATGGGCGGAGCAAGGGGGTTTGTGGGGCTTCAGCCCTTAATGTTTTCTTACAAGCCCCGAATCTTTCAGGTTGGTTTTAAGTATGTTTCTTAAGGCATTGCTGATCACAGCACTGAAATGTAATTTTTAAAGTAATTTTAAAAATCAGATTTTTTTTTTTACTTTTAGGAAAGTATTTATGGAGGAAGATTTGGGACATTAAAAAAATATTTGGTATGCATTTTTTTTAATTCTAAGACAAATTATAGAATTTTGACTTCTGGCAGAATTTTGACTTTTTCTTAGAACCAAAAAAAATGCATGCCAATTTTTTAATTGCCCTAATACTCTTTCGTATCGATACACTCACCCCAGTGTAAAAAAAAAAACTTTAAAATTGTTATAAAAATACAATTTTCTGCATTTTTGTGAATAAATTAATATCTCTAACCCCAGTTGTTGCTTTTTATGTGATTTGTTTGAAAATGCATCGCTTCAATTTCAACCTTTTTAACCAAATTCCTACCCTACCTATGAAATGTTACTTAAAATATAAACTTCAGGCATTTCTAGGAGGCAGAAGTAAAAATTATTTGACTCCAGCATGATGTGTCATGATTTTAGAATGATAATGACACTTATAGCTTAGTTAGGGAAAGAAAAAATGATGTTATCAATTAAGTATTTTTTTAGTTTGAACAACATTATTTCTGCCTAAATGTTGTGTAGATTTGTTGGCATTTTAAATTAAAATTTTTATTTGAGAGTGCACAGAAACAGTGCATTAAACTGTCTGATAAGCAAAAAATTCTAGGGAAGTGCCCACCCCTTGGCCATTCTTTCTTTGGGCTTAGCCCCAGATTTTAAACATGCCTGGCGCTGACCCTGGAGGTAGTACTGGCTGTCAACACTAGGTGGCAGTATGAAAACCAAGATATGATCTAGGCAGGACTGATGTTTTCATTATTATTATAAATTGAAAGAAGATTTAAAAATTATTTAGAGGTGTTTCTGGCTTCTTACAGCAGGTTGCGCTACAGAAAAACCATGAAATTACTCTTTAAACGTGTAGAGGGGCAGACCTTGATCATACATGTGAAATATGAATGAAATCAGATGTGGCATAAGGGAGTTATGGCGACTTCCTGTCAAATTGGTGACATACCAAATGCTCGCCATCACCACTGAGACATCCTAAATAAAACATGTATGTGTTGTGGACAAATACTTAAAGGTCACAAATTATGCAAAATACACTTTTTCAGGCTTTTCTAACTAAAATATGTGCCCCTGGCCTGTCCACAATCCCCCCAAGAATCAGAAAAACCCACACCCCCCTGTCCGGTTAAAATGAACTGATGTTGATTTAGAATATAATCTTCTTGTCTGTTTAGGGTTTCTTCACATTTGATGAAGACTGCTACAAGAAATATGGCAAAACATGGGGGTAAGTCTGCCTGCTTCACTGAGAATTTTTGCATTTATCTCATGTAAATTTGTTTGAAATATTTTTATTAAAGAAAATCGAATCTTCATATAGCATCCACAAAAGCATTTTGCTTTTTCCTTTACATACAAAAAAAAATTATCCAGGCCTGGCATAATTAATGAAATGAATAAGTCCTTCCATCCTTAGTAGTAGGCAAAAAACAAAAAACAAAAACATATATATATATACACATACATACATACATACATACACATATATATACACATATGCATACATACATACATACATATACACATACATATACATAAAATCTTCTTATCTAGGTACAAAGTGAACAACAGAACAATAACAAACTGTTCTCATCCCAACCCCAACCTCAACCCACCCCTGGAGTGTCACCTGAACCTATATCTGCAAAGCCAAGTGGATTATTCAACTCTGCAAAAAGGAGACCAGTGGGTGCCAAATCTTCTCAAATTTATCCAATTTGTCTTTGAGAATGAATCTAATTCTTTCTAAATGAAGTGTGTCCGTCAATTCAGTCAACCACAATTTGATAGTAGGCACTTCTTTCTTCTTCCAAAATAAAAGAATAAGTTTCTTGGCAGTGATAAGCCCATATGACAGAAGATTCTGTTGAACTACCTGTAAGCCTTTTAGTTCTTCTGCTACTCCCATAATAATCAATAGTGGATCAGGTTTAATCTCCACCCCAAAAATCTTTGAAAAAAATTTAAAGATTCCAATCCAAAAATCCTGCAGCCTTGGGCACAGGGCATAACTGTGTGTCAAAGTCGCTTCCGTTAAGTTGCATTTATCACAGCCTGGTGAAATGTCAGGAAATATTTTGTGTAGCTTCGACTTTGAGTAGTGCAGTCTGTGCAAAATTTTGAATTGTATTAGACAATGACGTGCATTTATAGAGCATGCATGCACGTATTTCAGGCTTTTGTTCCAGGTATCCTCCGATAGCTGTTTACCCAGTTCTGCCTCCCATACTGCCTTAAGGGTGTCTGTTTTTGGGGGCTATATCCTGAAATGTACAATACAGGCCGGATATTATATTCTCAGACCCAGCCAGACTTTTTAAACAGTTATCCAATTTGTCTGGCCCTGCATTTTCGAAGCCTGGTAAATATGCTCTCACGTAGCTCCTAACCTGCAGATATTTAAAAAAGTCTTGGTGCAGTAGGGCATATCTGTGCTTTAACTGTTGAAATGATGCAAAGACCCCCTCCACGTACAAATCTCCAACCTTACATATTCCCAAGTCTCTCCATCCAAGAAAGGCACCATCCAAGTTGGAAGGAGCAAAAGAGGGATTAGCTGCTATAGGGAGTAAGAAGGACATGGCCCTCAGCTTGAAATATTTAGTAATTTGTTTCCATATACGTATGGTATTATGAATAACTGGATTGCTATGGTAACTATGTTTACTTAATGATATAGGTGACAGGATAATTGCACCGTATCTCATGTAAATTTGATTGTTTCCTCTGAGCTGCTTGTCTGTTGACATTGAACATCTCCTTACATGGTGCTATAATGCTGATTTTACAAAGTGAATTTGTCTGACTGCACAGAAATGTCCCTCATGATTATCATTTTCTCTTCACTTTCTGTTTCTGGCATTTTCGATGGTCGTCAGCCTGTGCTGTGTATCACAGACCCCGCCATGGTCAAAACTGTTCTGGTCAAGGAGTGTTACTCTCTCTTCACCAACCGCAGAGTACGTACCCTTACACTAAAACTCATTCATTCACTCATAAAGGTTTTGTGCTTCTTATCTTAACTCTCTTTCTAACCGTGTTGCAGAACCTCTACCTAAATGGACCCCTGTATGACGCCGTGTCCATCGCTGAGGACGATCAGTGGAGGAGGATCCGCAGCGTCCTCTCTCCTTCCTTCACATCAGGGAGGCTGAAAGAGGTACAGTCTTCTACTGTGCTAAAACTTCTTTCTTTCAGACATTTTCAACCTTTTTGTGACCCCTCGCAATCATCTTGCAGTACTTTTGGGGGTCTTAAAAATAGCCTGTTTAAAGATGTAGCCTCTGTGCATTGGTTATTGGCTATTCTACATGTTTTTTGTTGCCATAATTTAAAAAATGCTGTGAAGATGGTTACTTTAGGCTGGTGGTTGACATAGATTGACTCATTTCATTCTTTTAACCATTTTATTGCCGCTGGCAGTCCTACTAAATATGAGCCGATAGTCTAGCAGTGCCTCTTTAACAGCTTTTCTTCTTCATTTCAGACCCATAATATCTTGCATCCCAATTAAATATTCTGTTTTTTTGCCCTCCCGTATTCTATTCAACCTGTGTTTTTATCATTCCCATCTGTCTCATTGTTATCCTCAGATGTTTGACATAATGAAACGCCACTCTGCTAACCTGATCAGCAATATGAAAAAGAAAGCCGACAAAAATGAGCCCTTGGAGCTGAAAGAGTAAGAACACCAATGATCTAACATTTCAAGTTTCGTTTTTCAGAAAATGTCTGAAATCCGGTCAGTATAAGTGTGAAAGTCAGTATTTGATGTGTCTGTGTGCTCTTTAGGTTCTTTGGACCTTACAGTATGGACGTAGTGACCAGCACAGCCTTCAGTGTAGACATCGACTCACTCAACAACCCCTCAGACCCGTTTGTCAGTAACATCAAGAAGATGCTGAAGTTTGACCTGTTAAACCCACTCTTCCTCCTTGTTGGTACAAAATTAACTTTTGTGTTACAAGTTTTTTTTTTTACAGTTTTGAAAATCAGTTGGCAAAAAAACAACAATATTTACACCGCGTTCCACATTATTATGCAGATTGGATTTTGGTGTCATAAACATTCAATTTTTTGTTTTACAAAAATTGTTTTTCCAACCAATGCTCACAAGCAGAAACAGTTGCAGTGGACCCAGAAATACATGAAGACTAATTTTCAGTCTTGTTTACTGATGAGTGCCATGCAACCCTGGATGGTCCAGAGGGACGGAGTAGTGGATGGTTGGATGGCCACCATGTCCCAACAAGGCTGCAACGTCAGCAAGGATGTGGCAGGGTCATGTTTTGGGCTGGAATCATGGGGAGAGAGCTGGTGGGCCCCTCTAGGGTCCCTGAAGGTGTGAAAATGACCTTGGCAAAGTATATAGAGTTTCTGACTGACCACTTTCTTCCATGGTACAAAAAGAAGAACCGTGCCTTCTGTAGCAAAATTATCTTCATGCATGACAATGCACCATCTCATGCTGCAAAGAATACCTCTGTGTCATTGGCTGCTATGGGCATAAAAGGTGTGATCCTCATCCTCCCCTGACCTCAACCCTATTGAGAACCTTTGGAGCATCCTCAAACGAAAGATCTATGAGGGTGGGAGGCGGTTCACATCAAAACAGAAGCTCTGGGAGGCTATTCTGACATCTTGCAAAGAAATTCAAGCAGAAACTCTCCAAAAACTCACAAGTTCAATGGATGCAAGAATTGAGAAGGTGATATCAAAGAAGAGGTCCTATGTTCACATTAACTTGGCCTGTTAAGATGTTTTCTATTTAAATAGCTTTTGATTTCAGTAAATATGACCTCCTAATGCCACAAATTCAACAAATGACTATTTTCAGTTCTTCCCAGCCTATAAAATGTTCAGAAACTCTGTTGTCCATAATAATTTGGAACAGTGCATTTTGTTTTTTGTTTTTTTTTTTAAGTTATCTTTGGGAGGTTTGTTCAATAAAATTTGAATTATGCCTTAACGGTTGATGACTTTAAAATTCTACTGACTTTCATTTGCATCGACTATTTAGGAAAACCAGAGAAAAATATCATTTCCATAGTAATTTGGAACGTGGTGGATATCAGGTGGCTTACTGTGAGTGTTTGCAGCCCTTAATAACTGTGTTGCTCTCTGCTTTACTCCAGCTTTCTTCCCCTTTATGGGTCCAGTATTGCAGAAGTTTGAGTTTTCCTTCTTCCCTGCATCTGTCACTGACTTCTTTTATGCTGCGCTGCAAAAGTTAAAGACAGAGCGGGAGACCAACAAGAAGAAGGTAAGACTGTCTGTGCATGTGTGTATTTACTATATGAACCCTTTGTAAAAGCAAAATCAGAGATATAAATAAAGCTATCTTTACTTGTAGGCTCGAGTGGATTTCCTTCAGCTGATGATTGACTCTCAGAAGGAGAATGACCCCAGTGGAGCAGTTCATGAAAAAGGTAGCACACATACTGTACACAGACATGCAGTGCCTACACATAAATAGAAGCACAACTTAAATGATCCTAAATAAATCCCATTCCATCTCCCTAGGTTTAAGCGACCATGAGATCCTCTCTCAAGCAATGATCTTCCTCTTTGCTGGTTATGAAACAAGCAGCAGCTCTCTCACTTTCTTGGCTTACAACCTGGCAAGAAACCCCGATGTTATGAAGAAGCTACAGAAGGAGATCGACACCACCTTCCCCAACAAGGTACGTTGGTAGCACCAGCTGTATATAACATGACTCCATTGTGATTACTTTGTATACTTGAAGGGGTAGTGAGGCCGATGGCAGGAATAGGATACCCCCCATGGAGCCTAGAGATGAGCAGAAGACCTGTGAGGATCTGGACAAAATGCTGATTAACTGAGTGGAGGTGGCTGGGGTGGAGGAGGGTTACAGCGTCCGCTGACATTGGAATTTAATATATGACAGGTGTTGGGGCACAGGTGGCCTAGTGGTTTAAGGTGCGCCCCATGTACGCGGTCAGCCTGGGTTCAAAACAGCCTGTGGCACTTTCCCACATGTCTCTCCTCAGCTCTCTTATCCCCGTTTCTGATTCTGTCCACTGTCCTATTCTGTTAATAAAGGCATAAAATGCCCAAAAAGAAATCTTAAATATATATGTCAGGTGCATGGTGATTGGACATACAAGGTTGTGGCAGAATCTGATTAGCTCAGTGCTTAAGAGAGTAGATGCCCCTTATCAGCTGAAGAGGGAATGAAAGGAAGAAGGGAGAGATATTAACAAGTGGTGACAAATGACTGAGTAAGAAAAGACTTCCGTTGAGCTCCATTTTTATTTCCAGAGGTTGCTGCTTGGGTAGTAGTTTGGTTAGGGCAGTTTGTTGAAGCTCTTATTTTTACCATATACATCAGAGTTGCGGTCTCCTGTAAAAAGAGAGCAAAGTAAAGTAATGATACATAGAAATCTTTTTCAAAGTGTCTCTGTGTTTGTGCAGGCTCCTGTAGAGTACCAGGCTCTCATGCAGATGGAGTATCTAGAATCCGCTATCAACGAGTCTCTCCGATTGTACCCCATTGCTGCACGTCTGGAGCGTGTTGCTCAGGCCTCCATGGAGATTAATGGCCTTGTGATACCAAAGGGGATGGTTGTCATGGTACCCACATGGCCCATGCACCGGGACCCTGATGTGTGGCCTGAACCAGAGGAGTTTAAACCAGAAAGGTGAGGAAAGAAACCTGTTTGGAGAAAATCTTAACCGCTGAGGGTCAGTTTTTCAATTCTGTGTGTGTTTGCACCCCTAGGTTCAGCAAGGAGAACAAAGACAAAATTGATCCTTACATATACATGCCTTTCGGGGCCGGGCCAAGAAACTGTATCGGGATGCGTTTTGCTCTGGTGATGATGAGACTAGCAATAGTGGAGATCCTCCAGAGGTACAGCTTCGCTGTGTGTAAGGAGACTGAGGTAAGACCAAACACGTTCAACTTTACCCTTGTTATCAATGCTTTTATATGACTTTATATGACACTGAGTGATACTCTGATACTCTGAGTGATGACAAGCTATCTGTTTGTTGCGTAATGTTTGCACCCTTTCTAACAGTTCGGCTTGGTTGTAGATTAAAACAAACAAGGTAGACTTTTATGCCCTGTTGGCTTTGATTACACTAGTTTTCTCTTCATGTGCCTTTTCCTGTCAGATCCCCTTTGAGATGGATGTCATGGGCCTGCTGGCTCCAAAATGGCCCATCAAACTCAAGCTGGTGCCACGGTCTGAGACTGCAGGCTAAAGAAACAACATGCTGAAATATCATCCTTTTGATGCACTGTAATTTTATTATTTCATGTTGTTTATAGTCGTATACATTTCTCTTTCAGTAGTGGAAAGTGACAAAGTGCATTCAAACAAACTATGTAAATAGTAAATTTTATTATTCTTGTACTATCAATTAGCCGTTTTCTTTTTCCTCATATTTTTACTCATTACACATTAATTTCTCCTTTTTCTATACAGTTAAATTACAATATTCTAGCCTCATACAAATCATGAAGATGTAATTATGCATACTAGGTAAATAAAACTTTTTTTTTCAAGCTACTTTTATCTGTAGCATGTCTGCTCTGCACTGTTTTACTTGTATTGTCAAAAAGGACAGACCTTCACTGAGGATAGGAAAACAGGACATCAAGGTTTTGTCGCTAAAGCAGGAACCTCTGTAGTGCAGTGTTACTCACTCTTTAACAGTCATAACTTCTTTATTGAGTGCCTTCGTCCCCAGGCTAGCCATCAGTTTATTTGAATGATGTTTCATGATGCCAAAGAGCTTGCCGAAGATGTGCCGAAGTCGTCTCCAGTCATCATCCTCAGTAATACTCACTGCATCATAGAGATCTCCATTAAGTCCTAAGTTCTAAAGAGGAGCACTCTTAAGCGTTTGTTTGTGTTTGTGTGTGTATGATGGTTAAAAAATAAGTTAAACAGCTGATTTTATTTCTCCTGGCTGTAGCCCTTTTAATAACAATAACTGTCAATAAACTCTGCTGCAAGTTATAATGCCAAACTCTACAGGATGTGAAAACACTCCCAAGAAAGAAAGAGAGATCGGACCACATTTATGTCAAAATAGTTGCAACAAATTAGAAGAAGGAGGCTATGACTTGGAGTACAGGGCCTCAAAACACGTAAAGAAAAATGGGTGACTTCAGTGCACCTGCATCTATTATCTGTTCAGCCTTTTTCTGTGATTTTTTTAGCCAAGAGAAGACACAAAACCAAAAGAAAAAGACTATTGTATGCTTGTGATAAAAATAACTTTTCTCTCAAAACAGTAGACATATTCTAACTCAGCCTGCAGTGACTCTTTGAGAGGCAGTTTTATTTTCCAGACTGCCTGATAGTCAATTTCAGATAGTTTGCATGCTAAATGTGTAAGCTCATTATGCATGTGATAACACCTTGTTTACATGATGCACTGACAGGCATGGGTTTCATGTGATTAACATGTGGCAGTAATGCTTGGATACTTCAGATCATCAAACCAATTTAAATATTAGATAAAGATAACCATGAATAAATACAAAATGTAGTTTTAAAGTGATAATTTCATGTACTAAAGGGATAAGCCATCTAAACCTGCCTGGCCCTGTGTGAAAAGTAATTGCCCCTCCTGATAAATCAGGAATTAACTGTGATTAACCACATTTATATTCAAAAAAGAAATCAGGAAGGGGGCAGATACTTTTTTACAGCCATGTAGTTGTTTCTTGCATTAATTTATTTAAAAAATTGTTTGGATTAGTTGAAGAAAGGGTAAATATAAAGTAACTATACAAAAAAGATATTGGAATGTAAATGGAGGATACAAGGCTGTGAAGGGTAAGATATCCTGTTTGAATGAGGATTTGGACCTGTAACTGGTCTCCCAGCTTCGTCTTTCTCTGAGTTTGAGGTTGCCTCTTATTGGTCGTCACTGGTATTGGGAGAGGCCACACTATAATGCCTGATTAGTGAGCCCTGTGTGAAGACTCTCCTGGCTTCTCTTCTCTCTGATTCATGTGACTGCCTTCACTAGCTGTAGTCTACAGTGTTGTGACCACAACACAAATGCTTGTTAGCCCTGACGAAGACCAACTTGGTGGAAACATGTTGGCTTTTAAATGACTTGGCTGTTACAATAAAGGCTTTTTAGTATTTCCTTCCTCATTTGCACTATTTTTGTGTTTGGATTGCCTGGTTTTCTCCCTTTTTTGGGCTGTGCAAGGAATGTTCTATTTATTTGATAGCACTGCATGAATATTTGGATTGTAACACGCTAGTGTTACTCCTGGGTTATTGTTTCCTTTGTGTTGTTTCAATTTTGGGTAAGAGTTTCTCTTGTAAAGCAGTCTCCTTTTGTTGTTTGTTGTGTTTCAGTGTTAATTTTGTGTGATCTCAACCGTCTGTTGGTGAAGTAGGTGAAGCACTCCTTCAACAGGATGGTTTTCAGCATGTCAGGTTCCATCACAGCCAGCATGGGCTTCTTTAACTCATAAGTACTGGACATTTACACAAACTTAAATGTTGGGACTTTAGGGTACAGCATCAACCATCATACACTAAGTAACTTTAAAAACGCACATTGTAAAATTTGCTAGAATTGTCATGAGATGTACTCAGATGCTTCAAACAACTTCTCAGATACACAATATACCTTTGTTCTGCATGACTGATTGTCCCTTTTCTCAACCACAGACCAATTCATGAGAGTTGTACTCACAAGTGTATAAACTGAGTAGGTGAGTGAAATATTGGTATGGGATAAATTGTTGACTAAAAATGTGTAGGCGCGTACAGCTCTTTAGGAGGAATGGCAGGCGATCCCACAGAGACAGATTAATGGCCTCATAACATCTATGCCTCAGAGAGTGGCTGATTTGGTGCGAGCAAATGGAGGTCATTCAAGATATTGAAATTTGGACTTGTAAGAATGGGTGGTGCTGTCAACTTTTTATTGCATGATTGAATAAACTATTTCCTTGATTCCTGATTTTTGTGTGTATGTCTCCCACAAGATGTGTGCAGTAAGAACAATAACTATAATTGGAAATATAGTTCATGAATTATAAGTAATATATTCATGAATTTCAATGTGCGTTTTTAAAGTTACTTAGTGTATATTTATTTTGTAATAACTGCCATCCATCCATTTGCTTTAAAGTTGATCCTCCGGGCCCCTGTTATTCAGAAGGTTTTATTCAGAGAAAAATGATAAAAATTGGTTAACTTTTATGTCTTGATCACATAACCCAGCTCAATGTCCCTGTTTTCAAAGAAAGACTGGCTAGGATCAACCTGGTCCATGCAGAAATGTTTTTTTTTTTAATTTAAAAGCCTTATTCTACATATTTTGTCCACAGGAGGTGTGAAAATCAACTCAAATCCAAAGTTCCTCACAACTGCTTTAAAGTTCCTGTGAATTATATAAATAATTAAAGCTGCAAGCAGCGATAACGGGCCCTCGCAACCTGTTGCATGTCGAGGTGTTACGCAAAAGCGGATACGTAGCAACCGTTGAGTGCCAGCAACAAGGCATGCTGCACCCATGGGTTATGTGAGCTTTGCAACACTCATACTGTCACAGAAACAGAGGGTGATACCAGTCAATAATTTCCAGATCTTGTCATTATTTTGGCAGTAAAATTAATGGGAAGGAGGCATGAACCCTGAAAATTTTGATTGCAGCTCCAAGTTATGAACAAATCACTGTATTGTCATTTTCACGGCTCCTCTTTCTGCTCTGCTTGGCTCAGCCACTGTTTCTCTATCTCTCTCCTGCATGCCTGCAGCCTCACTCCCTCTCCACCTTGTGCACACTCACTCCACAGGAGAAAAATGACCAAGTGGCTAAAAGCATTAACTGAATGTTCCAAACATTGGTGATGAAGATCGACCAGAGGAGCAAATAGAGCTCAAGATGTGTACAAGTTTGTTTCATCATTTTTTGTCAATGCTTTTATATCTATTTATATCTCCTCTCAAGTATTAAAATGGTCTTCAGCAGCAAAGATTATAACACATGGAGATGTGCAACTCAAGATGTGAAAACGGTCTTCAGCAGCAAAGATCATCACACATGGAGATGTGCAACTCTAGTATGAATATGGTCTTCAGCAGCAAAGATTATCACTCATGGAGATGTGCAACTCAAGATGTGAAAACGGTCTTCAGCAGCAAAGATCATCACACATGGAGATGTGCAACTCTAGTATGAATATGGTCTTCAGCAGCAAAGATTATCACTCATGGAGATGTGCAGCTCAAGAATGAAAATGGTCTCCAGTAGCAAAGATTGTGGATTGTAGAGATGTTCTACTCCAGATGTGAAGTCTCAGAGAAACTGCAGCAAGCTTCAGCCTGTGTGTTAGCTCAGTTGGACAGGTAACTGCCCTGGAATCATGAGGTTGTTGGTTCAAATCTTCTGTGGACTTTTGAAGCTGCTGGTGTAAATCGCTGACTCAGGAGTAAAGAGGACAGCCATAGAGTTGGAAGGTTGTGGGTTTGATTCTTGGTGCATTTTTAAGTCCAGTCCCCAAAAGCAGAGATAAGATCCTCTGAGAAACAAACAGGTGTGTGTCTCAGTGGATTAGTGGAAAAGCTAACTGACTGTGAATCAGGAGTTTACAGGTTCAAATCTTACCATGGGTTCATCTATTTTAAAAGTCTGAGTCCAAATCTAGACTTCAGGAGACCTTGACAGGAGTTGGCCTTTCAAATCTAACCAATGTCTTTAAGTTTTCAAGATTTGAGTCAAAATAAAAAAGGAAAAGCCCCCCTGAGGCTCTACTGCTATGTCTGGCTCTGTAGCCTAAAGAGATAATTGACTGACTCAGAGTCTGGAGGTTCCAGGTTCAACCCCCATCTTGGTCTCAGTGAATTTTAAAGCCACATCCTGAACAAAGAGGATAAATGTGCCAGGAGAAGAGATGGTAGTGTGAAAGGTATGGCGACGGCGGCACAGAGGACTGGACTAGACCAGTTCTGCAGGGGATGCTGGGGTTCAAACCCCACTGTGGCCGGTACCTGGATCAAGGCATGCCTGATGGAGAAGGGGGGGGCGTGGTGCGGCGCCCCCCTGGGGAGCCATCAGAGATGTAAGTATGGGGTTATGCAACAAAAAGGCAGACACAGCCAGAGTTTTACAGGATGGAGTCTTTATTTGCATGCATGGATGATCACTGAGCCCCTCATGGGGACTTCATCTCCTCCACTGTAGAAACAGGAAATACTTACCACACTCTCCTCCAGGGTCAGGGTACCAAAGTATCATTTATTATTTATTCTGAAAAGGCATTTGAACGTACGGAAATTGAGAAAATGGCCAACTTCACTTGTTTTCCCATTCTGGACACAATCAAGACAAACCAGCGAAGTCCATTTTCTTGATTTCCGTACGTTCAAATGCCCTTTCAAAATAAATGATACTTTGGTACCCTGACCCTCCAGCCCCTCCAGGTCCTCCCTGTCCTGCTCCCTCTGATCATTCAGCAGCCTGCAGACAAAAACCACATGAACTCACATTCCACATAAATAAATGTACGGATGGGAGCCACCATAAGAATACCAAAATGAGAAGGTTCAGTCAATTTTTCAGTAAAATCTCTAACATTTCTAATTTAACAAGTCATAAATTTACCAGAAAAGAAAACTGGAAATTTATTTCAACTAAAAGGTAGAATTTTTTGCATTATAAAATCAAAAAGAGCGGTGAAAAAATGTGAAAATGACAAGAGAAGAAGCTGTTTTCCTTCCATAAGTCCAACAGTTGATGGCCTAATCAGGAAATATTTCTTAGTAGGATTGATCAGTGAGGAAATGATCCAAGAAAGATCACATTATCATTATTCCCCAGGCTCTGAAGAGACATTTCTATTCACATTTTTTTTACTTTGGATCCTTGTAAATTCACTAGTTTAGAATGTTCAATTTTGACATTACAAACTTGAAATTTTAAAGTGCATGATGAAATAATTTAGGACTTTTGAACTAGAAAATTCTGAGTTCAGGTTCTTGAAAAAAATATGACTTTATCATCTCAAAAATGTACTTTTAAATGTCACCTTTTTCCAAGAAATGTACAGATCCTCTTTATTTTGTTGGACCTTTTAGAGGGCTCTAATACTGCCTCTTACATTTTCAATCATGGCTCTATAAATAAAAGTTTATTATAGGTGCCCCCCAGGGGTGCCCAGACCTAAGGCAGGGAACCTTCACATGACAACAATGTAACAGGTGTGTGTAGACTTCTAGAGCCAGTGTAAAACCAGACTACAGTCGTATGCAGCTAAACGTTCCTGGCTCAGTAAAGAGGAGTGGTATGAGGATTTTACATCCTTCCTCTTGAGGATCACACACAGTACACAGTCGTAATGACTGTCACTACTTTGGTTTGAAAAAACAATAAAAAACAAACTTTAGGATCATTTAAACCAGCACAGAGTGGTTCAATGAGAACCAATCAAATCTGTGGAAATATCCCAGATCTAAAAAAACATCAAACATGAATAGGTTTGTTGATTTTTCTACTGCTTCATTCGTCTCTGTGGACTTGAAGTCAAAATTTTAGGCCCGGTTTGGACAGTTTGAGACAAAATGCCAGATCCAGTTCAAGTTTTGTCACAAACAGTTATTAGTCTAAATGAGTAAAACTCAACATGTGGCTTCTGTGGGATGGTTTGTGGCTCTTTCATGTCTTCATTTCAAATATTTTTCCCAGAAAACCTTAAAAAGCTTTCACCTCAGGAATTATCCATATCAAGTCACATTAATCAGTTTGTTTCCACTCTTATACAGGAGGCTTTAATTGTCAACCTTTATTTTTCTCTTAGCATTTTTCATCACCCTAATTCTGTCCTATTTCTAATTCTTCTCGCTTTTTTCCTTTTTCGGACACTTTTGATCCATTTTTGCTGCTTCTAGCCCATTTGTGCCACTTTTTCTTGCCAGTTTTGTAGTTGTTGCAACTTTCATCCTGCTTTTTGCTATTTGCGATTCATTCTCCTTTTTGTCCATTTTTTGGCCACTTTTCACCCAATCAAAGCTGCTTTAAGCCATTAAATGACACTTTTTATGTTTTTATCACTCTTTGGAGCATTTTGCCCATTTAGTCAATTTTCACCATTTTTTACCACATTTTTGTCACTTTTTACAATTTAAGTCACTTTTCACATAATTTTTAGCCCATTTTGCCATTTTTTTGCCCCTTTAAGTCACTTTCACAATTATTTTACCACATTTTTGCCACTTTCTGACCATTTTTATCGTCTGTAACTCCTTTTTTTGTCACTTCTCACACATTGTTGCTACTGTTCACATAGTTTTTGCCATGTAATGTCTATTTTTTGCCTATTTACCATTTTTTTTTGCTGCTTTTAGCTGTGTTAGTTACTTTTCATTCATTTTTGCATCTTTTTGCCCAATTTAGCCACTTTTCACTTTTTTTTACCACATTTTGCAGCTTTTTGACCAATATACCTGATTTTATCAATTTTTTACTACATTTTTGCTGCTTTATGACCATTTTTGTCAGCTGTAACTCCTTTTTTATATTGCTTCTTCGCCATTTTTTGCCATTTAATTCCAATTTTGCACCTTCTCACAAATATTTGGCTGCTTTTTGACCTTTTTAGTCACTTCTCACTATTTTATACCACATTGTTGCTGCTTTTTGAACATTTTAGTCACTTTTCATTAATTTTAACTACATTTTTGTCACTTTCTGACCATTTTTGTCAGCTGTAACTCCTTTTCTAATGTCAATTCTCACCCATTTTTGCCACTTTACATCTTTTTATTCCAATTTTGCACCTTTTCACCATTTTTTGCTGCTTTTGGTTGTTTTAATCACTCTTCATTCATTTTTACCATATTTCTGCATCTTTTTGCCCATTTTAGTCACTTCTGACTATTTTTTACCACATTTTTTGCAGCTTTTGACTATTTTTATCATCCATAACTCCTTTTTGTATATCACTTTTCCCCCAATTTTGGTATTTGTCATCTAGTTTTTGCCATTTTAATGCCTATTTTTCACCTTTTCCCCAATTCTGTTTCTGCTTTTTGGCCATTTTAGTCACTTTTCACTTTTTTAGCACATTTTTTGCAGCTTTCTGACCATTTTTGTTATCTGTAACTCCTTTGTTGACACGTTCACCCAGTTTTTGCCATTTTATTCCAATTTTGAACCTTCTCACCAATTTTTTTGCTGCTTTTTGACCATATGTGCCTCTTTTAATCCATTTTTGCCACTTTTCACCACTTTAAATGTGGCTATTGCAAAGGTATTTTTCAACAATTTGGCTCTTTTGCTGAGCAGTTTTCATTAACACTCGTCTAAATAATTAGTACACTTATTTTAGCGCAGACTTCAGACTTCAGATATCTGGGTCAATATCACTATAGAGTGCCTTTTGGTGTCCCCATCAGAATCACTCAATTATCATGAAAAAACAGCAGAATAATGAAACTCTGAGGTCTTATTATAGATGACCAAACATTTACACACGTCAGTACAATGATAAGTCTCTTGAAAATGTTTCCTTTATTTTATACGTTTTTTTTTTTCACTGGATGTACGTGATTTTGGCATGTCCCTAACACTGCTCTGCTAACTACAATGTGTGTAATAAGTGGTTAAATGTTACAAAATTATCTCTTTTTTTTGCATGGTTTAATTGTCCATAACAAGTTATTTGATAAAACAAGTCATTTTGATAATTTATAATCTATTTTGATAATTATATTGAACACTTTGCATGGGTCCCTGAAATTGCTGTCCACCCTGTCATTATGGGGTAACTAGGCCTTTAAGAAACCCTCTGGTGTTTTCAGTGGCATTACCACCACCATTTGATCTTCCTTCAGTTGAAACTGAAAGAGTGGCTAGTTACAGAGAAACTATTTATACTTATATTTTGTAACTTTCATCGCATTACATGCGTAGTTGCATGTCTTGAAGCTTAACATGTCCACCCTGTCATGGTGAAATATCAGTTACTATAAAACTTTTAAGAAATTTGAAATATGTTTGTGAATCAGTACGCAGTCACCTTGCTAACTGAATCATGTAGCTTACTGAAGGTCCACCATGTGCTGAATAAATGCCAACATTAGCCAAAAATGTCCACCCTGTCATTGTCCACCCTGTCAGAAAACCTTCCATGACAGGGTGGACAATGTTTGAACACGAAGAACATGTGCATGGTTCAAGCCACATGCTGATAATGTTTCACATACTTTAACAGCTATTGCACATATTTTACAACAGCATGTGCTATAGATAGATAAAGTGGACAATATGGACTTTTTTGGTGATACTGGTACCAGGAAGCCTATAAAACAAGTCTAGTTTACCTGGATCGCCATTAAAGTGTGTAAGGGAAGGTTTTGAATTGTCTTTTTTAAGTAATTAACTCAAAAGAAGCTGAGGTAGCAAGGATATATCAGGTATGTTGAGATGCTGACTCAGAATGAAGAAGAAAACCTTAAGAAAGAGAGGACCAGGGGGAAGAAAGACAGAAGAACACAATTCAGACATTAAATGCCTCCTGTTTGCTTTTTATTCCATTAAGAAATCTTCAAATGTTCATTTACCGATCAGAATCTGGCTCCAAATCTTTAAATCAGTAACTGAACCAATGCTACGCTACGCAACGCTATGCTAGTGAAGAGTGGGGTCCTCTTACAAATCTAAATGATGACAGATGGGACAAACACCCCATAGAGACCCAGCATACAGAGATCTGTAAGAGTTTTCTCAGGGTCAGCAGAAACACCATCAACAGTGGGTGCAGAGCAGAATTAGGCCAGTTTCCACTTTAAACCTACATCCAAAAATGAGCCATCAAATTTTACAAAGACATAAAAGCCAGTGAGCCCAGCTCCTACCATCACAGGATCCTGAGGCTCAGCTCACCTTACAGTACCAGGCCTCAGGACAGCCCTGACATCATCCCAACCAATCAGATTACAGAAAGAAAAAGACAATTACATTAACTATTGGACATGCACAACAAAGACTCAATGTAAATCCAGTGTTATTGGGCTCTAAACAGACAGTACACTGTAGCAGAGTATTTAAGCACAGAGACTGATGAGAAACTGAGGAAGACATTGACCATGTACTGACTCAGTGATCACTGTCTGAACATAGAGATAGGTAAACACACACACCTGGATACCTAGGACAGACTGTCAGCTCTGTACTCAGAACCAGGTAGAAACAAAGACACACTTCCTGCCACCCTGCAGTAAATATGAACACAGAAAATGATTCAGTAGTCCAATCAAACAAAGGGTTCCTCACTTTGATTCACTACAGGATGGAGATAAAAACAAAGAATTGTCTGTATAGACATTGCTTAATATATCAGCTCCTGTCATAGGCTGAGGGACAGGCTCCTCCCAACCAACAGTCGGAAATCTTTGATTTTGTGAATTTTGTGAAAATCTTTGAATTAGAATTTCCCCCTACATGGAAAAAGGACCTCTGACATGTTTTTCATTCATTCATTTCCTTTAGATTTATTGCATTTATGTTGCATTTTAATGAAATTGTCCACCCTGTCATACCCAAAGTCCACCCTGTCATTTCCATGTTTTATGAAAATAAACCAATAATTTTCAAAAGATAGCAGAACCTTTTGTGTGATTCCTTTATTAACAAACAAGGGCCAAATGGTATTGATTGAAATTTTGACCAGATATCTTTAATGTTAGATTTTATTTTGAAAAGAAAGTGCAACTCTCACAGATTTTTAAAGAGAAGCAACTAGTTTGCCATATTTTCATAATCATCAAAATACTTTTCCCATTAATCAAAATATTTTTTGACAAAGGGACTAAATAGCGTTCTGAAAATGTACATTTTATAATCACTATTTAATTATAATGTATTGATTCTACTTTGAATTTGTCCCAGACAGGGAGGACATATTTTTCTGTTTGCATGTACATATTCTGCCTGCAGTTAATTTATAAAAAGTGTTTGAGCTTGACAAACATCCATTTCTAACAGTTTAACATGTACTTTATACAATGAATATGAAGTTTAATGGAAAATCTCAACTTTTTTTTGGAAATAGCGAAGTCTGAAAGGCACCTTATAATAATATTGACCCATCTCATGCCATGTGTTTCTTCTTATGTCTGTGGTCTCTAACGTCTTTAAAAACGTAGTTGGATTTAAAACAGTCAGACTTACTCTGTGAGCTCGTCCAGCATCCTCTGCTTGTCTTCGATCTGGTCTCTCGGTGGGCTCAGCTGTTCGTAGTGAGCCTCACTGTGGTTCTCCAGCTGCTCCTCCAGAGTTTTCTGTGCCACACAGACACAAAAACATTCAGCTATTTCACATTTCTGTAACAGATATGACGTGTTTCCTCCTCACCTTTATGTCCCCGTCCCCATCGTGTCTGCCGATGTCCTCCTTCTCCTTCTCCTTTTCTGGCATCTCATGTCTATTCTCTGATGAAAAACAAAGAGGAAAATTCCATCAAGTTAACCTGCTTTTACTTGAGCTAAGATGTTTTAATGGTTAAAATAAATGTGAGAACCATGAGCCTGTAGCTTAGCAAGCTCCTCGGTCAGAGTGTCCTGGCTCTTCTTCTGCTCCATGTTCTGCATGTAGTCCATCAGAGACTTGATCTTGGCCTGGTGCTGCACAGACCACACAAAAATGTGCTGTTTGTTTGTGCTGCTCACTGGAAAGCAACCTGACTTCATCTGTCCACACAAACATTTGTGTGTCAGCCATGTTTGTCTGTTGACACCACCAGGAGGAAGGAAAGGTGTGCATGCATGTGTTTCATTGTCAGTCACACTGCCATCTACTGGCCTGGCACGCATACTACCGCAGTTGCAGGCACTTTAGTGGATCTGATTGACATTTAAACACCGCCCACCGCATGCCCACCGACAATCATCCTATCAATCATCTCGTTTTGCTACTGGGTGTTTTTCTGCCAAGTTTCATGGCTTTTCAAGTTCTGTAAGCACTAGATAATTCTACTTCCTGTTACATGGCAAATGAAAAATTGTCACTGCCACGCCATTTTAGGTAAGGACTCTTGACCTCAAAATTTGAGTAATATCAACTTTGAGGGATGTGCCTGGGCTAATTTCAGCAGGATTTGGCCAATCTTGTAATAAATTAAAATTTTAGTGAGCACCAGCAACTTTTATCACATGATGAAGCTTTTCATTTCAAGGGGCCGCCATGGCCATGCCTTTTGACTAATGAGAAAAAATAACTTTGGATCTAAGACATCTCTTCTTGCTCTACACCAAAGACCAAGTAGTTTGGATGAATGCCCTAGGACGAGTTCATTCAAATACGACCCCTAAAATATGCCTTGTTTTAACAAAATATTCAAAACGGCCGACTTCCTGTTTGACTTACGATATGGGTCCAAAAGATTTTTTGTGTGTCCTGACATGACACATCTGCCCACACATGTTCGAAATCCTGTGTTAAACCTGCTGGGGGGGCTGAATTTTTTAAATGTTCTAGGGGGCGCCATTGAGCCAATAGGCCACGCCCACCTACAAAATGAATATCAATAATCTCAGAATGCCAATGATATTTTTTTTGGTCAAGTTTCATTGCTCTAGATGTCTTACAACCATTTGAAAAATCTACTTCCTGTTTCATGGCAAACAAAAAATCGCCCTTTAACATAGCCATTTGACCATTGTATATGTGTAAGGCCAACTCCTTGGGAACTGCCTGAGTGAATTTCAGAATGATTTGTCCAACCGTGTAGGTACTGCGACGTGAAATTCAGGAGTAGTGACTTTCCTTTGCCAGAGGGTGGCGCTGTACAGTTTTTCAAAATTTCAAGTATGGATGTGTTCTGGCCTGGTCTGCTATCAAGCACATGAAATTTGTCTCAGATATGACCATGTTTACTAGACTTATGACTGTTTAAACATTTTTTTGCAAGACAAAATGACATTTCTTGACTTTGTCGCCCCGCCGAGTCCATGCCCTCTGACAAAAAGTCAATTTTATTTTTTACAAAGCTAAATCCACTTCTTTAGTCCTTCCTGACACAAATTTGAAGTGCATCCCACTTGGCACCTTTTGTCCTCCCAGGTCAAATTGACCCGGTCTGTTTTGACTGTTTATAAAGCATGAGGAATAATATGATTACCAATTTCTTTGATTTTTAGTTAACTTGTTTCCAACATGTTGACATTTATTTCACATTTGTTTTTGTTATTTATGGTATGACAGACCTCGTTTACATGAAATTATACCTAAGTTTTTTTAGGTGAAAAAAGCAGGAATTCTGAATTATTCTGGTTTTGATCTGAGGCACTCTAGTTGATGGAACATCACAGTCTGGTATATTTCAAAGTTTCTTCAGAATATTGTTTTGACACCATCTGAAATTTTTGAGTGGCAGCAAATAGTCACACCTGTTGTCCTCAAGGGTCAAATTGACCTGTTCTTTCTTTTTTCTTCTTCTTCTTCTTTTTTGTTTATTATTATCTTGTGGCATATTTTGTTTATTTTTAATCTAGTAGCAGATTTTGTTTATTATTATCTTGTGGCATATTTTTCTCATTTTGATCTTGTTGCATGTTTTGGTCATTGTTATCGTGTGGCTTATTTTGTTTATTATTATCTTGTGGCATATTTTGTTCATTGTTATCTTGTGGCATATTTTGTTTATTTTTAATCTTGTGGCATATTTTGTGTATTTTTAATCTTATGGCATATTTTGTTCATTTGTTATCTTGTGGCATATTTTGTTTATTTTTAATCTTGTGGCATATTTTGTTCATTGTGATCTTATGGCATATTTTGTTCATTGTTATCTTGTGGCATATTTTGTTTATTTTTAATCTTGTGGCATATTTTGTTCATTGTTATCTTGTGGCATATTTTGTTTATTTTTAATCTTGTGGCATATTTTGTTTATTTTTAATCTTGTGGCATATTTTGTGTATTTTTAATCTTATGGCATATTTTGTTCATTTGTTATCTTGTGGCATATTTTGTTTATTTTTAATCTTGTGGCATATTTTGTTCATTGTGATCTTATGGCATATTTTGTTCATTGTTATCTTGTGGCATATTTTGTTTATTTTTAATCTTGTGGCATATTTTGTTCATTGTTATCTTGTGGCATATTTTGTTTATTTTTAATCTTGTAGCATATTTTGTTTATTGTCATCTGGTCCCCAGTTAGGGTAAGAGCATATCAAAGATGTGAAATGAACATGTTTACACGTGTGTATCTTGTGTGTTGTATTAAAGTCTAAGGCATTCCTGAGAGTTGGAACACCTGTTGAGTTGTGTTTGAGTGTGTGTGTGTGTGTGTGTGCGTGCATGTGTGCGTGTGTGTGGAGGATTGTGTTCATGTGCATGTGTAGCCCCATACATATCAATGAGAAGTGATGAAATCAGGATTACAAATCCGTGAGGTTGTTTGTTTAGTGAGTCAGTACGTAGGTGTGTGTGTAGGTGTGTGTGTGTGTTGTGGTGGTGATGGGAGGTGGGATTTAGCCCCATACAGGCCAAATAGAAGTTGTGATGAAATTAGTTTTATAAATATGTAGTTGAGTTTTGTTTGTGTGAGTGTGTGTGTGTCTGTGTGTGTGTGTGTGTGTGTGTGTTGGGGGGGGGGTTATGCATGTGTGTGTCTGTTTAAGGTCATTTTGTGTATGTATGTGTATTTGTATGAATGTATGTGCGCTGGAAAGTGTAGTACTGTCATCCATTGCACCACTAAATGTGGCCAGGTCAAATTGACCTAGGAAGACAACAGATGCTATAAATTTTTATTAGACACATATAGTTAAATGGAAATTTTCCTTTTTTTTTTTTTTTTAAATTTTTACTTGGGAAGAGCATAGCATGGAATCATCGATGTCATTTTCAGGCAATCATATGGAAGAAAACCAAATATGTTTTAATTTTCAGAATCTGGTAATTGACCCAAAGACAACAGGAGGATGAAGCTATACAATAAAGCAATGGGCAGTGTTGACCTGCTTGATCAATTTGTCAGTCTGTACCGTACAGAAATTCGGTCCCTGAGAATGATCACACATGCTTTTGACATGGCTGTGGTCAACAGTTGGTTGGAGTATAGACTGGACGCCAAGAGGGCCAATATCCAGACCAAAGACATCCAGGATCTCCTCCATCTCAAGATGAATGTGGCCCATTGTCTGGTGAGAGTCCATAAAACAGTGGCAGCAAAACGTGGAAGACCCAGTGTGTTTCCAGAACCACAGCTTGCCCCCACAGATCAGTTCACAGACCAGTTCAAGATGTAAGGCCTCTAAGTGAAGTGCAGTATGACATGGTTGACCACATACCAAATTATGATGACGAGAAAGAGGCTGCCAGATGCAAGGTGCCGAACTGTACAGGAAAAACACACGTCTTTTGTGACAAGTGCAACATCCACCTGTGCTTTGTGCCACACTGAAACTGCTTGAAGGATACTCATCAAAAATTAGATTACATGAAAACATCCACAAGCTGATGTCTTCTGAAGTTCCAATTCCATTCCAGGTAAACATGTTATCAGTTCATAAAGCCTACTCTGAAAAGTACAGTTATGTGTTGGAAATTCCATGATAGTTCCAAGAAGGCAAAACTGATGTTTTTAAAGGTAACAGTATCTGCAATCATACATCTATTGTCTTTATGTGCATGTTCATATTTCGTCATAGCATTTCCCTCACTTCTTGCAGGCTCTGGGTTATCCTGGTGATGACCTCACTGCTGTTCCCTACCCACACTGTGATTCATGTGCATGTTCAGAACTGTACACAGACTCAAAAGAAATGCAAATATCCAGATCCAGATGTTTAGGTCTTACCTGATTGATTATCATGTGGGAAAACTCAGCCTTATTTCTCTTAAGTTTTTATGACATTTTACGCCCGTCTCATTGTGGCGTCCATTGGAATGGACATGTAAAAATACTATTAAAAACACGAGTTAGCAAAAATGTGTTGTTCCACTTTGTTTTTATATTGGAGAGGAGTCAGACTCAGTTTAAAAACTTTTTTTTTGTAATAAAATTATTCAGATCCCATAACTGCAGTCACTGATGTCTGATCTAATAAAACTTGATACTAATAAACTCCTCTTGGTCTCTGTTGTCAATTATTTACATAGCTTTGCATGCTGCCTTGGATAACCTCCCACATACTTCCTTTACCCCCACAACAGGTCAGTCCAGCTGGGTATAAAAAAGCTTTGGATTTGATTTGTGGCTTCAGTGGAACTTTTTCTGCCACTGACTGACGACGGGAAAGGTGCAGAGATGGGCTACCTGTTCTTTTTCTCCACTGAGACATGGACCCTCCTGGTCACCTTTGTTACTCTCTTATTTGTGTAAGTGTTGAAGAACCACTGTCTGGCTTATTTATCTGTGTTTGTTAGCATGTTTGAGTGTGACAAAAATTAGGGATGGGAACAATTAATCGATGATTGATTAATTGGTCATTAAGAATTTGGTCGATAATGGGGACTTTAGTCGATCTGATGTTGGCATTTAATAAAGAGACTGAACACGTCTTACTCTGCACTGCATAACAATATCTACCGTCATGACATTGTGAGTGGGTTTTTTTTTTGTTTGTTGTTGTTTTTTATGAGGCCCACTCTCCGTTATGCGATGAGCAATTGACTTTGGATTCCTTCTAACTTTATTTTGTGAAAAAAAAATGGCAGCCAACTAAGGCTTTTGTTTGTTGTGGTTGTTTTGGGGTTTGAAAAGTTTTTTGAGATGCTTGCATATCTTTATGCACGTCCCCACAATAGGTAATACAATAGACCATGCCTTGTTTATGTTTAAGAGCCCTAGGCTTTCGAAGGGTGAAAATAAATAAATATATATATGTATATATATATTGCTTTACACATTTATTAGACCACCCTAACCCTAACCAAATTAAGGTTTATGCCACAGCTGTCCTAAATTAACAGCACTGGTAATCACCAAAATCATTTTTATGTTTCTGCAATGGTTAATACACCAAATGATATTTTTTAATGCTAAAATATAATAATTATTGTTATCCATGAATTTTCAAATTTACTGATTTTCAAAAAAACTGAAAAAATAGTAAAGCACATTATTATTTCTTGATTAATATGTCAAATTATAGTTATTTACTTGCATTCCTGAAGAGGAAAATGAGTTTTAGTGGTTGAATGTTATGCTTGATTAATTTCTGATTTCTCAGAGCGGCCCAGTGAGTCGACTCAAATTTGGGTATAAAAAGGTGAATTCAGTTTGAAATTCCTCATTCTTGTTCAAAATGGTAAAACCCTAGCTCACTGAAAATGAAAGAGTCCACATTAAAGCACTTCATGATGCTGGATGATCTCTGAGACAAATATGACAGGTGGTCTAATAAATTTGTTAAGCACTGTATATATATATATATATATATATATATATATATATATATGCCCATGTATAAATGTTTTTAAACATATATAACGATTAATCAATTAATCAATTAATTAATCTTTAACATTATACATGCTCGAGTTGGCAGGTTTCTTCCCAGCGCCCATCCCTAATAAAAATCTTTTTTTTTCTCTTTTATTTGTTTTTTTAACACAGGTATGCCATGTGGCCGTACGACACATTCAAGAAAATGGGCATTCCTGGTCCCACTCCGGTGCCTTTTTTCGGCAACATGCTGGCATATAGAAAGGTTGGTAAATGAGGCGTCACACCAGATGTAACCGGCTGATTACGGATTGTTGGTGACGCTGCGCTCATCCCCGGGGGAAAAATTCACCTGTCGGAGCTCACCTTGCTCTCTGCAGCATTTCCGGTTCCGGGGGCAGAAGGGCGCTGATTGTTGCCAAGGTTGTGTTGTGTTTGCCTTTATATGTGCCTTTTGTGCTTTGCTGGGCTTTCGTGAGCGACGAGCTGGGAATGCCGTTGTCGAGTCGCGGACAGCCGAGATTGCCACTGTTGCCTTATTTTGCCTTGCTTTAGTTTGTTTAGCCTTGCTTTAGCTTATTTAGCCTTGCTTTAACTTGTTTAACCTTGCTTTACTTTGTTTAGCCTTGCTTTAGCTTGTTTAGCCTTGCTTTAGCGTGTTTAGCCTTGCTTTACTTTGCCTTATTGCTAGGGTTGCCACCTGTGTGCATAAAAACAGGAACAACCCACAACCCTCGGGTCCACAGCCACCACGGGCCTGTGCCACGTCTACTATTACTACTCTTTTTAGCTTTTTTGTGTAGGCCTACTAATACTTTTTGAGTGTTCTGAAAACTTCTGATTTTAATCACGTTATTTTTGGGGAAAATAATCGTACTTTTGCCATATTACACAGCATCTACAAAAATAAAAAGTTAAAGAATGGTGGTCACAAACAAAAACATTACAGCGTCTACAAAACAAAAACAATAAATTGAAGAGTGGTAATCCAAGCTTTCCATCAGTTAGGTGAAAGTAGCCAACTATTTGACCTTTGCTCTCACCAGACAGTCAGCACATAGAGAACGACTTCTGAAAACAGTGCAATTTGCAGATACACTGCAATTCAATTTTAAAGGTGTGCTTTCAATTAAACAGCATAGTTGAAGATTCATATTCCCTTGTTGTTTTGAAAAAGTTATATTTGTCATTAACCCCACCGCTCCAATGTCAAACCTAACTATTTATTACTCCCTTACATAAGCTTTAAGTGAATTCATTTTTAAATTTACTTGAATACATTTACAGACCAGCCATTTTATTTCTGCTAAGGTGAATTTTATTCAATGATACTACACTTTTACTTGAGTGGATTAGTCTTTTAGTCTTCTCCCTTTTAAATCATAACTTAAAACACCAATGCTACCACAGTTTGGACTAAAATATTTGTTATATGTCCATGTTATGTACTAAGATAGATAATAATCATGTTTTAAATTTGAATGTAGGGATCAGTATAAGTACTTCTAAACTTTTACATTATTATGAAAAATACACAGGAATCTCTACTAACAGTTTTCAATCTGGGCAAAACATATGTAAAAAAAACTCTCTAAGGACTGTTTGATTTATTAATAAATGCTGGGTTTTTTCTGCTTGGCTAAACTTATATCACATTTGTTATCTCCACATGCCAACTGAAGCCACACCCCACTGCTGTGTTGCTTCTCCGCTAAGCTGAGAGGATCTCAGACAGACAGAAAAACCTCCTGATCGTTAAGTTTGAGAAGATTCATGATGTCCCATGAATGGAACTCCCATCAAAACATGCTTAAATAATGTTAATACTGACCGCAAAGCCTGTCTTCTCTTACTCTCAGAGGTCTAAGCTAGATTTGAATCTTAAAAGGAGTTTCACTTGATTTTAAATGAACATTTCTTATAGTCTCAGTAGAGTGACACTGTTTGATAGTTTTTACCACTTTATTTTAGCAGTCTGTGTCATTGCTTATAGAACCATCAGCCAATATGGGTCAAAATGCTCTTTCCAGAAATAATTTTCTCTTAAAGATAACTTTAATGATACAACTGCATAATGGTACAAGGCAACAAGGGATATGGGGGAGAAAGGACTTTTTAATTTTGGATGGTGACTTGAGAAAAGTATGCCAAATGCAGTGAAACTCAAGCTTAGCTCGGGCTGCAAGCAGCACTGAAGGGCTCTCACACCCAGTGCATGGCGAGCGTCGGTGTAAAACAATTCTTGGTACACCATGCAGTGTGCTCTTGCACAGCAGAGAGAGTGAGGAGAGTCCTCCCTGGACTGTGATTAAGTAAAAACAGTATGAGCATGTTGCACTTAATATATGAGGTAGTACTGGCTGTCAACACTAGGTGTCAGTATGAAAACCGAGATGTGATCTGGGTAGGATTGATATTTTCATTACTTCAAATTGAAAGAATATTGGAAATTTTATTTCAGAGGTGTTACTGTTTTTTTTACAGCAGGTGGTGCTACAGCAACACCATTAAATTAACCTTTGAATGTGTAGAGGGGAAGACCTTGATCATACAACAGAAATATGAATGAAATCAGATGTGGCATATGAGAGTCGTGTCAACCTTCTGTCAAATTGCCGACATATCAAGTGCTCGCCATCACCACTGAGACATCCTTTAATAAAACATGTACGTGTTGTGGACAAATACTCAAGCTGTTCTTATAAAATCAGAGCTTGATAGGTTTAATACAGTAAGAGAAATAAATAAATTTATCACTTCCTGTTGCCAGTGGGGGAGCTGTCATGAGATAGTTGCATGTGGGTGTGTTCAGTGTGATGCTGTTGTGTTGCCTGAGAATGTTGAAAACCACAGAATGATGTATGCAAAAGTTACAACTTATATTGAAATTGAGATGAACCTGGTGGACTTCCTGTTGGGATTTGGACACATGGGTCCAAGAGGCTTTTTGTAGGTCTTATGATGACCCATATGTAGACCCAAAATCTTAAGCCTAGGATGAATAGTGTGCAGGAGCCAAATGTTTTTGAGACAAAAATCAGAGGAGGAAATGTCCAACTGGCAGAGGGGGGCGCTGTGACAAAGTAATGATACTGATGCATGAATGTATCCAGGATCAATGTGTGATCACCCCTGTGGAGTTCGGTGATGATTGACATTATTACTTAAAGGTTGTAAGGCACAATTGGTGCATTTTCACTGCAAAACATATACAAAAAAAAATAGTGTAAGTCTGGGCCCTATCATGTCTCCACCCTATAGTGAAAAGTCACTTTTCACACAACTTCAACTGTCCAGGTTGTCTAGTATAAGCAAAAAAAAAAGTCTGGAGTCAATCAGATAAAATCATTTGGACTAGATTGTTAAAAAAGTGCAATGTGTCCATCGGTAAAAAGCAAGAATTTGACCTTAAGCTGTTTGTTGTGTTTCCTGTACATTTTCTTGAATATATGTGTACTAGTTTTCATGCATGTAGGTCTTACCCAGTCCCACATCTCATGTTTGGGGCCACTGACTATATTTGAACTTAATTTATCTAATCCAGTGAAAGATAAGACTGCACTTCCTGTTTCCATCAGTGTTTGTTAATATTTGCTCAAATGTACACAAGGCTGAGTTATGATGCTGGAAATTGCTTTTCCTAAATAGGAAATATAAACAAAGCCAGCAAAGATAGTCCTCAGTGTGGCTTTTAGGTAAGAATCAAGCATATGCATATAAGATATGCACACACAGCTAGGTGCATTGTATCTGTTTATATGACAATGAGATATTGCTTCGCATGTGTAGTTCTAGTTTTGTTCTTCTTCCATTGTAACACAATGACAGAGATGGTTTGAGGGTATATGTACCAGATAGTCTGTCCTTATATGATTTAGAATGGTCTTGAAAAGGATGCATTTTTGAACCATTACTGACACATTCCCACTAGGGGCCCACTTTCTATCCAAAGGGGCCCACTTGCGCCACAAGCCCGACTGCCCACAGTTACAGCTCTGCATCTAAATATGAAATTTTAAGGCACTATTTCACCTTTCACCACAAAAGTGTCTCTGTACATTTTGAAATATGATCCCTTCAGTTTGATAAGGTTTATTCATTTTTGTTTTGCGAGTTGTTGCTGCTGTGAAGTGAAGATGTGATCACACAGCTGACTTTTCATGTGTTTAGTAGGGAGGAGAGGCCTTTTCTCTGCCATATAGCTCAGATCAGTGGAGGGTATTGATTGTTGTCCTGTTAAAATAAACTGATGTTGATTTAGAATATAATCTTCTTGTCTGTTTAGGGTTTCTTCAAACTTGATAAAGACTGCTACAAGAAATATGGTAAAACATGGGGGTAAGTCTGCCTACTTCACTGAGAATTTTTGCATTTATCTCATGTAAATTTAATTGTTTCCTCTGAGCTGCTTGTCTGTTGACATTGAACATCTCCTTACATGGTGCTATAATGCTGATTTTACAAAGTGAATTTGTCTGACTGCACAGAAATGTCCCTCATGATTATCATTTTCTCTTCACTTTCTGTTTCTAGCATTTTCGATGGTCGTCAGCCTGTGCTGTGTATCACAGACCCCGCCATGGTCAAAACTGTTCTGGTCAAGGAGTGTTACTCTCTCTTCACCAACCGCAGAGTATGTACCCTTTCACTAAAACTCATTCATTCACTCATAAAGGTTTTGTGCTTCTTATCCTAACTCTCTTTCTAACCGTGTTAGAACCTCTACCTAAATGGACCCCTGTATGACGCTGTGTCCACTGCTGAGGACGATCAGTGGAGAAGGATCCGCAGCGTCCTCTCTCCTTCCTTCACCTCAAGGAAGCTGAAAGAGGTACAGGCTTCTACTATGCTCAAAATTCTTTGTTTTAAACATTTTCAACTTTTTTGTGACCCCTCGCAACTATCTTGTAGTACTTTTGGGTGTCTTAAAAATAGCCTGTTTAAAGATGTAGCCTCTGTGCGTTGTCTATTGGCTCTTCTACATCTTTTTTGTTGCCATAATTTAAAAAATGCTGTGAAGATGGTTACTTTAATCTGGTGGTTGACATGGATTGACTCACTCCATTTTTTAAACTATTTTATTGCCGCTGGCAATACCACTAAATATGGGCCAGTTACCCCTGAGCCGATAGTCTAGCAGTGCCTCTTTAACAGCTTTTCTTCTTCATTTCAGACCCATAATATCTTGCATCCCAATTAAATATTCTGTTTTTTTTTTTGCCCTCCTGTATTCTATTTAACCTGTTTGTTATCATTCCCATCTGCCTCGTTCTGATCCTCAGATGTTTGACATAATGAAACGCCACTCTGCTAACCTGATCAGTAATATGAAAAAGAAATCCGACAGAGATGAGCCCTTGGAGCTGAAAGAGTAAGAACACCAATGATCCAACATTTCAAGTTTTGTCGTTCAGAAAATGTCTGAAATCCAGTCAGTATAAGTGTGAAAGTCAGTATTTGATGTGTCTGTGTGCTCTTTAGGTTCTTTGGACCTTACAGTATGGACGTAGTGACCAGCACAGCCTTCAGTGTAGACATTGACTCACTCAACAACCCCTCAGACCCGTTTGTCATTAACATCAAGAAGATGCTAAATTTTGACCTGTTAAACCCACTCCTCCTCCTTGTTGGTACAAAATTAACTTTTGTGTTTAAAAAAATATTTTTTACAATTTTGAACATTTGTTGTCACATTAACCAACAACATTTACACCGTGTTCCAAATTATTATGCAGATTGGATTTTAGTGTCATAAACATTCAATTTTTGTTCTTCAGTTAAACTCATGGATGGTATTGTGTCTCAGGGCTCTATTGATCACTGAAATTAATCTCAGACACCTGTGATAAATAGTTTTCCAGGTGAGCCCAATTAAAGGAAAACTATTTAAGAAGGACGTTCCACATTATTAAGCAGGCCACAGGTTTCAGCAATATGGGAAAGAAAAAGGATCTCTGCTGCTGAAAAGCATCAAATAGTGTAATGTCTTGGACAAGGAATGAAAACACTACATATTTCACGAAAACTTAAGCCTGATCATCGTACTGTGAAGAAATATGTGGCTGATTCAGAGCAAAGACAGGTTTGTGCTGATAAAAGCATGATGAGGAAAGTTTCTGCTGGACAAATTCATCGGATTGAGAGATCAGCTGCTTAAATGCCATTACATAGCAGCAAACAAGTATTAGAAGCTGCTGGTGCCTCTGGTGTCCCACCAACCTCAAGGTGTAGGATCCTCCAGAGGCTTGCAGTTGTGTATAAACCTACTATTCAGCCCCCCCTAACCAATGCTCACAAGCAGAAACGGTTGGAGGAGTAGTGGATGGTTGGATGGCCACCATGTCCCAACAAGGCTGTGACATCAGCAAGGAGGGGGCGGAGTCATGTTCTGGGCCAGATTCATGAGGAGAGAGCTGGTGGGCCCCTCTAGGGTCCCTAAAGGTGTGAAAATGACCTTGGCAAAGTATATAGAGTTTCTGACTGACCACTTTCTTCAGTGGTACAAAAAGAAGAACTGTGCCTTCTGTAGCAAAATTATCTTCATGCATGACAATGCTCCATCTCATGCTGCAAAGAATACCTCTGTGTTATTGGCTGCTATGGGCATAAAAGGTGTGATCCTCATCCACCCCTGACCTCAACCCTATTGAGAACCTTTGGAGCATCCTCAAGCGAAAGATCTATGAGGATGGGAGGCAGTTCACGTCAAAACAGAAACTCTGGGAGGCTATTCGGACATCTTGCAAAGAAATTCAAGCAGAAACTCTTCAAAAACTCACAAGTTCAATGGATGCAAGAATTGTGAAGGTGATATCAAAGAAGGGGTCCTATGTTAACATGTAACTTGGCCTGTTAAGATGTTTTCGATTGAAATAGCTTTTGATTTCAGTAAATATGACCTCCTAATGCCGCAAATTCAACAAATGACCATTTTCAGTTCTTTGCAGCCTGTAAAATGTTCTGAAACTCTGTTGTCCGTAATAATTTGGAACAGTGCATTTTGAGTTTATTTTAAAAAAATATGTTATCTTTGGGAGGTTTGTTCAATAAAATTTGAATTATGCCTTAATGGTTGATAACCTTAAAATTATACTGACTTTCATTTGCATCGACTATTTAGGAAAACCAGAGAAAAATATCATTTCCATAATAATTTGGAACGTGGTGGATATCAGGTGGCTTACTGTGAGTGTTTGCAGTCCTTAATAACTGTGTTGCTCTCTGCTTTACTCCAGCTATCTTCCCCTTTATGGGTCCAGTATTGCAGAAGTTTGAGTTTTCCTTCTTCCCTGCATCTGTCACTGACTTCTTTTATGCTGCGCTGCAAAAGTTAAAGACAGAGCGGAAGACCAACAAGAAAAAGGTAAGACTGTCTGTGCATGTGTGTATTTACTATATGAACCTTTTGTAAAAGCAAAATCAAAGATATAAATAAAGCTATCTTTACTTGAAGGCTCGAGTGGATTTTCTTCAGCTGATGATTGACTCTCAGAAGGAGAATGACCCCAGTGGAGCAGTTCATGAAAAAGGTAGCACACATACTATACACAGACATGCAGTGCCTACACATAAATAGAAGCACAACTTAAATGGTCTTAAATAAATCCCATTTCATCTCCCTAGGTTTAAGCGACCATGAGATCCTCTCTCAAGCAATGATCTTCCTCTTAGCTGGTTATGAAACAAGCAGCAGCTCTCTCACTTTCTTGGCTTACAATCTGGCAATAAACCCTGATGTTATGAAGAAGCTACAGAAAGAGATCGACGCCACCTTCCCCAACAAGGTACATTGGTAGCACCAGCTGTATATAACATGGACGTAGTCTCGTGACACCACTTCTGAAGCTGACCCTTGAAACCCGTCTTGGGATTATCTTATTGAAATGCTCAGAGGTGTGCAGTCAGGAGCAGCAGGGCTAGCACTGCTAACCATGTTAAAAATAAAAATGATATTTTTTTTTCAGAATTAAAAAGTTACTCTGAAATGTGTGTGGAATCAGTTACTTGTCTAGTATGGAACTCTATTCAGAAAATGAATCGTTATATTTTGTGGCGCTGAACAGAAATTTCCTACGTCCTTAACTCATCACAGCTCCTATCCTCTGCCGGGGTCAGCAGTAGTATCTTGTGCTGGCCTGGGTGTTGCTATTTAAATAAGTGGATGTGATTGGCCTGTGGTCAGGTGTAAAGTAATGACGCTTTATTAGCCAGATATAATGGGAATGGGGGTGGATTTGGCAGCAGGCATTGATACAGTTCTGGACCTATTTCAGCTGGCATTTTTAAGGCACTCGTTTGCTTCCCTTAATCTTTGCTTAGCTTAGCTAGAGGAAGGCCAAAGCCAACAAATTGTGCGCCATTTAACAGTGGTGAATTATGATTGCTATGAGTAGTTGACAGCAAGCCTGGAGCAGAACAAGCTGTTTAGCTGGACCTGTCTATTCACCAGTACAAGCCCTGGCTCATGGAATAGCAGTGGAGCTTCACCAGGGCAGCTATCAAACATTAGGTCTTAGACCGTCACATTATGAATGTCGCTCAATTAAAATCATTCATCCTAGTCAGAGCGATTCATCAGGAAGGATCACAGGGTGGATTTCAGCTACAAGTGATGGTTGAGAGCTAGTTTTTCTCCCTGGATAAGATTGGCGTTGCTTAAATATGCTTTTGGTGTTGCTTCTAGGTCAAAAGTGAAACTCTCTCTTACACTCTGACATGCACGGCACACACACGCTCTCTATCTGTTACCAGCATTAAGAAGTGATTAATTTGCTTTCCACTGTAAATACTGTGGTCATGCATTTGGCATTCATATTTAAAATAGCTTATTTGGCGTTTCTTTGTAAAGTAACCTTAAAATAGTGTTTGGTTAGTAATTAGTTACAGCTGGCCCTGACTAAAACCTAACTGCACGCTACTGAAAATGCTGTCTCACAGTAACTTTCTGTCAACCTGGTGACAGGCAGGCAAAGAGGTTTCAAGGGGCTGAGGTGAATTTTGACCCTCCTGATCTGTCAGTCAGATCAGCCATACCCCTCGTTAGAAATAACTTATCCTTTATTAAACCAAAAATAACCTTCTGTTCAGTGTGAGCCAGTCAAGAAAAGAACTAACTGGACCAAATTTGATTATTGAACCAGGTTGTATTTCTGCTGCAAAAGTGGACATTTTTTAACCTGGATTTGTTTCACACATCCATCTGGTAAACCTCTCATACACAGCATTTAGGAAAGGGCAGAGGCTTTGAAAAAATCAGAGGGTGATTGGATGAACGTTCTGTCTGTCACATCTTTCTGGGCCAATCAGTGCAACAAAACATGTGATGTAGCTGCTACCGAGGAGTAAATCCATAGAGAACTGCATAACACGAACCATGGCGACTGTAGACATGTCAGTACACGACTTTTGTTGTTTTTTTAAGAGAACAACCCACTGCTGTTCTTTGTTCTTCTTTTCACTAAGAAATGTCGTCAAGTTAAAACTTACACTTTAGCAGCATCAACGCTAATGTCTTCTGCCATGATTGCACTGGTTTCTTGTTGCTGCTTGCTTACGTCACAAATCCGCCGCGCCCGAAAGCACTGCCCCTCCTCACTGATTGGTCCTGTCACCTCCTAACGGGCCCAAACGGTTCAGATGGGAGCTTTGCAAGATAGATTCCCCAGTGACATACACGGAAATGGGCGTATCCATCTGCTTTGCAAGGTTAGACATTTTTGGCTTTTGCAGCCAGCCTCCAGTGGACACTTGAGAAACTGCAGGTTTTTGTGCTTCCCCAGTGGCTTAATTTCACTATGAAGAGACTTAATACAAGCTTATCAATAGTCCATTTTTCAAATTTGAATGAAAGACAAATGCACGATGTCTTTGGCTATTAGACTCCATTATGATTACTTTGTGTACTTGAAGGGGTAGAGGGGCCGACAGCAGGAACCCCTATGGAGACTAGAGATGAGCAGAAGACCTGTGAGGATCTAGACTAGATGCTGATTAACTGAGTGGAGGTGGCCGGGGTGGAGGAGGGTTACAGCGTCTGCTGATTCTGTCCACTGTCCTCCTCTGTCAGTAAAGGCATAAAATGCCCAAAAATAAATCTAAATATATATGTCAGGTGCATGGTGATTGGACATACAAGGTTGTGGCAGAATCTGATTAGCTTAGTGCCTAAGAGAGTAGATGCCCATTATCAGCTGAAGAGGGAATGAAAGAAGAAGGGAGAGATATTAACAAGTGGTGACAAATGAATGAGTAAGAAGAGACTTCCGTTGAGCTCCATTTTTATTTCCAGAGGTTGCTGCTTGGGTAGTAGTTTGGTTAGGGCAGTTTGTTGAAGCTCTTATTTTTACCTTGTACATCAGAGTTGTGGTCTCCTGTAAAAAAGAGAAAAATAAAGTCATGATAGATAGAAATCTTTTTCAAAGTGTCTCTGTGTTTGTGCAGGCTCCTGTAGAGTACCAGGCTCTCATGCAGATGGAGTATCTAGAATCCGCTATCAACGAGTCTCTCCGATTGTACCCCATTGCTGCACGTCTGGAGCGTGTTGCTCAGGCCTCCGTGGAGATTAATGGCCTTGTGATACCAAAGGGGATGGTTGTCATGGTACCCACATGGCCCATGCACCGGGACCCTGATGTGTGGCCTGAACCAGATGAGTTTAAACCAGAAAGGTGAGGAAAGAAACCTGTTTGGAGAAAATCTTAACCGCTGAGGGTCAGTTTTTTTCAATTCTGTATGTGTTTGCTCCCATAGGTTCAGCAAGGAGAACAAAGACAATATTGATCCATACACGTACATGCCTTTTGGGATCGGGCCAAGAAACTGTATCGGGATGCGTTTTGCTCTGATGATAATGAGACTAGCAATAGTGGAGATCCTCCAGAGGTACAGCTTCGCTGTGTGTAAGGAGACTGAGGTAAGACCAAACATGTTCAACTTGCCAGATTGACTGTGATATTGAGGGTTATATAATGTCCAGGTGATGACAAGCTATCTGTTTGTTGCATAATGTTTCTACCTTTTCTAACAGTTCAGCTTGTTTGCAGATTAAAACAAACAAGGTAGACTTTTATGCCTTGTTGGCTTTGATTGCACTAGTTTTCTCTTCATGTGCCTTTCTCCTGCCAGGTCCCCTTTGAGATGGATGTCCTGGGCATGCTGGCTCCAAAACGGCCCATCAAACTCAAGCTGGTGCCACGGTCTGAGGCTGCAGGCTAAAGAAACAACACAAAGGACTGGTTAAAAAAAAAAAGCCTGTAGCCAGCCCAGTGGAGGAGGCTATGGGTTTTATGATTTTCCAGAAAGTTAAAAATGACTACAGGTCTTGGGTGGTCCTCTGTAGCTTGTGCACACAGTAATGGAATTAACAAATTTCATAGGAATAAAGATTAAAATTGTTTTTTGCAACACAAAGCAAGGCAAGCCTGACATCTGAATTTCTCATTTACAAATGACAGTAACTGACAACGATGGATAACGATGGAAGTGAGGTAAATGTAAACATAGCATATGCCTGTAAGCTCCACTGATGCTGTGGCGTATGATATGCCAGTCCTCAAAGGAGAATCTTAACAGTTCTGCTTTTAACGATATTAAAGCTTCTATTTGGTTTAGAGTTTATTTTGATACATTAGTTTACAATTATTGGTAGTTGTTGTTTAAAGGGGACTGATTTATGTTCAAACCACAATTCTGGAAAAGTTGGGATGTTGTATAAAATGTGAATAATACAGAGATTTGCAAATCCTTTTCAACCTTTATTCAACTGAATACAGCACAAAGACTAAATATAATTTGTTTTTTGCAAACATACCCACATTCTGATTTTGATGCCTGCAATACAGTTTTTAAAAAGTTGAGACAGGATCATGTTTACATCTCCTTTTCTTCTAACAGCACTCTGTAAGCATCTGAGGACTGAAGACACTAATTGTTGAAGTACTGTTAGTGGAATTCTTTCTAATTTTTGCCCGATGTATATCCAACAGTGTGGGGTTTTACATTGTTGTACACTTTATTGCCAAAAGTATTCACTCACCCATCCAAATAATTGAAATCAGGTGTTCCAATCACTTCCATGGCCACAGGTGTATAAAATCAATAACCTAAGCATGCAGACTGTTTCTACAAACATTTGTGAAAGAATGGGTCGCTCTCAGGAGCTCAGTGAATTCCAGTGTGGTACTGTGATAGGATGCCACCTGTGCAACAAGTCCAGTGGTGAAATTTCCTTGCTCCTAAATATTCCACAGTCAACTGTCAGTGGTATTATAGCAAAGCGGAAGCGATTGGGAATGACTCAGCCATAAAGTGGTAGGCCACATAAAATGACGGTGTGGGGTCAGCAGAGGCTGAAGCGCATAGTGCTTAGAGGTCGCCAACTCTCTGCAGAGTCAATCTCTACGGACCTTCTAAGCTTGATGTGGCCTTCAGATTAGTTCAAGATCGGTGTGTAGAGACCTTCATTCTTCTTCTTCATTCTTCTTTCCATGGCTGAGCAGCTGCATCCAAGCCATACATAACTGAGTGCAATGCAAAGTGTCAGATGCAGTGGTGTAAAGCACGCCGCCACTGGACTCTAGAGCAGTTGAGACGCGATCTCTGGAGTGACGAATTAAGCTTCTCCACCTGGCAATCTGATGGGTAAGTCTGGGTTTGGTGGTTGCCAGGAGAACAGTATTTGTCTGACTGCATTGTGCCAAGTGTAAAGTTTGGTGGAGGGGGGGATTATGGAGTGGAGTTGTTGTTCAGGAGCTGGGCTTGGCCCCTTAGTTCTAGTGAAAGGAACTCTGAATGCTTCAGCATACCAAGAGATTTTGGACAATTCCATGCTCCCAACTTTGTGGGAACAGTTTGGGGATGGCCTCTTCCTGTTCCAACATGACTGTCCACCAGTGCACAAAACAAGGTCCATAAAGACATGGATGAGAGAGTTTGGTGTGGATGAACTTGACTGGCCTGCACAGAGTCCTGACTTCAACTCGATAGAACACCTTTGGGATGAATTAGAGCGGAGACTGAGAGCCAGGCCTTCTTGTCCAACATCAGTGTGTGACCTCACAAATGTGCTTCTGCAAGAATGGTCAAAAATTCCCATAAGCACACTCCTAAACCTTGTGGAAAGCCTTCCCGGAAGAGTTGAAGCTGTTATAGCTGCAAAGGGTGGACCGACGTCATATTAAACCCTATGGATTAAGAATGGGATGTCTCTTAAGTTCAAATGCGAGTCAAGCCAAGTGAGCAAATACTTTTGGCAATATAGTGTATTTTGCGCTTTATATTGAGCTATACATTTTCAGTCCAATACCTGCATTCCCATACTGCAGACTAATGCTGACAGGACTCATGCAGAATGTTGCTTGGCATTATCTTATTGAAATAAACGGGGTGTCAATGAAAAAAAAGATGAGGACCAAATAAGGCATATGCTGCTTCAAGACCTGTATCTACAGTGGTGTGAAAAAGTACTTGCCCCGTTTTTGATTCCTTATTTTTTTACATAATTATCACACATAAATGTTTCAGATCATCAAACCAACTTTAATATCTCACAACGACAACCCAAGTAAATACAAAATGCAGTTTCTAAATGATGATTTTACTATGGGTAAAATCAAATCCAAATCCATCTGGCCCTATGTGAAAAGGTAATCGCCCCCCTTGTTAAATCATGAGTTAACTGTGATTAACCACAGTTCTTGGAAAGCTGAGTTCAATTTCACTGGCCACAACCAGGCCTGATTACCGCCAGATTTGTTGAATGAAGAAACTCACTTAAATAGAAGCTGTCAGACAAAGTGAAGTAGGCTACAAGATCTCACAAAGAAACGCATCATGCCACGATCCAAAGAAATTCAAGAACAAATGAGAAACAACATGATTGAAATCTATCCATCTGGAAAAGGTTACAAAGCCATTTCCAATGTTTTGAGACTCCAGCGAACCACGGTCAGAGCCATTATCCACAAATGGAAAAAACTGTGAACAGTGGTTAACCTTCCCAAAAGTGGTCGGCCAACCAAAAAGTGCAACATGGACTCATCCAGGAGGTCACAAAAGAATCCATAGCGACATCCAAAGAACTGCAGGCCTCACTGGCCTCAGCTAAGGTCAGAGTTCATGACTCAACCATCAGAAAGACACTGGACAAAAATGGCATCATGGAAGAGTTCCAAGGCCAAAACCACTGCTGACAAAAAAGAACACAATCTGGATGGGCCTTTTCCTCTTTAGCCCGAAGGACTCGATAGCCATTATTTCCAAAAGCAATTTAAATTGTTGACTTGTCAGACCACAGCATGCTTATCCATTTCAGGTCCGTAAATTCAGCAAAACACTCTCAAGACGCACAGCCAAGAATAACCAAGAATAAATAATGGAACAATCAGCAGATGAAGTATCCCGACAAGACAGCGCCATGTCAGGACCAGCAATATTTCAGCAAAGACCCTTTTATCAGGGTTGCAGACAGTGAGCAGAAATGCCTGTTAAACTCTTGAGTACAACATATTTTTTACAACTAAACTTATCCCAGAAATCATTTATGTAAAAAGGTGCTGGGGAGTTAAATGAAGAAATAAGACCCCAGGCAGGACAATATAAACAGAAACACACCAATCTGGACATTATATCTAGTTGTTTTGCTTTACAGTTGACACTCACTCACGTTCTCTGGGAAAGATCTGTATAGAATGAGATAGCAAAAAACGCTTAAGTGGAACTGTTTTGAATCAGTGTATTCAGAAGGTTATTGACAAAAATGTGCCTGGGTCATCTTAAAACGCTCTAAAGTTTTATGTCACAACAGCGCCCTCATGTGGATGGTTTGTTTTAAATCCTTCTATCCATATATACTCCTGCTCCTTCCCGGATCCATTATCCAAGTTTTTCCTCCACCTTGTTCTTTCCATGTTTATAAACAGAGGGTAGAGTTGAAAAAAAAAAAAAAAAGAAGAAAAAAATTTGAGGTGGGCAAACCAGCTTCACAGCAGACACCACATGTTCTCAAGGGCTGGGACGGAGGAAAAGGAGCATACTTAGAGGAGCTGCAATCTCTGACATAACAAAACCTACTGAATAAACTCCCAATCCTCAGTGATTTTTTTAAACCACGTATTCAGACTGTTTTACATCATTAGCTTTAGCCCCTCTTATCATGTTAGCTCGTCTGTTCAAACTTTAAATTTCTTGTTTTATTGCGAGAAAGTCATGCACTCATTTCAATATTTTCAGTATCGAGCAAAGACATGAGGAGTAATCGACTGTCCTCAAAACTTCTGCACAAATCTCGAGATACTTCTGCTGCAGTTTCCTGATGTGACGTCATGAACTGTAGCCTATCGACCGGGATGTTGCGTTCAAAGAGACTCCTAATACAAATTACACAAAACTTCTCATTAGATCATGTAGTTTATTCTGCCACACAAAATCAATAATTGAAATGACAGTGCGTTTCATTATTTATTATTCTAAAATGAATAAATAATGGCATGTTGAGCTTATTCTTTCCAGAAAGTGGAGTTTTTCTTGTATTAAATTTTTGATGCTAACATTATTGTCAAGCTACCACTAGCAATTTCTCTCCAAACACACTAAAAATGTTGTGAAAAACTTTTGACACTTAATTTTTTTTTAAGAAAATATAAACAACAATTCTGATTGACAACATAAACACAGAGTAAAACAAATAGTAAAAAATGGTTGAGCCAATAAAATTACAGGCATACATTAAGTAAACACTTTAAAGGTCAGACAATATTTCATTGCTTTTCTGTTAGCCTTTTTGACATAGTAGAAATATCCATTTTAACTTATTTTTTATCAATGCAGGGAAAAAGGTTGATTCTGTAAAAATGTGCACGTATGGATGTGAAATTTAACAAACAGGAGGATGAGGTTGATCAAGAAAAAAATCTCATAATTTCTCCCAAAAAAACAAAACAAAAGATTTCAAATTTAAGGGAAAAGTTATTACACATCTTAGCGATGAAAAAATGATTCCAGTTTTTCCAAACTTCATATGAGAAGGTACAGTTCCAAAATAGTCAAGCTCTACACATGTTGACACACGTATGTCACCCAGCAGGCAAGGTCAAGCTCGATGACCCGGTCTGACCCAGTCTGGGTCTTTTCATCTCTGGTGATATGCCCAGTGGTTTCAGGCCCTCGGGACAGCCACAGCAGGAACGAGGGGTCATGGCAATCTTGCTTCCTTTTCAATGGTGCTCTCAGGTGCCTTATTAATCATATCTATGCCTTACTTCAGCCTCAGTGTTTAGCCCAAGTATGCCTAAAACTTATGCACAGTACTAGAGCTGGGTAGTTAATCAAAATTTAGACTGAATTGCAAAAAGTCCTCCTGCGAATCCCAGAATGTGCAATATTTCTTTAACCTGAAATGTGTTTCAAAATACCAGTTCAATACATTTTTTAGCAGAGATGTTATACATTACACATGATGCAAACATTCAAGTTTTTTTTTTACATAATTTTCAAAATCCTACTTTCCTTGTTTGTGTGTGTTTTTCTTATTAAAACTGAGAATGACATAACATGATAAATTCCTTCAATACAGTTTATATCGACTTTGCAATGAGTCAAGATAATTGCAATTAGATTTTTTTTCAGAATTGTTAAACCTTTGTTTAATCTACCATATATTGTGTTTGGTATACTATAGAATGGTTTATTGCTTGTTTGTTGAGAAATGCACAAGATAGGGAACCTAAAGAATAATCATATTTCAAATCGCAATACAGTCGAAATAAATTGCATTAGATTATTTTCCCAAATCGTTCAGCCCTGCACAGTACTGTATATTCTTGATCAGTCTTTACTCTTGATACATATGTCTACTATTTAGGCCCTAAGGAGGCATTCGAACAAATTTTAAACAATTTTACAACAGATACAACTTCTAAGAGGAGCTTAAACGTGACCGTGCCATAATTCATACTGTAACAGCTTTGTACGAGGCGGCCCTGAATGCAGCACCATTCCCGTTCCTGAGCAGACTCCGGTCCCGTTCTTGCTCCAACCCGGACTCCATGTTGTTCCGTCAGCTACGGAGGGAACAAGTGCCCTGACCGAAAACTCTCACGTTGCAACTCTGTGTGTGCGAGAAGTAAAGTGTGTTTCTGTGTGAGTGTGTGCTAAACCTCCGAAAGAAGATGGCAGACTACCGGGAAGACACCGGAGCTCGAGCCCTGCTTGCTTTACAGTCGGCACCGTGCAGTCCCGTGCGTGTTGCGGTGACCTCCCACCCCTATCACCAGCCTTCGCTCGCCCTCCTGGGTCCTCCGATGGTGGAAACTCGTACCGACGCTGGGATTCTTCCTGTGCGCCTCGCTTGTCCTCCTCCGCAGGCCCTGGCCAGACTCGAGGGCCGGGACTTTGAGTTTGTCATGCGCCAGAGGACGGTCACCATAGGCCGGAACTCTTCGCACGGCTCAGTGGACATTAACATGGGCCATTCGAGCTTCATTTCACGGCGACACCTGCAGATCACCTACGACGAAGCGAGCGGTTTCTCCCTCCGGTGCTTGGGCAAGAATGGCGTATTCGTTGACGGGGTGTTCCAGCGGAGAGGGGCGCCGCCGCTTGCGCTACCCCGAGAGTGAGTGCTGTTAGTTAGCATAGCTGCTACCAACAGGTTTATTATGGTAACAGTGGTGTGCTGTTGCAGGCTACTGTAGCTTCTCATGTTTGGCATTGACCAACTGAGAATTACAGCAAATCACGTCATGGTGTCATGGTATATTTTGTTTCCCTTCGAAAGTTGCCCTTCCAACCGCACGTTAGCGGTTGATTCAAACTTCGCAGCCAAATTCATTGAATTAATCTGAACACACTAGCAGAATCTCTTTTAGAGATTTGTTTAGATTGGCTTTTACGTGCTTTTGTCCGGAGAAAACGAGTAACGTGCAGTCAGAAAGTAGACCTCCATCTTTTTTATCTGGCCAAACAGAGCGACATATTCTGATAGGGATACAAAATTTGTCATGACACTCCTAATCAAAGCGGTCTGATATGGCCTTCATGAATGAATCCTCGGGCAAATTTATTTTGTCCTTTGTTTGGAAATTGACTCACAAAGGGACCTTGGATTTGAAATTATGCCGTTGTTTAATGTATTTTTGGGCCCCTTTCAGGGAAACTTCGCCCCATTTTAAATGTTGACCCAGCTAGCTAGTTTTAGCCATTAGCAAATATTGTTTCGAACCACGACGGAGTAAAATGTGCTGCTGCTCAGAATAAAACATACAGAATTGTTAAAATTGACTTCTATAATATCATAGTTTTTATTTTTTTTCTGCGGTTTCCCCTGGCTGCAGGTAAAATCGTGTCTAAACCGTTTTAGGTAATCATGGTCACGACAATGTTATTTGGTTTAAAGATCGTAAGCTAACATGTTTCAGTCACGTAAACAGTAGTGTAAACAAACGCACCCCTGACAGCTCAGCTCACGGGTTTTGTTTGAAGAGGTGTGTTTGTTTTGTGTTTGTATGTGACCTTTTATGTGTTGCAACCGCGTGGTGGAAAAGTGTTGTAGCATTTTGCATTATTGCATCACTGACAAGGTACAATGTTTTGCTCTTATTGACTTGACTCAAACAGAAGCATTCTTAAAATGTTAGAAGTCTGTGTTTGTCAATCAGGGTGGAGCGGAAGGAGGAGGTTGCAGGGGGTTGGGGGGGTTTGTGTCTTCATCCTCTCTGATTGGCTGTCAATTCTGTTTGGGGGTGTGTCGAGCTTTGAACAGGAAGTGCAGTCTTAGATGACATCCTCATTGCAAGAGCACATGGAGTAAACACAAGACTTACAAACCAAGGCCACATTCAATACAACCATTTGCACATGTGGTCGTCTGACTCTGAGGCCTGTTGTCTGGATTAAAGTATACCCTGAGCTCCTTTCTAATGGGAAATGGGAATTATCATTTAAGTTATCTTTACACTTTTACATTTTTACATTATATCATGTAACAACTAAAGCTGTTAAATTTATTTTATACTTTTTAATGCAGCATGATTTTTCTTATAATAATTCATAGTAATGTAAAGTACCAGAGCTATGTAAAAGAAAACACCCAAATCTATTATCTTACTATCAACACAAATCTGAAATATAGCCTGAACTCCCTTTTAAAGTGGCAGATGGAGATTATCATTTAAGGTATCCTTCCTCTTTTACATTTTTACACGACATTATGTATCAACTAAGCCTGTTGAAAAAAGTGATACTTTTTGATGCTGTTAAAATCTTTCTTATAATAATCTATAGTAATGGAAAGTAGGGCTGGGCAATTAATTTAAATTAGAAATCACAATTTGTCCAGCTGCAATTTTAAAATCATAGAAGGTGCAATATTTCTTTGGCCTGACACGTTTTTCAAAACACCAGTTTAATACATTTTTTCAGCAGAGATGTGATACTCTAAACATAATGAAAACACTTGAGTGTCATTTTAAAAAAATGCAAAAAAAACCCCCTAACTTCATTGTTTTTGTGTATGTTTGCCTTATTAAAGATGAGATAGACATCACATCTTCATTCCATTTAATACGACGGTTCATATCAGATTTGCAATTCGCCCAAATAGTCACAATTAGATATTTTTTAAAAATTGTTCAGCCTTAGTTTAATCTAGCAAATATTGTGTTTGTTATAATATAGAATGATTTAGATGAGAAAGAATATTAAATTACAATTGCAATATAAAATATAATCCCAAATTATTCATCCCTAATGAAAAGTACCAAAACTATTTAAAAAACGACTAATCTTCTGTCTTATTTTATCACATAGCTGCCTAATCTCAGTACTTAAATGTTGTCAATGAGTATGTGCAGTTTTGACAGTGTGTAGAAGTTTGCTCGTATTTTTTTTTTTTTTTTTTTTTTTTTTTTTACAAAATATTATTTGGGGTTTCTTAAACTTCTACTTTTCACTTCTATCAAAGGTTCAGTGTTTAGTTTCATGATTTTTTTTGCATGAATAGCAAAATTCAGAGTGTGATTTGACACTGCTTTTCAGGGTGACATTTACATATGAACAAGTTTTTGCAAATTGTTTGAATCTAAGTAAAACTGCAACACAGTACAAGACTAAAGAATTTGTCTTTTTTCACCCCTTTGAGTGAGAATGTAGTAGCTCTTTGTAGAGCTTTAAATCACTATGGTTAAGTATGAATCATCTTGAATCATCTGCAGAGTGCCAATTATTCCATGTTTCCCGTACAGAACATCACAAGCTCTGCAGGTTTCACCCTGCAGATCCTAACTACACAGCAGTCTTTATGCCCTTCATTTATATCGGGGAAGCTTTGAGGTCTAGACCAAGGCTTAACAATATTTGCAAAAAAAAAAAAAAAAACCAAAACAAAAAAAAACCCTATATAGTCTTTAAAAAAAATATATATTTTTCAATATTCAAATAGAATTTTTAAACACAATGTATGATTTTCGAAAATCAAGAATTTACTGTTTTTCCCCCTCATTTAGGTGGAGAACAAAAAGATTAATGTTGTTGCTTAGAGGTCACTTTGGGCTCCTGTGAATTGGCATTTCAAAATTTCATTGTTCAAACAAAGAAAGTAACTAAAAATAGAGGATAGTGACTCTGTTTTAGGCCCACTGAGACATTTTAATGTATCTTAAGTATGCCAGTGTATGTTTTATTTCTTTTTTTATTACATCCCTGTAATATATACCTTACATTAGGATTGGGCAATTAATTAAAATGCAGATTAAATCGTAATTTGGCCTACTGCAATTTTCAAATCACAGAAGGTGAAATATTTCTTTAACCTAAAATGTGTCAAAATACTAGTGTAACACATTTTTTAGGCAGATATGACACATCATGCCAAAGTTAAGTGTCTTTTTTTTCTAGAATAGTTTGCCAAAATCCTACTTTCTGAATTTTTTTTTCTCTGTCTTATCAAAAATGAGACACATAAAATCATCATTCCCTTCAGTACAACAGTTACCGAATTTTTATTGAGTCAAATAATAGGATCTTTCCGCCTTAGTTTAATCTGCTAAATATTGTGTTTATTATGATTTGTTTGTCAAAAATACATAAGATGAGGAAATCCAAAAATATTCTCATATTAAATCTCAAAATTAGGGGCAAAAAACTGGAAATAGATTATTTTCCCAAATCGCTCAGCCCTACACCTTTCATCCAGTCTGGTTTTACTTGCAGGCTGCAGCTCATTTTCTTCATGGCTCCGTTTTTTAGATTCTTATTAACCCTCTGCCTTCTGAGACAATCACATTTCAGCAGCAGTAGGTTACACACACACACACACACACACACACACACACACTGTAATATTGAGCCTGATGTGATTCTAAGAATGTGCAGTTCGGTGTATAATTATGGCAAAGAAGCTTAATTTTAGCCTCATCGATTAAACCCTTGAACCCTCTTCCACTGTGTCTCAGAGTCTCTCACATGCCTGCAAGCAAACACGATTCAAAAAGTCATGTGAGTTCTCTGAACAGTTGCTTTCTTTTTGCTGCCCGGGCGTACAGCTGGGACTAGTGGAGGATATAAACAAAAATTGTTGTATGCACAGTCTCAGCTGCAAAGCCCTGAAGGTCTTTTTGAGCCCCCTGTGCTCTCAGTGGTTGTGAGGATGCAAGAATTTAAACTTAGATATGATACTAGTAAAAATCAAATATTACTGATACCTGTTTTGATACAATGGAAACAAAAAGAAGGCGTAAGCAACCAGCATTGGGAAATTAATTGTTTTTAATTACGAAAAATTGCAAGAAAACTCCTGCACAGTTTAGATTGCACAAATGTTTTGTAAATGTTTTGGTTGAAAAAATTATCCATTATGTACAGTATTTGTGCAATTTAAACTACTCGTTCTATCTTACATATGGCCGCTTTTGATGGAAATATGAATGACGTTAAATCTGAGGTACTTTCAAAGATTCTGCACTTCGGTGAATTCATTGTCAAAAGAAGAAAGATTTTATTTTTTACATGTGATACTGTCAAAGTGTTGAAAAATTTGACAACCTCTGTGGTGCTGTCCTCACACTGTGTAGATAACTGTTCATTTGTTTTCAGTGGTTATGCAGCTGCAGTTTTATAGGAGACAAATTGTGAAGTAAAGATAGGACATTACTTTCATTCCTTTGCCACTGAATAGTTTATTTGTCTATTTTGTCCACAGGGAGGCCTAGAAACAGTAAGAATTCAGTTCTGCTCCAAGATAAAGTCATCATGTTTGATCAGATGGGATTGTAGCTCTGACTAGAAATTAACATCTCCAAATGTAAGACCTTCTTTACCTGATGGAAAAAACACACTAGTCAATAGAGATTAGAAAAAAAAAAACATCTTTCAACAACATACAGTACTGTGCAGAACTTTGGGGCATGTTTGGGCCAAAAATGAGGCTGAAGCAAGGCATAGATGTGGTGAGTAAGCTGCCTCAGGGCATTATTGGGTGGAAAGGAGGATTGACACAACCCCAGTTGTGCTCTGGATGTTCTTGCATATTACCAAACTATCTGTTTAAAACATTAAGTCCACACCATTAGGGCAGATTAAGAGATGGATGTGGCGAGTAAGCATGGCCTAGGGTCCTGTCTAGGCAGGTAGTAGGGTTCCCACAGATTCCTGGTCATGCCTTGGGTGTCCCAAAGGCCTGAAAACAGCCTTTTGTCTCCGGCATATTACCAGGGGTTAAAGGGCCATCAAACTAGATTCTGGCCACCCTCTGCTCTCTCTCCAGGCTCAGGTTGTTGCACATTTAGCCCCATGATAAATCCTAAGTGCCCCGTATGCCTAAAACATATAAACGTGACTGTATAAAAAATTCCAAGGGTTTTCAAGTTGTCCAAACATACTGAAGTCAGAAAAACGCAGGTTAAGTTAGCAATTTAATTCTACACCAGCCATAACTTTTTCTTTATTGTGTCAAAGGAAATTTTAAGAAGGGATCCAGATATTGGATGTTTTCGCTGATACTGATTTGTCAAGATTTAGAGATACATTTTAGCCAGTATTGATATCTATACCAGTATTTAAGTTTGTGTTTCAGACATTTAGGGGGGACTTTCGGCCCAGTTGGTACAATCAGTCGCCTTGTTATTGGAAGGGTTCAATCCCAAGTTACTGCAGTCACATGTCGGTGTCTTTGGGCAAGACATTTTTGACCCACTTTGCTCCTACTGCTTCGTCTATGGCGTGTGAATGTCAGTATGGGTAGAAATATTCAAATCAGCCAAAATCAGTAATTAACTTTTTAGGCTACTGTCTGCTAATACCAGTATCATGGCAATAATACCATCCATTCCTAATTTGCACGGATACAATTGCCTTGTTTTGCTTGCAACAACTTTTGTTTAAAATATGACTAAATGCCTGTGGTTTTTAAAGTTTCCATACTTTTGAATACTTATATAATTAAAATAACACTTTTCTTTTAAAATCACAGAAAAGTATTTAAAAGAAGCTTCATAATATAAAAACCACCGGCATATGACGGGAAACCTTTCCAGCTTAAAGGAAAACCTACCTTTTTATGCCTCTGCACCAGTAACAGCCATGCTTCAAGGTTGCCTGTCGGTCAAAATCAGGTCCGTATTTTTGTAATTTCAAACAAGAACACGGTATCACCAGAACGCGGTTACCCTTTTTCTCTTGTTAAACTTTGCATAAATATTCACTCTGACTCAGAGATGATCTGTTAGATTTTGGAGGTCAAAGGTCAAGGTGACTGTGTCTCATGTTCATCCATTGCTTGTAAACACAATATCTCCATTATGCTCCGGGGATTTCCTTCCAACTTTTCACAAATGTCCACTCTGACTCAGAGATGAACCCATTACATTTTATAAGGTGCAGTGTCAAGGTCACTGTGACCTCAGATCTTGAGACCAACATTTCAACAAAGCGTTGTGGGGTTTTTGTCAAATTTGGCAGAGACCTACACTTTGACTCGAGGATGAACTGGTTTGATTTCGGGGGGTTAAAGGTCAGTACGACCTTGTATGTTGTGATGTTGCAACAACCTTGTTCCATATTGTAGCTTCTAAGGAGATTTACCTTCTTGGTCTACCTCTGTACTTTCACTGTCCAGCACTTGAGTAACTCGTAGGGAATATTACCACCAGGTGGTTGTTGTAGTTCAGTACTTTTGACTTGAGCAATCTTCACCTTGTTTTATCCCTGCTATGACTTTAAGCAGGTATTGGTGCATTTTATATTATGCACACTGTTTTTTTTAACTTCCAAACCAACATATACCTCAAATGATTTAAATCGATATTTTAAATATATTTTGTATTTGTAATTTTGTCTGTCTATATTAATGCCTTAATCATGATTATTTAGGGTCCATAATAAGAGCACTAATTTTCTAAAGTACATGAATTGCATACTGTATTGTTCCTCCAGGACAGGGGGCAAGTCAGAAGAACCTGGTGATATCAAACATATTATTTTATACTGTTCCTTTGCTTTCCTTTTCAATCCATAACAAGTTCCCTTTTCCGAGACTAAGTTGATGTCATAATCTTTAATCTATTCAAAGTTCCTCGTTTTCTTTAAGAAATCAAGAAGGGCTGTGACCAAACAGGAAGTGAAATACCAATAGTTTAGTACAGTTCAGAAATCCTAAATTAAACAAAACAATACTCAAGGAATTTCAAAATGCAATGTTCAGGGGAGATTAATCGCGATCACACCCAGAAATTCCAAGGTTAATTTGGATTAAAATTTTAGTCACTTGACAGCCCTATTTATAACTTTTATATTAATCGTATTATATACATAGAGAGAAAACGACTTTTTAGATTTATTTTCTTTGATGCATTTCTCAGTTCTAGTGTATAGGTATATTCTGTGTACTTGCCTGTAATGCTTAGAGAATGGGTAACTGTAAAATATAAATCATTTCTTAGTTTGGGAATGAAAATCACTTCTGTCTACTTAAGTGAAGTCCATTTGTAACCTTTGAAACTATGGTTTACAAAACATATTCACTACAAGGTTTATTTAGTGAGTGCTCTCTGCTTTCGGGCATATCACATGATCTTTTCTGGTTGTTATGGTCGTGTAAATACTATTGATTGTTACATTTTTAGACTTCTATGGTATTAGATTGGAATTTAGAGCATTAAGACTTTCAAATGTTATGAACATTCTGTTTTCAGCTGGCATATTTTGAAGAAAACGTATTAAACTTCCTCTGCTGAGGGAGATTCAGTGATATGATTTAAATCTTAACAAAAGTCACCTTTGTTTATAACATAAACATTCTCAGCTCTCAGCATTAATCAAACTTTCTGTTTCTCCTTTCTTCTGTTCCTCGACCTCCACCGTTTCTCTTCTATCGCTCTGTGTAGGTGTGTGTTTCGTTTTCCCAGCACGGTGATCAAGATCCAGTTCATGTCACTCCTGGAGACGGAGGAGCACAGAGAAAGGGAACAGGCTGCACTTCCCCCTCGCCCACTTCTGCCCCACATTTCTCCGCTCAAAATCAGCATTCCCACAATGCAGCAGCATGAAGAGCACATCCGGGCATTCGGATCTCCGCTGCCTTCACCTACCGGCACCATCAGGTATAAAAATCACCCCTCATAACTCAAGCATTTATTATACAAACACATACATACTAACAGGATACGAAGCAGACTGTATCTGGAGGCGGTTTACACAAACAGATATTGATATATGTTATGACTGTTAAGCTTATTTGACCTTTATGTAGTTTTATTTCTCACCACTCTTTGTTCTGAGTCTGAAGGATAATATTTTTAACTCTAATGATACTTCCATAATAGTTTTATTGGACCTCTGACAGATGGCTTGTTTGCTTTTGTATTTCTAAAAAGGATTCATGGGCCTTTTCATGTCAGTTTTGGGCACTAATTTTGCCAGAGCATCAAGGAATAAAAATCTTGTTGGTCCTTAAAAAACCTTAATTAAGATTTATATTAAATTTATCCTCTCATGTCATCTTAAAAGTTTTGATTTCAAGTTGACTAAAAATGATTGAATACTCTATCAAGTTGTGTATTTGTCTTTTTAGTAAATTGTTCATGTGACAATTCACAGCATTTATGGAAACCTTTTACAAACCCATCAAAAACCTTGAATAGGGGGATGGGGGAGAACAAGGTGGGAAATGCATCTTAAGCAAATTTTGTCTCAAAATAATTGAATGTTTGGCAGAGGCAAACAATGATCATGAGACACGAAATCTTTGAAACTGGACCAAATAAGAATCAAAGCCATTGATTCACACAAAAATTCCGGAAAGCACCAAAGCCACACATGCAATTATTTTTTCCAGGGCCTTTAAAGGTCCTCAAAATCTTACATTTGAATTTACAATGTTCTCAGCAACACTGACAATGCTCCATTATTTGGATGGTAAACCCAAATGAGTATTAGTACTATCACAGCACACGAAACAGAAACGATAAAAAAATCATTTAAAAAATTTTGTGGATGTGTTTAACTTGAGTTACATTCTTGGCTTGAAGGTGTGTTTAATTTTGATTTTCACATGCAAAACTCTCTAATTGAAGGATGTCATATTACCACAGAATAGAAAAAACATCATATTCTTCAACCTTTTATAAAAAAGACCAAGTAAAAAATTTAAATAAGTAGTTTACTAGCCAAGTCATGATGCAAACATGTATTTGTTGCAGCTATATTAGAAATGTAATGGTGTTATTTTTAAAAATCGACAGCATATAAATGAACACCTTTTCTGTAAGTTATTGTCTTGTCTTGGCAGGGTAGGTTATATTTTTGGAATATTTGAGTAATTGAGGTGCATACATAGAGACTGGAAGTCTCCTGCATTTTATAGTTCATTTAAAGATCTAAAAATAGTATTTTTTCCACTTTTTATCTTTACTTGACCTTATGTATTAATTTTTTAATACCGTTAAACCTTCCCAAAAAAAATTCCCCCAAATTTCCCCCAGTATACGGTATTTCTGCCAGGTGTTTAAAGACCCTGGAAAGTGAAATCCAAACTTTGTATCTTAACACACTAGATATGTTGGAATATGGTTGCTGTGAACATGTGAAAACACTGAGATCTATGTGTGGAAATTCTGGATTTAGACTGGTTGAAGGTTTTTCACATCTTTCCTGGCTGGGTTTAATTTGGGCGGGGCAATTAGATGGGCTAGTGGTGTCACACGGCTCACAATGGGGAGTTATCCCGCCCCCTAAAGCTACAATGATATAAAATCACAGAGCAGTTCATCTCAGTACAGTCTGTTGTTAGCTGATGTCACCGCCTTCATTGAAAGTTAACCGTGTCTTATGTTGCTGTTTCTTAGATGTTGCTTTACATGCTGCACACAGCCCAGACAGCGCTGTATCTACCAGAAAAAGACACATATTCTAAAGGCATTTATTGAAAATGTTTGCTCATTACGTAACACAGTCTTCATGACAGTAGTTAAAGCAATATTGTGGCTATTTTTTCATACCCCCGTGCACTGTATTACCGTTTTACCACCCATTCCTGTTTGCAATCACGAAATGTGGATGGAAGAAGGAAGGAGAAGATGATGGGGAAAGTTTGAGGAAATTTGGCTTCAAGATGAAAAGAACAGCAAATGACTGGTAGAGCCAAATAATGAGTATAAACACTAGCTAGATTTGTGAACAATACTGGTAAACTTTTGGTGTTGGAATTAAAATAGTTGATTCTCACATGATGTGGGGCCAAAATTGTATTTACTTTTCTTTGTTTGGTTCTAGATAAAATATTCTAAGTCTTGATTCTGATCTTAAAAAGTGTGCAGCCAGCTTTCTACAGCACCATAAGGATTTTTATCAAAGTATGAGAGCTATTTACATTCTCAGCTTGTCTTTTGTGTGCATGTTTATTCAGTCATAGTTGTTTCAATTTCCTTTTGTGTTACCTAAAGTCTCTATCAGCTCTTGTCACTGATAATATCCTGTCTGGTTGAAGGTGTTGGCCATCACCTGCTGCAGTGTTTCTGTTGACATGGAAACGGGCCCTCTAATTAGCTGTGATAGCACATGTTTGAAATCACTGCTCTATAAATGTATACAGCATGTGCATGTGGCAAGTGGTGCTGGGACTGAGTGCTCCCTCTGCTGGTCATTCTTTGGCCTTACATCCTTCATCCCCACCAATCTCAGCCTGTGTGCGCCTGCCTTATATGGAATGGCTGCAGCTTCGAGGCGCGTGATTGGCTGTGGGGCAGATTGTTTTGCCTGTAGGCCGTTTTTCCGTCCATTCGTGGTTTCCTTTTTTCAGAGACCCCCCACCCCTCCTTCACGGCCCTCAGCTCCTGTTCTCTTGCACGTGGACACACACATAACACACGGAGTAGAGACCCTTGCTCATACATCTCTCCAGCACTTTCACACTGTGGCCATTTTGGGGCAGATTGTTGTGCCTCCTTCCGTAACAGCACACACATACAGAACATACAATAGGAGAGTATTGTGTAAAAGCACATGCTCCCTCTTAAAACAACAACAGTGTCACTTCACAGGCCAGTTAGAGTCACTTTTCCTGTTTGGCAGCTTGAATGAATTGTGTACAGTACCAGTCCTCTGTCAGCACTCACACTTGCACTGCAGGTCCATGTGCACACACGTCGAAAGTAAAGACAAAAACTTTAATCCTTCGTGAAGGCAAACAGGACTTTAAATGAAGTCTAAGTACGTAGAGTTACACAAAATATTTCATTTCTTTGGTCCAGATTTCCCCAAGCCACATTAGAAGTTTTTGTTCTTCATTCATCTTTCAACATTGAGCTCACAGAGCCGTTCTCAAAACACAGCCTGCAGCTTCCTGCAGCTTCCTCAGCCAAAAAATACAAACATATTCTCTCTCTGCCTGTGTGTGTGTGCTGCTCTCTGTTGCTAAAGGCAAATCAAAGCACATTGACTCTCCCAGAAACCAGTGTTTACTTTACTAACAGAAGCAGGTGTGTGTTGTATAACCCACTCAGTTTTCTCTCTGTTTTGTCTCCTAACATCTACAGATAAAACCTGGTTGATAATTAACATACTTTTGGGGGTATTTTGGCTCATTATTGTGTGTTTATGATCATTTTATGTGTTTAGATCTGAGCAGCCTTGATATGTTCTCCAAACTCCGTTCTCGTGTGTATACCTGAGTATTGTCTTTGCACCGCTGAGCTTGTATCTCATGCTTTGAACTATTGCACCTTTGCACTTTGTCAAACGTAAATACAGTGAAATGATCCGAAACAAATAGGGTTGTACAAAGCCAATACTAAAACTGAGTCCTTGTACTTGTACTCATAAAACACTGAAGATACTGCACTCGATATAATTTTACAGCATGGTAGCCTGTAATCATTTGAAGAGCTAGGTGAAGTTGGCGGCAGTTTAGTGATATTTTAATATGAATGAAGATGATGGATGTAGAGCAGTATTCAAACACTGCACTGTCAAAATGTCAAGAGGTTTGGTGTGGAACACCTCATGAAAATAAACTTTAAAGTACTTTAAGAGTATTATTAAATAAATATTTTTTACTTTGTATTTATGAGTAAATTCATGTAAGTAGTGCTTGTAAAAGGTCTGAAAAAGTGGCATTAGTGCATCCCAAGAAAGAAGTAAAGATTGTTTGGATTTTTTTCCACCTCTGTGGTTGAAAATTGAAGCCTGTGAAGTGCAAAAAACAGCAGTTGTTCAAGTGTCCACTTGAGGATGGCTGTAGAAGCACTGGGAGTCAAATACACACTCCATGTTAAAATAATGTTTTTACTAGTGCTACACAATCAACCTAATCTAGGGATGCATAATACTGGATTTTTGATGATGTCTGATAAGCTGATACTTACAGATTTATGTAAGCCATTACTGATATCCATACTGATATCTTTAGGTACTTCAGACCTAAAACTCCAGTCCTTAAAATACAGCTTTTAGATTTTGAGGATGAACAAATTAACACATTTCAGTCCTTAAAACACTTTAAAGCAAAGATCACCAACTACATTTGCACAAGGGCCTGATTCTTTTCTTGGCAGACATCGTGGGGTCCAGACTCTTAATTAAGCAAATAAGATCTATTAAGATGTTTTAATTTCCTTTGTAATCTACTTTATTTTTAGACATTATCAGTGAATTCAGTCCCTATTACCTACAGGGGTGGGAATCACAAGTGGCCCCACAATACGATATTATCACGATACTTGGGTCACGATTTGATATTGTTGCAATTTTAAACATTTTGCAATACGGTGAGTATTGCATTATGATAAATTGTGATATATTGTGATCAATACCATTTTTAGCTGTTTAGCTGATTTAGCATTAGCCTTGCCCTTATGTTTGTCCTATTTTCGCAGTATTTTATTTTCCTGTAGCACTTCTTGCAAACCTCATGTGTCATGTCCATGTCATTCATACCCTGCTTGCATTTTTATGTCCTTCCCCTGGTGCTGCCATGTTTGCTGTACTTTCTCCTGCTGTATTACAGTCACCTCTGCCAACCTCACTGGACAAATATATTTTTCCATTAGCAATTAATTAGAAAAAAAAAAATCGATACTTGGTCTGATACTTGGTGGACAAGACAATATGATATATTGCCAAACAAAATATTGGGTTACTGTGCTGTATCGATTTTTTTCTCCCACCCTTAATGCCTATACTGCAGCCAGCCACAAGGGGGCGATTGAGATATTTTAGCCACATATTTCAAGGGCTTTACTATGGTGCATCACTGGGTTTTAGTGAAATATGTGTAATCCTGATTGGGGAAAAACACATGCAGTAAACAGGTCTTTTGTTTTTGATATCCAGGCAGTGAAATTGGTAGGTTGGCCCTGTAACCAGAAGTTCTCATCAAGAATGGACTGATGAGTGTGTGTTTATCATGCATCTTATTCACTATTAATGGCTGACAGGTGGACTTTTGTTAAACTGCAAGCAAATCCAGAAAAAATGTTTTTATTCCAGTTAATTTTGGGGTTCCTTTAGGGATGTTTGAAAATGAAAAGACACTTTAAATATCATAACACATTTTCTTCATATTTTCTGAATTTAATAATCTTCTGGGGGCCTGATCTGGCTTTGGGCCTCCAGTTGATGATCACTGCTTTAAAGCATAAGAAATACTTTTGAATGAAGAAAAGGACTTCAGCTAACGTAGGTCTGTTGCTCCAGCTTTGGTCTCCACTAACCTATTTGTTCATACAGCTAATATAAGCTATATATACTTAAAAAAATCTGTTGTAAATATCAGCAGAAATGTTCATATCTGCTGTTACTTGTATTTCACTTTTTAAGCTAATTTCTGCTGATACAGATATCATGCCTGCAATGTATCATGCATCCCCAATCTAATTTCAATAGCATTGTCAGTCTCTGAAGTTATACTGCAGTAATACTAGGCTATTTTAAATCATCACTTTAAAAGCTTCAGGTTTTGTATTTCTTTAAAGCTACTGAATATTTGTATGCTTGATTTGAGAAATACACACTTTAAACTGTCATTATTCTCTGAATTTTCCTTGATGACCAAGCTCTTGTTATGGCTGCACAATTGAGTACATTTTAATTGTGATCATGATTTTAATCTAACCACGATCAAAGAAACACAATTATTTGGGGTTATTTATGTTTTGAATACGTGTTCTGCCTGTGAAAAACTACATGGCCGTCTATTTATCTCTTTTCTTCTCTCATCTCTAAACACACACTGATGCACACACTGTCTGCCTCTCATACACCGACCTCTGCTGACTCTTTTTTTCCTTTAAGTGTTAACTGTTTTGTCGCCAAATTTATGAGTATACAGACACTGAAATATCACAGAAATAACACGACTAAGGAAACAGCTGCACTCATGATTCCATTTAAATATGATCCAAATGAAATCAAATATTTCCCTTTTCAGTTTTATTCAGCAAAGTAAAGCTACTGCTACAACTGCTGATAAAATGGAAATTCTTTCCTCTTTCAAAATAAGAGCATTTTCCAATCTGGATGTAAAGTGTGCTAGGTGTAAGACATTTATAACAATGTAGGACAAATGAAAGCACAGCCGGAACAGTTGTCGATAAAATCCCTTAGTTTAACCATCATTAACTAAATTTCTTCTCAAAGCAGTCATATTAAGCTAAAATATGAAGTACTATTTGATAAATTCTTAGATGAATATTAATACTTTACACTAGGTCTTATTCTTTAGTATTCACTCCTTACTGTATTTACCTGTCAGTATAATCATTGTGTAGCTGATCAGTGGAGCAGCTGGTACATCTTGGGGCTGCTGTGTCATATTTGACTTAATTTTTGGGCTGATGTTAGGGGCTAAAACACCAGAGCAGATTTTTGTCTAGCCCTGGAAAGAGGTTAGTAGCAACATATAAGGATGATAAGGATATAATTAAAAAATACCCTTTAAATTAAAACATATTGGTGATTAATAATCGTGATCTCAGTATTGATCAGAATAATCATATTTATCATTTTGGCAAAAATCATGCAGCCTTTACTCATGGTACCAATTATGCATTACATAGTGATTGCAGTCACAATTCACAGTATTGTCCAGCATAATCCCAAATGCACATTATTACAAAATCATGAAGCACTAGTTTTACAGCAAAATATTAACATCCTGTTTAAAGTAATACATTTTGTATTAAGTCTTTGTTTTTTGGCACATGCTGTATGAGGGGTATATTTTCTTTAGAACTGGTCTGTTTTGGTTCAGGAATGCAGTACCCCACATGTGGTGGAGGCACTTTTGTTTGTTGAACAAAACAGTTTTCTACAGTTTTTAGAAATTCTATAAAAATGCTTTGTTGACAAATATGACACAAGCACATAAACGGTTAAAAAAGGTACCACCACAGACTCATTTTGAGCCAGTCATTTTTTATTTCTAAAAAATCAAGCCGCCAAGTGACTTCATGAAGCTCTGATCACAGCAGATCTTTGGTAGCATAATAAATTGCTCATTCATTGGTAAAAGTAGAAAAAATGTTGATCATGATATTTTTTGTTGTCATCTGTATAGCTGTCATTAGTGGCATCAAACCATCACTTCAGGCCTTTAATGCCAACTGGTTTCTTTCCTCTGCAGTGTTCCTAACTCCTGTCCGGCTAGTCCACGAGGTGCAGGGTCCTCAGGGTATCGCTATGGACGCAATGTGACTTCTGACCTCCAGTTAGCGGTTGAATTTGCAGCTAAGGCTGTTTCTGAGCGACGAAACCTCAGCGATCACAGAGGTGGAGGAAGTGAGCCACGGGGGGAATCGGCTGGTGGGGACAGCCCCAAGGTGAGAAGACAATAGCACCAAAAGAGATTGTTTCCTGCTAAGGAGATGTGCATTTCAACTTTCCTTCATGTACAGTTTGTGATTCAGAATGCGTCTCACTTGTGTCCTGTTTGTCCAGGATGAGTCCAAGCCTCCTTATTCCTATGCACAGCTGATCGTTCAGGCCATCTCTTCTGCCCCGGACAAACAGCTGACTCTCAGTGGCATCTATGCCCACATCACCAAACACTACCCCTACTATCGCACTGCAGACAAGGGCTGGCAGGTAGGCTCGGTCTGGGTTCACCTGAAGGGGAATGGCTTTTACTCCATATGATAACTCAAAATCTTTTCACACATGCACTGCTGAAATCTTCCTGAGTTGTTTGTTCACATATATGGAGGTCTCAGTAGAGAAGACACTCTCAAAAATGCAATAGAGGACTGAGATGGTGGGTCATGGAGCGGTTTTCAGTGAGTCATGAAAATTTGCGTGAGAAAACAAGTGACAAAAGTCTATGTATAGAATCCCCAAGTTGACATGCATTCATCTATTTTAATTTAAAACATTTTAATTTGACACAGAGTATATTTGGTTTTGGTTTTTTTTTTTCAAGATACTGACCTATTTTTTTTTTTGTAACTACGCTGGTTTCCCATGATAATACAGTAATTTCTCGAGATTTTAAGAAAACAACTAAGATGTTTTTGTTATTGGGAATTGGAGTAAAACAAAATATGCAGTGCCTATAAGTTTTTTGTCATCCCCTCTGATGTTTTACCTTTTTATTGATTTTGCAAATCAATCATGGTTAATATAACTTGGCTTTATTGACAAGAATACAAAAAAACCCTCTTTAATTTCAAAGTAACTATTCACCCCCTTTAAAGTGACTGACCTTATTCAACAGAGCTCCAGCAAATTGATGCTAGTAGCCTTACAATTAGTGAAATGGGGATCGCCTGAGTGGGTATAAAGACACATTAGCTTGGAAGGTAATCAGTATTCCTGGCTACCATTACACCATGAAGACAAAAGAACACCCCAAGAAACTCAGAGAAAAGGTTATTGAAAAGTATAAGTTAGAGGGTGGATACTAGGGATGCATGATATTGGATTTTTGCCGATATCCGATATGCTGATATTTTGAAAAAAAATTTGGCTGATACCGATATTTAATAACATTTTTTCCACTGTTAAAAACACCAATGCTATCATGGACTACTTTTTTTAATATTGGTAGTCTATTATGTATAAACTGACAAAACATTTGATTTTTTTCAAATACAGCCATACACTAATGACAAACTTACAGTAATGTCTTTGGGTTACATGTGTATTACATGTTTACATGTATTTTTAGCAGTACAGCCTAAGTCATCTGCATTTTTTAGGGCAATAAGCAGCAGCAAAATAACCTGCTGACACTGAGCTCCTCAGTGCAACAAAGAAATAGCTTATACATTTAGACTGATTCTCCTTATTACTCAGCCAGTTTGCAGGATGGCTCCCTGAGATACTCCTGACAAAGGGCTTTAAATAACAACAACAACAAAAGATTCTTAAATGCAAAAAAAATCTAGCTATAGTTCAGAGCTTGATTACGATTCTAAATTTCTGAGACTCAAGATGAACAGAAATAAAACTTCAACTAAAGTAGTTCTCCTGATTCTGCTTTAAACAGCACAAACTAACTAAGCAACCAAGTTTAATGGGCATTTCACTGTAAATAGCTCTGTAACAACACAATGAAACAAACATCTTCAATGCTGGACACACTTTCGAGTGTGCACGGGAGACGGCACACAGAAGTCCGTCATTGCTTTTGCCATGTTTCGCACATGTCACATAGGACGACATGCACATTCTTTTTATCTCTATTTTCAATGTCCCAAACGTAATCAAAAGCGGCTGCAACTGCGGTTGCTGAGTGAGCACTCCTGTGAGTGTTTGAGTGACAGGCTTTTTAAGAGTGAAATCCTCATCTATCCACGGAGGCGGTGAGGCTAAACGTGCTAACAGGACGGACACTTGATGTCCTTATATCCTTGGGGAAGCTAATATGTTTAGCTTTAATGAGGAGCTTCTCTAGGTGACTGGAAACTTAGTTTTGCAGTTCAGGTAAGGCTATAAGCGCCTGCTAAGTATAACGTAGCGGGGCTTTAAATGCATCATAAGCCAGTATATTCCACCACACTATCAAGAGCTGTAAATTCAATGATTTTCCTGTTCAGCTCCTTACCTTTGGGTGGTCACTGCTGTATTTTTTAGCTTTGTTGAATGACTGAAATAGAGGCTGCTGCCGAGTTTTTCCTGGCACAAAGATTTGTCATTCTTTATAGTCCTTGCAGTCATCAGGTTGCCGGTTTTTTAGATGCGAAATTAAACTGGTGGTGTTAAAGGCATGTTGCCAAGCTCCTCCACGCATCTGATGTGCTTCACAAACGATGCAAACAGCTACTTTGCTGTCTTGTTCCCACGCCTCAGACTTCTCCCACACAGCTGACATGTTGTGTATTGTTGTCGGCGCACGTCCGGCGTCATCGCATGCGCTTAATTATGACGTCACATTATCGGCCGTACACATCGGTGTAAATTTTACTATCGGCCGATACCGATAATTAACTTTTTAAGCTATTATCGGCTGATACCGATATACTGCCAATAATATCGTGCATCCCTAGTGGATACAGTTAAATCCATCACGGAGAAATGATAAGAATACGGCACATGTATAAATCTGCCTAGATCAGGCCATCCTCACAAACTGAGTGGTCGTGCAAGAAGGAGACTAGTGAGAGAGGCCACCAAGACCCCTATGACAACTATGAAGGAGTTACAGGCTTCAGCAGCTGAGATGGGACACACTCTGAATACACCAGCTGTTGCCTGGGTTCTTCACCAGTCAAAGCTTTGTGGGACAGTGGCAAAGAGAAAGCCACTGTTGGAGAAAACTGATTAAATCTGGACTAGAGTTCACCAAAGGACACGTGGGAGACTCCATGATCAAGTGGAATAAAGTTCTTTAGTCTGATGGTGCTTTTTAGCCATCAGACAAGACACTATGTTTAACGGACACCAAACGAAAAACACACCATCCCCATTGTGAAGTGGCAGCATCATGTTGTGGGGATGTCTTTCAGCAGCCAACCATGAAGGCTTGTAAAGGTAGAGGGTAAATGAATGGGGTGAAATGTAGAAAAATCCTGGAGGACAATCTCATTCAGTCTACAAGAGAATTATGGCTTGGGAGAAGATGTATTTTCCAGCACAGCAATGACCCGAAGCATACAGAGAAAGCTACACGGAAATAGTTTAAAGACGACAAGGTGAATGCTCTGGAGTGGCAGAGTCAAAACACAGACCCCAATCCAATAGAGAATTTGTGGCTAGATTTGGAAAGGGTAATTCACATCCAATCCCTGTACAACCTGACAGAGCTTGAGCAGTTTTGCAAAGAAGAATGGAGTCAAATTGCAGTGTCTGGATGTGCAAGCCTGACTGGTATTCTGGTATTTTTTTTATTTTAAAAAACGCCAAATTATATTGACCATGATTGATTTTTAAAACCAATAAAAGGTAAAACATCCAAGGGGTTAAAACTTTTTTTATAGGCTCTGTATGTCTAGAAACATGTCCTTCCATGAATTCTGCATTGATGCACCATTTTAAATGTTTTTGTTCAGTCACATATTTTGTTTCATACAAGGTCCAAACTGCAACATTTCTCATAAGATAAATCTTGACTTCTCATTAAAGAGGTGGTGGTGGATCCTGAGGCTAGACCATTTGAGAACCACTGCACCAAAGGAAAAGGAATTTGCTGGCAAGCTGAAAAGAGTATGAAGCAGCTTCATCAAAAGCATGACAATCACACTAGCCATGTGATACAAATGTCATCTCCCCACCTGCTCTTTTGTGGTAAATTGTCCTCAATAGTTGCTGCTGTGGTCAAACAAAGGGGCTGACAGAAAAATGAGGGTGTAACAATATGGATACTTGTGTTCACACATGCAGCTCACCCCAAAACTTTGTGAAATTTTCAGGAGTCTTGTGAATTTGTGGAAACACAACCTGCAGATCACGATCTACAAATATTCGTTTGAGGCATGCTAAGTAGATCTTTAACATTAGAAGAGCATTGGATCTTACTCTGTGATTTATACCTGCATACATTGTTCCAGTCTTTTGCCGGCATGTCATTCAGAAAGTTTTAAATGCATTCTTGACTTGCATTAATTCCTACATGTGTAATAACATAAAGAGGCAAATCTTAATAGAAATAAAAAAAAATCATGTAACTCTATGTTTTACTTTTACCCTTTTGTCAGTTCAAAAGCTTGAAGACTGTTGCTGTTAGCCTAAATGATGATAAAATTGAAAAGTAATTATCAGATGTTTTTCTATCAGTAGATTTGGTAGATCTAGGTTTATATGTTAACACATTAAAAAAAAGGCTGTGACCACTGATGGATGAGGTTACGGTTGCCTTATAGAATATAAAGACTTTTGCAGTGACATAATATTTTTGTCCTGCTAAAGTGTAAATGATTCCAATTCTGTGATAGATTCTATTTATTTTATGTTTTCTGTTTATCCAGTGACCTAATACGTTTTTTTTTTTTCTCTCCAGAACTCGATCAGACACAACTTGTCACTGAACCGCTACTTTCTGAAAGTAGCTCGATCTCAGGATGAGCCAGGGAAAGGCAGTTTTTGGCGTGTTGATTCTGCTTCTGAGAGCAAGCTTGTGGAGCAAGCATTCAGGAAAAGACGGCAAAGAGGAGTGGCCTGCTTTAGGACGCCATTTGGCCCTCTCTCATCTAGGTAAGTGGGGGAAATGTGTGTGTTATTTTTTATTTTTTTATATACTTTTATTTTTAAATTTTCCAAACAAGTGAACATAAAACAGGTGAGGACAAGGGTAGGTACAATACAATCTCAAAATTATAAAAGTAGACATAAAAACACAGGCACAGTACAAAAGAGCACGGTCTTAAATCAAAACAGAGTTTCTTCATTTATGGCAATCCCATTTTCCCTGATATTTCTCTCCTTTTTTTGTGAAATTAGAGTGTTATGTGCATTTGTGTGAGGCGTTTTATGCAGAGAAAAATGATTATAATAGTAATAAAATAAAAAATTAAATTAAAAAAATGGACCAAATTAAACAAAGAAATACTTTACACTTTTAATATCTATTTTTTGTCTAAAAGGTTGTCTGCCTCCTATTTTTCAATGTAGCCAGCCAACATAACTGTATAAACCACTGAGACATGCACCCTCAAGTCTCCTTGGCTAATGTCATGTGATAAGCAGAGGTGGTCAGTACACCTTGCGGGCTGTGAGTCTGCTTCATAATAATCACAGCAGGTGGAGAGCGAACTATCAAACTATAACTAGTAGTTGTGCAAACCTCATACAGCGTAAACAGATTGAACTAACAGACCAAATCAGCTGCACAGACACAACTTTTCCTTCTAGGAATCTCCCAAAAAAGGACTGCAGCTTATAGACCAGGGTAATGTTATGGTATATTGTTTTTGTTTAAAACTGTGGTGTCATGATAACTACTGTCTAGCTGTTTCTGATCAGAATTTTTTTTTTTTTTTTAAGAAAAAAGTTTAAAAAATACTCATGATATCAATGGCATTGCTGATACTTTACTTCTGTAATGATTTTTTTTCCCTTTTTTAGGACGTAAGTTAAAACACTGTCCCTGCTGCCATAAATGACAAATAAAACTTGCATCTAAGAATCAGAAAACTATAAAGGACTGAAATGTAATGCTTAAAACATTACCGAAACAACAGTGCAATTATCAGAGTGATTGCATGCTAATCCTTTTTGTATTGTGTAATTTGAGCTCTTTGTAGGCTGTCAGACACTCGGTCACATGCTCTTTGGCTTCTGATTTGACTCTGATAACCCTTTCTCTTATCTTTCTGCTTTTGCTCCTGGCTATCATTTGATTGGATAGAACAAAGTAAGTCTTTCTAGGCACTGACAGTGAAGGAGCTCTGTATGTTACTAGAAATCTCTTGATGTATTTATTGATTTTTTTGGGTCATCATTCATCCTTTCATCGCCTTTATCTTTCTTTCCAGGAGTGCCCCTGCATCCCCCACCCATCAGGGACTTCTCTCTCCTCCATCCAGCGGCCTGCAGACTCCTGAATGTCTGAGCAGGGAGGGCTCTCCTATCCCCCATGACCACCACGAGCAGCTGGCTAATAAACTAGCATCTGTGCCTGAATACAGGTACTCCCAGAGTGCCCCAGGTGAGTCAGCACACTGAACACAAACAAACAAAAAAAAAAAACACATGCATATGACGGCTCCATAAAACATCTAAAATTGCTGTCTTTTACAGGATCTCCAGTCAGTGCTCAGCCTGTCATCATGGCTGCCCCCCCTCACCCAGTGGGGAAAGCCCTCGCTTTTGTTCCAGGTGGTGGCGGTCAAGTCCAGCCTATCCACCTGCTCCAGAGCCCACCTCAGTCCTCCGTCACCACGGTGCGGGTGGTTACCAGCGCCTCTCTTACATCCAACCCTCCAAATGGGTACAGCGCCTCCTCTGTTGGAGCAGCAGAGGGCAACAGTGAGCTCAGAGGTACAGGAAGTCTCTCTAATGGTACTTTTCCACGGTGTAGTACCAGCTTGACTAGTTGACTAGACGTATCCCTTAGTTATCAGCACCAGAATTAGCAGTGGATTAAACTAATTATGAACATCTTTTTTAATATTTCAGGCCCAAATCTTGGTCAGAAGCTCAGTCTAAACTGTAACGCAGCCACCCGCCACTAGTAGCCACTGTAGTTTTTTTTAATGACCATTACCTTACTATCACAGAGATCTTTACTCTGATTTAAACAACCTCTAATTTTCAGGACCAATGGCATCTCATAGGATCAACAGTTAAGCACTATTTTCATCTAGAATAAGTTAATTTTCTCATCAGAGCAAGCATTCTAATATTTTAATATTTTGAGATACTGTTTTTCATTTTCGTGAGCTTTAAGCTAGGCCTGTGCTCAAAAAAATCAATAAGGCAATATACCATCCGATCAGTTTCTCTTCAGCCATTATCAGAAGTGCTGCCCTTTCTTGTTCTGAACTGACCAGTTAGGGAGAAGTAGGGCTGGATATTTCCAAAACATTGATTTAGGGTACTAAACTTTACTTAATAACTCCTACACTAAATTAACTACAGCAGCTGTTCGTCTGTTGTAGAAAATCACAGAAGAGGTGTCGATTAAAGGTTCTTACACTTTAAAACCCTTGAATTCAGATCCTCAGAGATCCAAGTAAATTAAAACAGTCTATTTCTAATAGCTTAGCTATTAATACATAGAAATACAGCAATATTTAACTGTTTAAACTTAAAGTGGCCCTTTATGTTGTCTCTCTTGCTGTTGTTTTTCATACTTTAGTTTCAATACAATATTCTGGTTTCACTTTATTATAAGCCCACTTGAATTTGTAAGAATGGCTTTTGCTTTACTTCTGCATAAAACGCCACCGCTGTTTCTGTCATGAACCAACGAGTTAGAAACAGCATTATTCACACTTCTAACCCTTTGAAACCAATTCCATCATATTTAATACTCTTTTTGTGAGACCTCTGTCCAATAACATACACAATAATTTCCTTAAAAACCTTTTATATACAATCTGATTAATGATAAAAATGCTTCCCAGTGGGTTGTCAATTGCTAGAAATTCCTTATTCATCAAATGTGATACAAAAAAAAATTAAGTGAAATTTATGGCAATTTTTTAATGTTTTTTTGGATTTCGGTAGCTCTTATTTGAGGTATTGGGCTGTACGGGGTTAAGCACCTGCCTGAAGCTGTTGCTATCAGCACTGCTGTTCAGCTCATGTCTTTACAAATAAAGCACAAAGTGCTGCTTATGATCTCCTGGTTAGAAGTTGGGGGAAACTTTGAGTTTACAGTCATTCAGTGCTTGTTGGGGAGAGGCATATTAGCCTAGGGAGCCTAGCTGTTGTTGCTAACTACTAATAAGCCTGGCGTCGATGAATATTGGTGTTTCTGCAGTCTTTTACCTTCTTATAGCTTGCATGACACTTTCTGCTGTTCGAAGAACCACAAAATAAACCAGGATATATATTCTAAAGCTGCTGTCACAGATCTGTTCTGTAAAATCTGTATTGTTAAGTGGATCGGCAAAATGCCTGTGATGATACAATGCAGTATCGATTTTTTTAGCACAGGCCTAGAGAGCAGGGGCATTGACTTGCAAGATACTGATCCAAAAGTTTTCACTAAAGCAGTGTGAACGTACTCACTAAAAACACGAACTACGTTGGCTTTGTACTGAAAAGAGTGCTGTGTCTGTAAACATAGACCCTGAGTCAGCGACTCAATTCAAAGATTTATTTTGCAGAAGTAACCTTTGTTTTTCTCCTTAATGCTGAAACTAAAAGAATTTTTGTTTCTGCTTTCCTTTTTTCTATTACACAACAGTAACATACAGCTCAACATTTGGGCTAGTGCATTTGTCTCATACTCACTCTGCATGTGTCTAGTTTTAAACCAAAAAACCAGCTTCTGTTTTATGGATGTGGCAGGATTTAAGGCACTTTACAGGTGTTTTTATCAGCCTTAAAAAATCTTAAAAATTTCATTTACATTTTGATTAGCTTTAGACAGACTGGTTTCAGGCTGGCTGATCTTCAGGAAGATAAGACTTCATTTGGTTTATGTTCTAGAGGAGATGAAGGAGGAGACGAGGTATAAACTGGCCACGGACATTTTTTACTTAAAAATGTAAAAGACTTCTTAATTTATGATATATAAATTAATTTGTATTAGATGCCTTTCCATTCTTCCTAGACTGAATGAAACTGATTTGGATGTGAATGAAACAATAACTAATAATTGTATCAACCTAACGTCAAGTTTAGTGGTCCTGTTTTTAAAGATTGTGTGTTTGTGTTCCTGTCAGAAGTCCAGCTGAGCAGGGAGCGAGTGATCCAGACCGTGGACAGTGCAGTGCAGGGCGGAGAGGGGAGGACCTTCACCCCGGGTTTACATCAACTTCCTGTCCGTCCTGTTACCCAGAATGGCAAACACACCACTGCTGTTGTTGCCACAGCAACCAGCCTTGCTAATGCATCTGGTAGGTTGTTCAGCAATCTCAGTCTTATACTCTGAGCAGTGACAGTGATAAAAATAGAAACATGGTTTAGCTTAAAAAGATGAGGATTTAAAATAAATGTAAGTGCTGAAGTCTTTAATACAGCTCTGGAAAAATGAATGGACCACTGCAAATAAGTGTTTCTCTATGGTTTTCAACATTTATATGTTAGTGTTGAAATCAACATTTTTGTACACATTCCTTCACACTTTTAAAGTAATATTCACTTTAAGACACAGGCAATGACAACTGGATGATAGTACGAAAGGATGTAGTGTTTTCAGACTGTAAAAATGCTCAGATTTGTTAATATTCATTTTTAGACTACAGAATACTCATGTTTTATCTTGAATTAATATCTTTCATGATTTTTCTGACTCCATTTTAAAAAATAACCCCTTCCACACACACCAGGTTCTCAAAAACATTCTCATAAAAATGTAGTTTACATGTTGTAAAGGCTATCCGTGCCTGCATTTTGGTCATTTTTAACTTTTAAAGTTTTATTTAGGACAAAAAAAACAACTCAAAACATTTTAGTCCAGTTTGAGTCAATCAAAAGTACTTATATTTTAGTCTTTGCTTGATAAAACATAGTTTCCTCTAACTTATTTTGTTAGCACTGATATTATTTTTCTATCAGTGCTTTAATTGATTTGAAATACACTAATGAAAATATAGGCTTTATTTGCATAGTTAAGAATTATGGATTTTGAAAGCCCAGCAATCCAGCACTAACATTTTAGTGAAGTTTCAGCCTCCTTGATGAAAACAAAAGTACTTTTTATCAGATTTTTTTTAATCATACAAGATCTATTGCTAGCTATTCATAGTATAGTCCTCATGGGAAAAAGGTAGTTGATGAACAATGTTAGTGGACAAAATGAACACCGGTCAAAACACACAGAAAACATCAGTTTCAAAAAATACCTGTCACATGTGAACTAGGCATGAGCTTGAAGCCCTAAGCTGGCCACACACTACCAAATTTTAAGCTTACCAAGATGGTTACAACTCTAGGTCATAATGCATCCGTGGCACACCCACAAAAATCAATGAAAGCAAGTAGACCAGATAGCACCACCAGCTGGATGTTATGTACTTTCATAATGCTCATACATAAATCATCCTGATTCTTTTCCTTGTTTTATAAGTTTTGTTGCAACTGTAACACATGGCCGGACAGCAAGCCGAGGACATCAGTAGTCTTCCACGTTTGTTTTTCTTCTTAAGTCATGTGATCACACAAGGTTGTTGGCAGGTCGGCAGGTGTGTGGTCTCAGTTGTCTGATGGTCTGGCTGAGTCATTTAGTGTTTGCATTCAGAGGATTAGAAGAAGAAAACTAATTGGAATTTTATACCATGCACTCTTCCACGTTTATAAAATCGTTTAAGTTTAAAAAATTGTCTTGTGTGGGGAAGGCCTTATTTGACTAATAAGGTCTAAACATTAACAGGAAATCTGTCATCACTTTGTAGCATCCTCAGCAGAGGCAGTGCTGCTGCTAGCAATGGAAACGCACTCCTAAGGCATTTTTTATAAACACATGCAAAGTACTCAGTATTTATTTCATGAAGTTAATTTAAGGGATACCAGGGCTATTTTTAAAAACCGTGCACATTACTGCCCAACCTTAGTCTGCAACATTGCATAAAACCTAAATGATAAAGTTTTATTTAAACATATTACATTTTTTTTAAACATATGATATATTCAAGCAACTCGCTTCTTATTTCATCTCATGTTTTTCTCCTTATCAGGCCTCAGTAGTCCTCTCCAGATTCTGGCTGCTCAGGCCTCCAGCTCTCCTCCGGTGCTAGTGAGCAGACATCCCAACGCAGAAACTCTAGCCGAGCAGCCAGGTGAGCCTCAGGCCAAGCGGCCAAAGATGGAGGACGATGGTGGGACTGATCCTGCTCCGCATCAGGTCAACCCCGCTCAGCAGCCCGTCATCGTGGCCATGACATCGCAAACCCATGACCCGAGGAAGTAAAAACCTCAGGGCCTCTTACCAGGTACCCGATGGACAGCCTCGTCATCACCCCCTCACTGCTTCGCCTTTTTCTACTCATTTGATATGACTGCAGCCGCCACGGCCTAAACATATACAGGCAGCCTCTCTCAACAGAAGGGAATTCATAAATAAGGAACGTATATTTTGGTCAAAAATTGATGAAAAAGTTTCAAATACATTCTGAATGTATACAGAAAATCTTTCAGGAGTTTTTTCAGCTTTACAGTCTTTTTAATGTGATCCATCGCTCTCTGACATCACGACTAATTAAGGACTTTAAGCTTGTGAGAGCATTATGCATATTAAATCATTTCAGCACTACTTTGATAAGTGAATGTTGGTTTATAATCAGATTAGTGTCCTCTTGTTATGGATTGGATGCATCAGCCACTCTCAGGCCAAAGAACTCACCTCTCTAAGAGTCACTGCTCAATTAAAACCCAGGGAATGTGCGTTCAGATATTTAAAACGGCCGATTTTTACTGAAGAAGCTGTGACGATCAGAGCTGATGTATCGTGAAAGTTCACCCAGCTGTGGACAGAAACATTAGAGAGGTCTTAGCTGCATATTTACCCAGACCAGGTCGAAGTTTGGGCGACTGTTAAGAATATGATTGTACTCCTTACTGAAAAACAAGATGTCTTTCTTAGAAAAGAAACATGAACGCTGAGGCCTCAATCTGAGCGCGAGGCGCCTTCTTCTTCTTCTTGCCTTCTCACACAACAAAGGGGTAATGTTTTGGAAGAAGCGATGGGAGGAAATCCAGGAAAAACAAACCAAGACTTTTCAGTTCTCGCTTCACTTCTGCTCTGAGCGGTTTCAGTGTGACGCTCAAGATGATCGGCATGATTGGATGGCAGTCGGAGTGAATAAAGGGCAGGAACACAAGGTAACTACTCAGAGATGATTAGAGTGGAGCCGACATAATGTAGACAAACTGATTGTTGTTTTAATTTTGTTTTAGTCGTGGTAAAAGGAGAAATGGAACAGCCTGTGCGTACACTTTTTGTTTGTCTTAGCACAGAAAAGCATTAATGGAATAATCCTTCAAGCCTTAAATATTTCTACATTTTTGTTGTCATTTTATTTTAACCTGTAGACAGCTTTACCTTGTTTTTTAGATTAACACAGCGCTTCTTTAACAGTACACAATCAGCAACACTACAATGTTAAGTTACGTTGCATCAGTAGACGTGTATCGGTTTTATCAGGGGTAGGGAGGGACCAACACGTGACCACAAATTCACCTGCTCTCCTGTCGTTTTCTCTCCTTTATGGTACTTTTGACATCTTTCGCTTTTTCCCTTCTGCTGTCCTTGTCCCTCTTCTCAGTGATCAATCTTCATCTTCGCCGTCTCGAATGAGGCATCAAGCTGTTGGCACTTCCTGTCACAGACTCTGCCTTAATCAGATTTTCTCTTGCACTTTCTCTTCCCCCTCCGCCTCTTTTCACTCACTCTCACTCTGCCTTTAGCTTTTCTGACTGCCATCTCACAGGCTTCGTTTTAAGCTGGCAATCAGGCACAAACTCGGCGCAATATTTCAGTAATTGTTGTTGCACATTATGTCAAAAAAAAAACAAAAAATGATGCGTAATGATTGTATGCTGCTCTATCTGCTAAATGACAAAGCTATTTAGAAGGTATTTTTTTCTCATTTTGGAAAAAAAGAAAAAATATTTTGCTATATGTAAAAAACAGCTGTCATCAATACGTAAACATTCTGGAAATAGACAACTATATGTATTTTTAAATGTTTCTGTTTTGTGATTTGTTTAAATGTGTAGCACAAATTAAAATTCCTCATTGACTTTAATATTTGGCGTCTTTCTCTTTGTCACATGTTGGATTTGAGTTGTTTGGATTCAGACAGACATGCAAGTATCCAACAATCTTTATTCTGAAGTACCTTCTTTGTTTTTTTACAGTATAAATAATGAGTAAAGAAGACATGCAGCAGATCAATGTCTTACAAACCTTCAAATGCACAAGAATAAACCGTTACTGTCAGAAATAAACAGAATCAAAAGTGGCAAGGAAACATTTCTGATGGGGAAAAAGAAACACTATTGTAAAGCGTTTTACAAAAACCTAAAAAAAAAAAAACATTTCTCAACACAAGTGCTTTAAAGTTAACAGAATTTGTCAATGATTTCAGTCAGAAATTAGTTCAAAGCTCAATTTCAATGCTTTGTGGGACTAAAGGAAATAATCCTGCATGTTTCCAAAAATGTCTGATATGAAACTGATTGTATTTCATTTAAAAGTCATGTGACAGAGCACCAGTTTGGCTCAGTTCACAAAGCAGGCGCCCATACAGTGGCTATTGGTAGGAGGATCAAGTCCTGGTGCTGTTTTGTACATCTCTGCCCTAACTTTCTTTCCCCATATTTCTTGTCTCTCTTAAACAAAGGCAAAAGCCCCAAAGATAACCCTGAAAAAATGTAAAAGAGCACAGATAGCTTAGCAGTTGGGTCATGCTGGATATGTGGACACTAAAATCTGAGGTTAGTCTGGCCTGCAGCATCATTCTGCCACGTCATTCCCACTCTTTTGCCCTGATTTCCTTCACTATCCTCAGTTCAGTGGAATAAATCTCAAAACTAAAACTGTTTATTAAATGTTATTAAGGATGCATTCCTAGTGAACACAATGCGACAGCTGTGTCTTATTTTACGAGGCACAGGATGTCTCGACCTGCAGCTGTGCAGAGGGCGGGCAGTCACAGCTCCTGACTCGGGGAACAGGGAGACGTCTCAGGGGAGCTGAGGTCAGAGCAGAAGGCCCCGCAGCAGAAAACTGACTAAGCATGCCCCCCCCCCCCCCCATGGTTGACCTCGGACTTTAATAAAGGTGACCAGTTATTGTTGTATGTGACCTCTTAAAAATCTACACGACCAGTTTGTTAGGTTTTAAAAATGTCTGAAGGATTTTGAACTCGTCTCAGATAAAATGAAGGTTCAAAGATTGTTTTTTGTGCTCATTTCTTCTAAGACGCCTGCAACATCTGCTTCATAGAACCTCGTCATAAACAATCTTGAGTTGAACTAATAAATATCAAAGTGAGGTCAGTAGATTATACAGGGCAACAAGAACTCTATAGCTGTGTCTCAATTCAGGGACAGCATACTTTGAAGAGCCCAGCCTTCTTAGTCTGCACTGACTGCTAAATTTCAAGTGTTTTTGCAGAGTTTAAATACTTCAGTGTGACATTTCACTCATTTTCTATACATTCACAAAATGTCTAAAATTCTGTATTTTACTTTCTTATGATGGGGTACTGAGTGTAGACTGATGGTAATAAAAGTTCATTTTTTGACTGTAGCATTAGACTGCAACATAACAAAATCATAAAAGTTGAAGGGGCTCTGAATACTTTCTGGATGCACTGTATATCAGGCCATGATGGGTACACTGGATGAAGCCTTCATTAGCTGGGGAGAGGACATACTTGTTGGCCATATTTGACAAATGTGTCCTCTATATAACATCCTACCTTTTTGTCAGTCACTTATTCTTCTGTCTTATAAAGCACAGTGAAAGTAGAGTTTGACTGATTGAAACCAATGTCATGCAATACACCCTCTGAAGGATGCAGCTCCTGAAATGGGACACAGCTCAGAGAAAACCCCCCTGCCATTTCCAGGGTTCCTACACACCTAAAAAAAACAGAAACATAAACATTTGCCTTAATGAGGCCATAATTCTTAGAGATTATATCACCCTGTATGAAGTTATTAGGTGCATAAATAAATTGCAGACATATTGTGATCCCGCACCTCCAAGCCAATCATATTGCGCCTTTGGTAAGCAGAGGATAGACCAGTGATTCCTCAGTCTGCGCTCCTCCAGGAGCCTCCTCTCTCCTCAATCCTCGTCTCCTCCAGGTGCATGTAAGGAATTGGAATATCCTTCATTACAGCTGAGAGAGAACGATTTCCAACTCAGTTGAGGAGAGAGGGCCCGAGGGTGGACAGTTTTGTAATGAAAAATACCCACTGTAAGGTAAACTGAAAACTTCCACTCGTGATTTAGGATGGCCAGTGATGTAGGAGTGGATATGCTCTTAATTTATTGCATTAAAGGTGACATAACTGACGAATGACACTTAAGGAAAATGTTCAGAAATCTTCATAAAGCCTCATTACAGTTGTCGTGTCAGTCTTATGCATAAACCTTCAAATCAAGTGTTACCAAGACTTTTTAGGAATCTGCAGGATTTGAAAACTGCTCTATGGCCAGAATTTAAAAAGACCCTCAAACCCAATCAAGTAAAATCAAAGTTTTATAGTTTGGGATTTTTCGTTCTCTTTACAAAAAGTGCCACTGAGGACTTGTGGTAGTAATCATTAGCTGTTTGGAAGTGCAAATGTTGTATGCTAAATTTAAAGGATTTAAAACAAATAAATATGATTTAATAAAAACACACAATTTCTAATTTCACACGACATTGTTTCTTTTTTACCATCAGAAGGTTTCTGTTGTAAATAACTCGACTTTTTAAGAAAATTGAGCAATTTTCCAAATGCAGTTTCTCTTTTGAATGTCCAAGACCAAGTGGTAAATATTTACAAACATATATTTACACCTTTTACCCAGATGCATACAGCGTATTCACAGCAGAATCCAGTGGTTTATACACAGCATGTTTGTGCATCAGAAACTCGTGTCATCTTGATGATAAAGAAAGTCCCACTGCAGCCGCACACCTTCAGACTTCGTCTCCTGTGCAGCAGAGGTAAATCCAGAGATGAGGCTGAGTGTGAAATGGCAGAGCTTCACATTCTTCAGTCTGATTCCTCTGCCCTTTCAGACACTCTGGTACAAAAGTCAACATTCATACACAAGCGTGGAGTTTGTTGAGCAGACATTAGTCGTGCTTTGGGAGCTGCTAACAAACAGGCTTATAAAACATTCCTCTCTAAAAGCACTCACTGTGAAAGACACCCAGGATCACTGCAAATGCTTTTAGATAAGTAAAGTACATTCTCAGTTTTTCCTCTGAGAGCTCGGTAGCTTTTAACCGTGCTACTAGATGTCTGATTTACAAATGATTTTAAAAACCGTGTGGAAAAAGTCCAGCGTGTGCAGTTGCTCTGAGGTCTGACAGGAGAAATTAAAACCCTATCATCTACTGTGCTTGAAACCACAGTAAACTGGCCGGGTAGAGCTTGCTGATTAATTAGGCATTTTTCTCGCAGCACATTCCTTTGATGTCGCCGTGGGTTACCGGTTCTGTCTGTCACACAAACCCAGTAGGAGTCAGCGTGAGGGGAGCAGGTCTGGCAGCTGGAGAGGAGTCATGAAGCATCACCTCCAGTTTGATTGCTTTGCTTTGTGCTGCAGCCGAGGTTCACATTCATATTTCATGCTGCGTCTGTGCTCGTGTTTGTGTACCCTGCTCATTAATGCACACGTCTTTACACCCTCCTCTTCATCCTGCTGTCCTACCTCTTCACTCCTCTCTGTGCCCATCTTTGAGGACTCAGCAGGAGGAGGCACTGATCTTCTCCGAGACTTCGGGGTCGGATTTGGCCACCAAGAAACGGAGGCGACCTCCGCCAAGACGAATCAGATCCACCGCGCTGCAAGGAGGAAGAGGAGAAAGAGAGTCCAGTTATATGAAGCTCAGCAGAGTCAGAGTGAGGATGAAGGAGCATCATTGTCTGAGCTCACACTGATCAATCAAAATGATCAATCGGTGTAAGAGGCTGACAGCCAGGAGGATGGTTAACATTGTAGAGAGACGTTTCACTCTGTAATCAATGTCACCATCATCCAATAGTATCATTAATCTCCCTGCACCGACTATTGTTATGATCTCAAACATCCTGCCAACCTCTGGTAGTCTGCTCCGATAAGACTGGTTCCATTCACGGCCAGGATGCGGTCTCCGATCCTCAGCCTGCCGTCAGAGGCAGCAGGTCCGTCAGGGATCAGAGTCCTGATGTAAATGCCCGGGGCATTAAGAGGAGTGTGCTGCAAGAGGGAGAGGTGAGGGCAAGAAGTGTCATTCATTTAGAGTTGATAAAGTGTTTAGTAAAACACTGATAGTTTGGGTTTTCCTAATCCTGCAAGTGTTCTTAAAAAACTCCACAGGGCACCAAAAAAGCATATTTTAATCAAATAAAGTCAGAAAGGTTTCCTACATGACAAATAACTACTGGAAAAAAACACTTCTGTCACATGTGCCACCACCTCACTGGTTAGAGGACTCATCAAACTAGTCACTTGCCGGTGACATACAGCAGAGTAAGGATGCAGAAACTGACATTTATTTTGCTTAATATTTGGCTGAAACTGATTATAGACATTTTAGAGAACAGACTTATAAGACTGAACACCTTTGCTAGAAAAAACACCTATACCAACACTATTTTTCTTGTAGTTTTCATTCTTTTTTCAAACTACAATTATTCTTTTTTACTGAAATAATACATTTAAAACTGTGCCTGTTTTAGTAGACATGAGTAAACTATTTTGGAAAACCTATTGAACAGTTACAATACAACGTCTGCTCATCAAGTTTATGTCTTCGGTGAGGCATCCATAAAAGACATGCATGCAACATATCCTTACTTTTATTATTTCGTTAAAAAAAAAGTAAATGGACTGAAATTAGACTAGATATGCACAATCTTATAGGCATGATATTGGTATTGGCAGATATTATCTTAAATGAAGAGTAACTGCAGATACGAAAATTTCTGCAGACATTTACAACAGATTTATTGGCTGTAAAAATCAGCCTATAAAAGCTATTAACATTGGCCATATGTCTGAATACGCTTGGAGGTTGTTATAGTTTTTCAAAATATTTTTGGGGCCTTTAGCTGTCCTTTCAAAATAAGGGCAAAAGAGAGATAGGAAACATGGGGTGGAGAGAGTGGGGGAAGACATGCACCAAACAGTGCAGACACTGGGAATGGTTTTGTGGCCAGTGCGTTGAGGACTACAGCCTCTGTGAATGAGTGCCTGAACCCACTCAAGTCTTTGTCTATGTTCATCCTTTTTCCTTTAATTTTAAAGATTGCTTTGACAACTAAAATTTAAGGTATTACGTTTATATATCAGTACTGGCTTAAATGAATTTGCAAGTACTTGCATATTGGATATCAAAAATCCAATATCATGCATCCCAAATTTAGATTTCCTAAGTCCACATAGTACCCTGCCTTTCACCCATCTAGGATTGGCTCCAGCTCCTCAGCAAGGGGCTGCACAGTTCCTTGTTCAAACCCCAGTCAGGGCCCTTCTGTGCGGAGCATGTTCTCATGCTTGGTTCTCTCCAGGCACTCCCACAGACCAAATGCATGCTCATTAGGTCTGACTGACTGGCAACCAGTCCAGGTGTACCTGCCTCTCCCCCATCGACTGCTGGGATTTGCTTCAACCCTCCACTACCTCAAAAAGGATCAGCGGTGTAGAAAATGGAGGGATAGATGGAAGTCCATAGTTGTTAATCACTGTCATTTAAGTTAAAAAGGTATTATGTTTAGAAAAAAGTTGAATTAAAGGAAAAAGTTCATGAATATACTATTTAAAGTGTATTCTAGAGGTTAAAATAAATGCCAACAAATACAGGTTCTCAGTTTGTGTTAGCCCTTAGATGAAAATTAACACAAAAAAAACATTACAGGAGGCAGAGAATTATTTTGGTCCATCAGGAGTATACAGCACAAAACATGAAAGAGAGCTGCTTCCATGACAAACATTTGGGTAAAAAGGTAAAAGATGTGTCCACTCACCAGGCCGTCTATGAGTCCCATGCCCAGTCCGTAGGGTCCTTTGTCCAGTTCCACTACAAACACCACACACAAGTCATCAGGGAGGGGAGGGGCTCCGGGGGAGGATACAGGGAAAGGAAACTCACACCCACTAATACAGCCTGCAGAGGACACGGACACCCAACACACAGAGGAAAAACAAACACGCACAGACACAAAGACACAGACAGGGTCTGGCTGTGGAGCTGGACACACAGAACAAGTCTTACTGTGTACAAGACACACAAACACAGAGATACTGAGACGCATGCAGAGGAGCAGCTGCAGAGCTGATCGGACACACAAACATGTGATTCTAACACGAGCCTGCAGATGTCACACTCACTACACTGAGAGGACTCGACGGGACGGACGCTGCTGTCATGTCAGATACAGAACGGACAGGCTAACAGGTACTACACGACTTGAATGTACATAACATGGGTATCTGAGGCTGAAGTTTAGGCGTTGGCTACAGTTCTGGGACAGATGAACTCCAAAATACAAAATCAACATCTTGATGAAGTAGAGTTAGCTTCTTTTTAGGTTTTTATGGTGGACAGATCAGCAGTTTCACTCTTGCCATCAGAGGACAGAGTGTATTCGGGTAAAAGAGCAGTTTTTCTGATTAAAATTTACTGGTAATTCTACTCAAAATACTGAGTATTACGATCATTTTGATGACTGTGGGCTGAGATTGAAAAGTACAGCATTATCTTTCCAGAACAAGAAGAGAATACAAATCTACATCCAGGTTGGAGCAACAGCAACAGACAATTTAGGCCATCATTTAGCATATGCCAAAGAACTTGTAGTTGATTTAAAGCTTGGACCTCCTCGTTGTCAACTATTTTTAAACTCTGAAAGAAATTCTGCATAAAACCTAAAGTAAAATTAGTGTTTCAGAGCATCTGTTTCTTTAAACTAATGTGACAAACTTAAATCTAATATTATTTCTTGTCTTTGCTTTTGTTGAGTCTCAGATCTGAGAGAAATTATGTTAAGCTAGTACATGGTTGGAGTTTTGCAGAATGAATTCACATAACGTTTAATTTATGTTAGGTTAATAAAAACTTTTTATCCCCACTGAATTATCTGATTGCTGCAGGCAGTGATGGCAGCACGGGGACAAAAAAATGTTTGTTGACAAACTAAATGCATGAGCTAAAGTGCTAAAAATCTTCTATGTGGGTGTTTGTTGGTTTATCTACCAGGGGCCTCTTTAAAAGATAATCCGATTTTTCATACAATACTGATTTCTGAAGCTTAAAGTCTATTTAGAATAGTGTTCATTTTGTGGTTTTTGGTATCACAATATCATCTCAAGTGAAGACATGTGAGACAGACTGAAACATGTTTGATAATTGTGAGTTCAAGCTGCATTTTCATTGTGAAACTGGTTTGAAATTTAATCCAAAAGGCAGCAGGACTTGAATAGCATTCTTGAAAATATCTCATCACTACCTTAATAACTGAGACACTTTACAGACTTTTCTAAACTTTACCATAAAGATAAAGAAGAATTACTTAGCTGCTTATAGTATAACAATTTTGTTTTTTCCATGTTGACTGTAAACTGAGGACTGAATCGCATTTGTTTCAACTGATTTTAAACTCTATAATTAAGTTAATTGTAAGGACTATGGACTGACCTCATATAACTTCACATGAAAAATGTTTTTTAAAACTTCTCTGCAGGGAGATAAAGGGATTTAAATCTGGGTATTTGAATTGGTGAGAAAGAGAGTTTTGTGTGCTGAGGAGGTTTGATGAAGGATTTCTCTGCTGTGGAACACAAAACAAGTCCAGAAATAGAAAAACTCCAGGGCTCTCTACTAGCTACAGTGACAGCTCTCTTTACCCTGGAGAAGAGTCCTAGTGCCACTGTAGTTGAGCTATAGCAACACTATTATTACAGCCTTTTACCATGGAACGGACAACTAAATAAAGGCTTTATACTCTAGGCTAGAAACAGTCAGTACGTTTACATGCACAGTTAAACTGAGCTACTCTTATGGCTTGATTAGGATATTTAAAAGGCTACTGTCCTTGTCTGTTTAAAAGCCCCAAGATGAGTTAAATCCCGCAATGGCTTGAAAGAATCGCTCTGCAACATTATAAAATCCTACCAGTTAACACTGCTACAGCTGAAGGAAACAATGAATTGTTTCCATATCAATGACTGTCATAGTCACTTTTTTAAAGTGAACTTCAGAAATAAGCTTATTAAGTTACTACACCATTAATCTGTCTCTACAAGAAGGCCAGAACTGCAGATTCACTGTTCTTCACTGCATTTTTACCATCATGATAATGCCTAACATCAGGGGTCATCAACGTCACATGTACACGACTAAACTTTTCCTTTATGGGCACTTCAGGAGCCAAACTCTTAAATAAATAATTATTATGCATCTACTGTTTTTGTTCAGTTTTTCCTAAATAGTCGATATAATTGTTAGTCAATAGGATTTTCATTCCTGTAATCTGGATTTTATTTGATAAAATTACCAATGATGACAATTGCATGTGTTTTTTTTTTCTTTTTGTAAAATAGCTTTAAATGCAATATTCCAAATTATTAAGCAAAACAGAGTTTCAACAGACTCAAAAGTTTCTAAAGGATTGAAAACAGAAATCTATTGTAATTTTTTGTATCAGGAGGTAACTTTTCATCAAATCAAAGATATATCAATCAAAAACATCTTTACAGATCAGGTTCCAAATTAACAGAGGAGCCGTTCTTGGATATCACCTTAACAACACTCATCCATTGAACTTGTAAGTCCATGTTTAGTTTCTGCCTGTATTTCCTTTGACAAAGCCAGAATTGCCTCCCAGAGCTGCTGTTTTGAGGTAAACTGCCATTCACCCTCATTGAGCTTCCTTTTAAGGATGCTCCACAGGTTCTCAAAAGTGTTGAGGTCAGGGGATGATGGTGGCCACACCATTATTTTTTTACTCTCTTCATGCCCATAGCAGCCAAGTCTCAGTGGGGTTTTTTGTAGCATGGGATGGTACGATGTCTTACATGAAAATGATTTTACTCTGGAAGGCACTGCTCTTTTTTTATACAACAGCAGGAAATGGGCAGTTAATAACTTGACATATTTTGCTGAGGTCATTTTGAACCTTTAAGCACCAGCTCACTTCCAATGATTCCAGCCCAAAACATCACTCCACCTCCTCCTTGCTGACGTTGGGACATGGTGGCCATCCAGAACTCCATCCATCTGTACCACCCAGTGTAGCATAGCATTCATCAGTGAACAAAAGTGTTTGAAAATTAGTTTTCATATATTTTTAGCCCACTGCAATCGTTACTCCATTGGTTCAAAGTTACTGAAATACAGCTTTGTGCACAACAGCAAGTCTCTTGAGGATCTTCAGAGGCACCAGCAGCTCCAAATACCTGTTTGCTACTGATCAGTGGAATTTTCACAGGTGCTCTCTTAATACAATGAATTTGCCTTACAGAAACTTTTCTGAATACACCTTTATGTGAACAAACCTGTCTGCACTCTGAATCACGCACAAATCTTTTCACACGATGATGATCCCTCTTAATTTTTCATGAAATATCCAGTGTTTTCAGACCTTTTGCAAGATACTGCACTATTTCAGACTTCTCATCTGCAGAAAGATATTTTTCCACATATTGCATGAAACCTGTGACTTGCTTAATAATATGGAACAACCTCCGTAAGTAGTTTCTCTTTAATTAGGCCTAACTATTTACCAAACCTGTCTGAAAATGATGTCAGTAAAGGAAAATGGCAGGAGAAGCAGCACAATCCAAAATCAAAATCAAATGTTTTGTGGAATTGGAATCGTATTTGCATAATAATCTGCAACACAGGATAGTATGCTTTAGTTGGACTGTTATAGATGGACTAACCCAATGATTCTGCTTTTTCTTTCTGCGTGTAAACGTACCGACTGCCATGGCCTTTTCCATCTGCATCTCATAGGGAGATTTAAAATTTAGATTTCTAAACTATAATGTTTCTAACAAGCTGCAGGGTTTAAAATTAAGAATACACATTTGGGGTGGACAAACTAACAGAAACACCATGAGTAAGTTACTTAGGGCAAAGTGCTTTATATAAAAGACTATGCATCAGTAAGGGAAACCTTAAGTCTTGGGACAAATTTTTGAGACAGTAAACTATGTTGTTTCTGTGCTGGATCCCGTTACTCTGCTCTTGTGTTCTTGTTATTTTGTCCACCTCGTCTGTGTTGTTCGGCCTACCCTCCAGTCCGTTGGCGATGAGTCCGTTAGTCTTTTTACATTCTGCCAAAGTTCCTCGAGCACAGCCGTTAATCTGGGTGTTGGGGCCCATGATCTGTCCGGGGCCCCCTCCTCCTCCTCCTCCTCCTCCTCCTCCTTCTGGGTACAGTGGGGTGTTTGGGGGGGTCAGGAGGCAGGAGGGGTCCGGATTTGCTGTCCGAGTGTGGTGGATGGTGCCGTTTCTTCTGAGGCTGTGTGTGTGAGATTGGCCTGAGGGTCTGTCCCGTCCTCTCTCTTCTCCCGTCTCTGCCGTCACCTCATCACCAGGCGCCACTGAGCGAGGGCTGCTGTGGGCCGGGGGCAAGAGCTCCCTCTGTGTCAGGTTTGAACAGAGAGACTTTAGGAGGAGTGTTAATTTAGTTGACTTAAACTAGGACTAAAATGTTTTTCGACTACCTTCTTTCCATGAGGAGGACTAGACCAAGACTAGCTAAAAAAAGATCTTTGATGAGTTTAGTTCTGACTTAAATGAGACAAAAGAGTAATTTAGTTTTAATTTGTCATTCAAAATTAACTGTTTTGAAGACAGTGAGGAGTCTACAAGAAGGTTTGGTTATTAGAAATAGAAGCAGGATAGATAATTCTTCTGTATTTAGTGTACCAAAGAGGCTTTGTGGACACTGAGGGTTGGTTCATAGACATCAGTCTGAATAAAGGTCAATTAAAGGCTATTTCACAGAAAAAATCCAGTTCTTACATAATTTTGAGTGTAAATGTGTATCTGTGTAGTATATATGGGTACATTTGAGGGTGCTGTAACACTCAGGATTATGGTCTAGTCAGCCGTTCCCACTAATTAGACAGCCTAAAGACTAATCAGATTAACCATGATTTAACCATGTCTAGGTTTCTGTGAGTGAGTCCGTGTATGTGTGTGCGGCTCGGCTGGAGTAGAGGCTTTTTTGTCTTTCATTTATGGGATTATGAGGAACTCCTCAACAGCCACAGCTGCTGAGGCACATGGTCCAGATTACAGCGAGGTGTGTATTTGACAGTATGCAGAGTTTGTGTTTCCTGACCTGAACGTCGGGCCAGTCAGATGTGTTGGTTCCGTTGGAGTGCGTGTGCACGCCGGTGTTGGTGTGCGTTTGGGGCTTGGTGCGGAGCCCCCACAGGTAGTGTCGGATGTAGAGCAGCTGTCGGTAGATGCTGTCCTCTATGCACTCACTGTCCAGGTCCACTCTGAAGCCGGCACTGGGAAGCACGATGGGAGGGTGGTTTTCGAAGCTCTCCAGGAGGTCCACTAAAGACACAAACTGATGTCAACTAAACTGTAAACACATACATGAGTAAAAACCTGATCTTTGATGGTTGTCTCTGCTTATCAGCTTCAATGCTCAAGGCTCCCAAAGGACTGCACAAACATCACAACATAAAAGTCAATCAAAACTAAATTAGCAAGTCTTTGACATAACAACGACAGGATAGGTGGTGTGTGATACCCTAGTTATGATCACCACATATTTTAACACCATTTACTCGGTTTTTTAATGCTTTTGTGCCAGTGATCGCTGAGCCTGGAGGAATTATATACAGGTAGGTTGCCCATTTGTCCAAGCCATTCTTGTGAATGTGATATTCCCTGAATGCTTAGGGGGATTTGAGTAGGAATGGTGACGTAGGGAGGAAAGTGTATGTATGTTTAACTTCATTTAATATTGTATGTACTATTTGTATGTAAACTATTTTATGTTCTGGACCCCAGGAAGAATAGCTGCGGCCATATGCCAATGCTAATGGGGATCCCAATAAACAATAAACAATAAACAATTTTCTTCAAACTTTGCACAAACATCCACAATGATTCAAGGATGAACCAATTGGATTATAGAGGTCAAAGGTCAAAGTCATTAGGCCTCATGGTCAGCTGTTGCTTATAGAATTTCTAGATGGGAGATAAAGTGGTTCTTTAAAGTCCACACACAGCTGTTAAAATACTACTTTTGTGGTGTAGAAAAGTAAGACCAAGCAATATTCAGGATGCAGGATATTATCGGCATGATATCGATGTCAGCAGATATTAGCTTTGAGAGTGAATTACTGGTATTAGCAGGTATGAAAATTTCTGTAGATATTTACAACCAATATTTTGGCTTTAGAGATCTGTCTTTATTAGTTCTAAATATTGGCCACATAAACAAATAAGTTAATGCAATTTAAGGCTGGACTAACAGGCCAACATAAGTTGTTTTTTATTTATTCGTCATTATTCCTTACACTTTAAAGTCTCTTTTTAATGACAAAAATGTATTAATTTCTTCATCCCCAAACTCTAAATTGTGTTTTAGGTAGTAAAGTTTTTGGTCTAACAACATTTAAATATCAGTATTAATACGGATATAATTATTTTGTAAATATCAGCATATTGAATATCAAAAATCCAATATTGTACATCCCTAAGAAAAATTATTTCATAGCTTTTTCATCTTTGATGTAACCTATAACATAAACAAGTCAATTGAAAAACAAACAAAATTTTCAGGAAGAAAAGAAACAAAAACCTGGTAGCATAAATACACACAAATTTGGAATATTGGATGTGCCAATACTGATATGCAGATATTTACAAAATTATTTTCTTCGATACTGATATTGATATTGATACTGATATTGATACTGATATATATATTTCTTTATTCACAGAAATGGAGTACAAGGTAAATTTAAAAACATAAAAGAAATAAGAATTCCGTGTGAAGGTGGGTTAGAAGAAATTTTTATATCTGCTGATACTGATAATTCACTTTTTAAGCTAGTATCTGCTGCTACTAATATCATACTAATAATATTGTGCATCCCTCAAAATATGTCTACTCTTCCTTTAAAAAATCTGTAAGAATATAAGGGAAATTCCTGTGCTCAATCCTCTTCAGGTCACCTCATAGAGTTTCAGCAGGATTCAGGTCTGACCTCTGGATGGGCCAAAACCTTTGTATTCTTCTGGTGAAGCCATTCTTTTGTAGATCTGAATGTTTGCTTTGGGTTATTGTCACGCTGTATGATGAAAAATTTCCCATCATCTTTAGCTTTCTAGCAGATACCTGAAGCTTTTAGTGCCAAAACTGACTGGTATTTGAAACTGTTCAGAATTCACACCTTCTTAAGTAAAACCCCAGTTCTAGCTGAACAAAGACAGGCCCAAGCCATGATGCAAGATATGAAAACTTTTGAAGTTAACTTTGGTAAACTTCATGTAGATCCTCTACAAAGATGCCTGGTAGCCTCTATAACCATTAGACTGATTATCTTAGCCTGGCTTAAAAATCCCCTCCTTGAGTTTGAGATATACAAGTCACGCTGTTTTAGTTACCATAAAAGGACAAAAAATAAAATAGCCAAAAGATGCCCTCTTGTTTTCTGTAATGTCCATTATCTGTTGAATTCTAATGATACCAGAATTTTAAATTTTATACAATACTAGTAAAAACAGAACAATAAGAATGTACGCGGCCTAAATTGCATAAATAAGTTGCCAACATTAGACAGGATCATCCCCACTTTTAACTCCTCTTTTATTTGTTTGCAGAAGGCTTCAGCATAACTTTTGCATCTTCATGGCTGTTTTCACACATGCACTCCTGAAAATTTCCTGACTTGCTTTTTCACACTTCTTCTTTACAGCAGGATCTTTTTCCTGTCAGACACAGGAAGAGTGGGGAAGAAAACACTAGGGGGTTAGCTGGAAAAACTCGGGATAAAATTCAGCTGTTTGCATTCAAACCTGCTGCTCAACCAGAAAAGTTCAGGACATTTTTGAGAGTTTTGTGCATGTGTGGATAGGGCTTCTATGAGAGAACAAAAGGGCTTGAGAGATGTCAGTACAACTGGAAATTTCAATGGACAACAATTTTTTCTCTCTTTTCTCCTTGTGACATCTTTTAATAAAAGTAGAACTGGGGATTTGTGTTTTTTTGATAACTGATATATTTCATTACAACTGATCATTAAAACAACAGAGATTGTATTACTCTGAAACACGTGTGTTACGGATAGGTTTGGGGTCTTTTCTCTTTCTCACTTTCTTTTCCCCTGAAACTATGAGCTGGTATTAAACAGAGATGCAGCAGTTGTGTGTAAATGTATTGTTGGGTAAAGCCTAGGGAATAAAGACTACAAATCCCAGCGACACAAGTCGGTGTTGGGAGACGTCACTTCTGGTCTGTGTGTTTGAAAACCGGTTGATTGTGAAATTGGGGACACCTGTACAGAGAGCAGCAGGGATTTGCAGCAGCTGCAGAGCTATGATAGAGATGCCATAAAGAACTATTTCACTCTTACATCTGATGGACCAACATGTGAAATTGTGTAGTTCGGCCTGCATTGTGCTCGCTTAGCTGCCTGAGTTTAGCCCGCACAGTTTTAAACCTGCACCACCGTTTCCACCATCTCTCCACCATAACACAACAAAACCTGAACGAAACCAACCAGATGGGGCTGGCAGCTTGTGAGAGCCAAAGACTGTGCTTGTCAGGTAACCGAGGAAGGACGCTGTGGGCGGGGTCCAGACTTCACACCAGGTACACACAGCTGCCATTTATTCGCCTCTGGTTTACTGCTCAGCTCATGGTTGTGTTTTCACGTTTGGATGCAGTGACCGCAACTCCATTAATTGGGGTTGTCTAAGTTGCATTCATAACACATGGTACTGAAAAGTATTTGAAAATATCAACATTCCTAATTCTCTGTGTATATGATCTAAATCTGTAAGTTTCAGGTTCCCACATCACACTTGAGTTGTACTATCTTAAATCACAATTACCCTAAAACTACAATCACTTATACATGGAGGCAATTCCAAAATTCTGCCCCATCACTCTGCACCGTGAAACTTCCTCATAACTATTGTTATTTATTCTATTTGCATGGGTTCCAAGGAAAGTATTTCAAGCTGATTCTATCTACAGTCCCTTGTTAGGTCATGAGTAAAACATGTGATAAATACAAACAAGGACAAAAGAAGAAAAGTGGAGAATTACAAGAAAAATGCATTTCCTCTTGTGAAGGGGCTTTACAGTAAATACTGTGCTTAAAAGCTAAACGTTCACTCTTACAACATGAGAGCTTTGTGTTGTAATAATCCCTCTAAACACAAACTCACTCACAGATTCCCACACTCACCCGTTCTGTAGATGTAGGCCTCGTCCTCACTGCTGGGCTGCCATACTGGGACAGGGCCTAACTCAGCTGTGAGCTGGTACTGAGTGAGAATCCTGTGCAGCTGGACCGGTTTCAGTGCGGGGTGCTCGCTGGACAGAGCTCGCCAACTCGACTGCATGGAGAGGAAACACACGGAGAAGGAAAAAAGATGGAAATGAGGAGAGGAGAAATAAATCAAATGTCTCAGGGGGACCTTTAAAATATGACTAAGAATCAAAAGAGGTGAGGTGATGTGTGGGTTGGCACAGGCCTCTCCTGGCTTAGATACCATAAATCAATAGCATATCAGAGTCAATGCTTCATAAACAACAGATCTGTCAGTTGTATTTAAGGTTGATTGCAGTGATTCAAAGCTTTCCTTTTCTACTTCCTCTGGAGTTTAAATCAAATACAATACCGTCAATTACGGTAAACGTGTTGTTTAAAGAAAAATCAAAGATGAAAGTTTGGAATTAAAGTGCTGACTCGTCTGACATGACATCATATAATATATGGACAAAAGTATTTGGCAGCCTGACCATTACACCAACAGGGACCGCAATGACATTATATTCAAATACATGTACTTTAATATAGAGTTGGTCCCCCTTATGCAACAATAACAGTCTCAACACTTCTTGAAAAAGATTCCACAAGAGTTCTGAGTGTTTCTATGGAAATTTGTGCCCATTCATTCAGTAGAGCATTTATGAGGTTAGAAGCTGATGCTGGAAAAGAAGGCCTGGCTCGCAACCTCTGTTCCAGTTCATCTCAAATGTGCTCGATGGGGTTGAGATAAGGGCTTTGTGGGCCAGTCAAGTTCTTCCACATCGAACTCATTAAACCATGGCTTTATAGTCCTTGCTTTGTGCTCTGGGGCACAGTCATGTTGGAATAGACAAGGGCATTCCCCAAACTGCTGCCACAAAGTTGGAATATATTTTGCCATGCCATCTTATCCTCTACCTTTATAAACCTTCCAGGTCTGGCTGCTGAAAGACATCCTCACAGTATGACACTGCCACCACCATGCTTCACATTGGAGATGGTATGTTTGTGGTGATCTCAGCTGCTGAAGCTTGTAACTCCTTCAGTCATCATAGGTGTCTTGGTGGCCCCTCTCACTAGTCTCCTTCTTGCATGCTCACTCAGACTGTGAGGACAGCCTGGTCTAGGCAGCTTTACACATGTGCCATATAGAGGTGAAAATCTTCAGGTACCTCACGATTCAATTTGATTACGATTCCTAGGGCTACGATTTGATTTTTAATCGATTATTGATTTTTTTTTTTTCTTTTCTGTTGTTCTCACTGTGTCCAGCATAATAAAAATATTGCATTTGTGTTTAAAAAGAGATAAATTAAATGTCGACTATCCTCTAATGGGAGATGGGTGTAAACTGGAAATTTACAACTGCACTGAACCAAAGGTAGCAGCATCCTTTCCTTGTAACATATCTGAAATGACAAACATAAAAATGTCCTTTTTCACAGATGAACAACTTGAAATCTAAACCTTGCTGTTATGGGTTGCATGTCAGAGTTCTAACTTTTCGTTCGGGCTGTTCCACAGTATTAAATATTTAAATAATTGATTATGGGACATCTATGAATTGATTAAGAATCTTCCACCTCCAAATCCCGATGCATCTCAGAATCAATTTTTTCTCTCACCTCTAGTGCCATTTCCTTCCATTTCTTGATGATGAATTCAACTGAACTCTTGATGGAGTTGCTTAGAGTGTTCTTTTGTTTCCATGGTGTAATGGTAGCCAGGAATACTGATCAACAAGTAACTGGGCCTTCCAGACACACGCGTCTTTATACTACAATCGCTTGAGCCACATTTACTGCTCTCAGGTGATCCCCATTTCACTAACTGTAAGACTACTAGCACCAATTGGCTGGACCTCAGTTGAATTAGGTCAGTTACTTTAAAGAGGGTGAATATTTATGCAACCACTTATTTTATATTCCATACTATAGGCACTGTAATACATATATAATACTCCAATGTGTTTTTATTTGATTTTGAAAACAGACTTTTGTGTTAATTTAGTCAGTAACAGAGGCAACTGTGGTAGGTTAATGAAAACTTGAACATATCTTAATCTCAAAGGCTTCTCTGTCAGTTTGTATGATACTGCATGAAATAATGGTACCTGTGTGAGCTGCTGAGGGGGCGTGGTCAGTATGGAAACTGTGCTGTTCAGCTTGGTGAAGAATTTATCAGCCAGATGTCCCAGACCTGACCTGCTTGCCCACTCCATGACCATCCGCAAACACGCCTGAATCTGCAGCACCTTGGAGCGCTGGAACCAGCCCCGAGTTGGACCTGCACACACACACAAACATCACAGAGAGAGCTTGGGTATTTCATCACAGACACTGCAGTGGATCTCTTCTCTTGGGTGTGTGTGTGCATTCCTGAGAGAAAGGCAGCCTGAAGGAGAGACTCAGTGTTTCTGTGCATGCGTTACAGGCATTAATTTTTAAATAAGTTGATATTGACGTCAATGAAACAATAGCACAGTCACCAGTCCTCTGCTCCTCGCAGAATACAAATCGACTGCTGCAGAGGGGCTCCGCTGACAGAGTTTGTGTTTTACTGCAAAACAAAATCACCCTCAGGTCCTCCCTCTGTGCCTCCATTCCTCTGTTTCACATCAAAGAAGGGAGAGAAGTTTTATGGCAGGTTAAACAGACGATAACTTAACATCCAGCTGGCATCCCATAGTTTGTCAGTCTGTCATCCCATTACCTCACTGCAGCTATAATTCCTATCTAAGCTTTCTGAAATACCCCCCAGTGTGAGCTCAGGCCTCTGTTAGGCTTTGGTGCAAACAATGACAAACAACTGGACTAGAGCTGGGCATCATATGAGATTTTTCAAAGCTAATAGACCCCAGGGCTTCTGCTTGGCTGCAGAGGCAAGAGGCTGTTAGTGGTACCAAAAATATTCTCATACAAAGAGAAGAAATGAACCAGATCCAGCTACCGTCTACTTTCTTTAGGAATTCATCGTCAGAGTATGAAATGAAACAGGATTTTGAATACAGTATGCATGCATGCTAATGCATAAGAGCCTTAAAGAGATATTTAAACTATACAACCAATCTCTGATCAACAGCTCCTCTTATGGTAGCTATTATTTAAAGAAGGAAGGGCTGCAACTTATGACTGTCTAAATTAATCTGCCAGTGTTGTTGCCTCTATTGTTAGTAGTATAGTTAGTATTATAATTTTAGGTTAACTATTATAGTCATTTTTTAGATTTTGTATGTTGTGTCCTTGTAAAACATTTCAAGGGTTATGTCCGATGTGTGAAATGTGTAATATAGATTAACTTGACTTTTATTTACTCACACATAGACAACACCAAAGACTATTGTCCCACCATTTTAAGACTTTCCATTTAATTTCCTTCTGCTTGTACAACAGACATCAACCAGTGCATCCCTTTGCAAAAGCTGATTTGAGATGCTAAATCTCTTAAAAAATGCCTTGTATACAGTCATTTCAGCATTTTCTGCAGCTTCCTAATTCAAGTTTTATCCTACACTTCTACAGCCTAGGATGTTTGCTGCCTCATGAAACACGCGGTTCACCTGCTGTGATTACAGACTGATGAGTGAAACATTTCATATTACGAGTGATCTTATCTGATCATGACTATACAAAGTACTGCTGATGAATACAATCAAAAGAGCAGAAACTAAACAAATTCAATGTAAGAACAAGGCAGGAAAGGATGGTCTACCACCAAAGTGAAGCATCATTCTGTGGGAAACGCTGCTTACATGATTACGTTTTTGATGAGTTTTTGATTGATTAAAGTTCAAATTAACTGCCTGACCCATCATTTTTAAATGATCAGAAATAAATGGAAATACTTAATTTAATGTAGCTTGCTAGGACCTCTTCAGTCATTTGCTCAGCTTCATCATGATGACGATGCTGATATGGTCAAAATCCAAAAATAAAAGTTTAACTGTTACATGGGAAATAGAAGAAAACTCACTTTTAAGAACCTCAAACGGTAACCTTTTTTTTTTTTTTTTTAACCAAAAACCTTCTCTGATGTGAACTCATGCTGGCAGGATGTATTTCTAGCATTTCTCAAATTATAAAACTTCAATCATTTATTCATGCAATAATTGAAAAGCAGCATTTTTACCTTAGTGTCTTGAAATGATTTGTACTATCTAACTTAGTACGTCTCATTTAGACAGTACAATTCATCTAAATAAGATATTTATCTGGACATGCAAGGTGAATTTGAATTAAAGATGGAAAAATGAAATATTTAGGACTTGAAATCAATCAAATAAAATTGCAAGATTGTAGTGTTTTCGGTGTGTTCTTATTTAACAAAAGACAAAGCATTTATACAGAAAATTTTGTAAAACAATCATCAGAACTATGCCTGGTTAAAGTGGTTAAAAGCTCGTTTATGATGGTGAAAAAAATCATGTAAGAGTTATCCCAATTTAGATATACCTTCATGCATGCTTACTTATAATGATAACGGCACAGCAGGCCTCTTTAGGTCAGAAGGGTAAATAATTGTTAAGTAAATACTGTTTTTAAAATGAATAAGGGGTAAGACATATATAATAAATATTAACTTAATCCTACTTCATCTTACATTTTTGTTTTATGGATGCAAGATGTTAACACATGATATCAGTTTCTGCAGATAGAAGCATAGAAAGTTCATTGTTGGTATCAGCTGATAAGATAATTTCTGCCAATAATTGTAAATGAATTTGTGGATGTTAGGCAGGACAAACAGTCCAACATAAGATGAAGTCTTTTGCTTTTTTCATCCTTAACTTAAAAGTGTGTTTTAAGTAGGACTGAACAATTAAAAAATTTTAATTGCATTTTTTTACCCCAATATTAAAATTTGGATTTCTAATGCGGTTATTTCCTAATAATAATAGTAATTATCATGCAAAAAAAAAAAATCATTCTATGTTATAACTAACACAATATTAGATTAAGCAAGGGCTGTTCAATTTAAAAAAATCTAATTTTGATGATCTTGAATCGTATTGCACACTGAAGATGAATTTCTGTATTGAAGGGAGGGTGATCAGTTTTATGTCATTATCAGATTTGATAAGAAATATGTACAAAAATGAAGAAAGTAAGATTTTTTGTTGACTTTTCTAAAAAAGGCACTTGAACGACTGCATGGTATGTAGTGCATAACACCTCTGCTGCAGAAAAAGTTTTCAATTTGTATTTTGACACATATTTAAGGTTAAAGGAATATTGCACCTTCGGCGATTTGAAACTTACGGCAGTCCATATTTCAGTTGTATCTAATTTCGATTAATTGCCCAGCCCTAGTTGATAGGACAAGGGCTGGGGAGTTTAAGGACTAAAGATTCAGATCTTAACTATATTTAAATATTGATATCAATACTGGTATTGGCTTAAATTCAGCATATCGGATATCAGCAAAAATGTAATTTTGTGCTCCCCTAATTTATTTTTGTTTTAAATGTTAGCTGATACTGTTGTTTAGGTTCACTTTATCATATGTATTGCTTTTCTTTTTCATTTTTTTAGTTTTGTAACCAATAATTATTGCAGTATTTTTTTTGTCTAACATGTCTGTAGGTACATTTTTTTGTACTTCTCACATGTTCAAAAGGAAATTTTTAAAAAAAAATTTCTGTTGATGTAAACTGCTTCCTGCTCATTCAACACTATATTTGCTTGATGTAATTTCATTGAAACAAGACATTTTCTAATTTAGTGCTACCATTAAAACTTACTAGCACTAAAAACGTTCCCTTGAGATTTTCTCTTCACAAGTTCAAGATGACAGGAAGCTTCAGCCAGACAATACACTTACAGCATTAGACACACACATATCCCTTTAAATATTCTACCATATGTTTTGGATGCACTCACACACACACACACACATACTCCTCTCTGTAATAGGCTTATGTCTGGGCATACAGTAATCTATGTGTGAGGCTTCACAAACAGACGAGACATCACTTAACCTCTTAGTTAAGGTGTCATAATGCTTCGCAGCAGCTGGTTTCCAAACACAAACTGAAGAAAGCCATGATTGTATACTGCTGAAGTGACAGTCAAAACAAAGAGAGCTCTATTATACTCCGTCTGAAAGGAAGACGACACAACATGCTCATACAAACACAGAATCTTACAAATCCATGACAAAGCAGAGTGTGTGCAGCGTGTTATTGAATTATCTGATCAGTTTTCTCCCTGAGTCGCTGTAATATCATGATGACAGTGTGTATTTGTGTGTGTATGGGATGCAGAGCACCCGGTGCAAACGTCAGCGTTACCTGCTCTAAACTCACTTCACTGTTACCATGGACACGATCGGCGGAGAAATATAAATGAGCGACAAAAAGGGGAGCGAGGGAGAGAAAGAGACGCCAGACAGACAGAGAGGCACGAAGGTGGAGAGGAGGTGGGGGACAGGGGAGCCTCTGCATGAAAATAAAGGTATTTCTCCTCCTCCTTCTGCCAGACATGTGATCTCTGCTGTCTCCACCAGCTAATGAAGACATATGGCGTGTGCGTGAGTGCATGTATGTGTGGCTGAGGATGCAAAATGAGGGTGTGGAGAAGGTGGAGGTTGTAAAAAAGTCAGACACACGGATGTAGCCAGCGGTAAATGACTATTTTCTGCATTTAGACAGAGTGATAAACTATTAGAAAGGTCACCTCAACAACTGAGTGACCTTCCAGCCTTTTCCCCTTCACTCTGGCCTTTCCCCCTTTTTTTTCCATCTCCCCTCCCCTCTGTCCAAGCCCACCTCCCACCTTCTTCACTCACCCCCTGATGACCAGATGGAAGGAAGGAAGGCAAGGAGGAGGAGGAGGAGGAGGAGGAGGAGGAGGGGGAGGCAGAATGCAGATAGGAGAAGGGCATTGAGGACAAATCTGGGTTAGTCACTGTCAAAATGCTGACAAGGACACAAGGACTCTCTCTCTCTTTCTCTCTGTCGCTCTTTCTCCCAGATACACTAACAACTGTACAAACCCTGAGGGAGGTTTAATGGGACAGATAGTGTGAGCGTGCGCTCGTCGTCCTACCTTTGTCCATCAGCTGGTTAAAAAGCGACACGTTGGAGAAGAAGAAGAGGTAAGCGAACATCTGAGCCTGGATCTCTGGGTGGACCAGGTAGCCCTGCAGAAGCTCCTGTGCATTCTGAAACACCTGCACACAAGCATCAGAGAATAATGTTGCTATGGAAAGGAAATAAAGAATATCAAAGTGTATTAAATTAAGGCTGTCAAAGCTTTTAATACTTCATTTTATTGCAAAATGTAGTGATTTAAAGTGATTTAAAATGGTGCAATCTCCATTATGTTCATGAGCATTAGTACCAAAGTTCTGAAAGAAAAATACTGATCTTTAGTCATATTTTTACCCTTAAAATGCTGCAAGCAAAAGGAAGAGAGCAGCAGTTTTTTCATTCACAATCTGGCTAAGACTGACATTTTTCAAAGTAGTTTTGGTGTCTCATAAAAATACAAAAGTCACTTTTATGTCTTTTATATTCACATTTATCTCTAAAAAGCAGAGCAGAGGATGTGACATTGCACAAATATATTGGTAACCTTACAGAACTGAAATATTGCCAATGTATTTCTGCACTTTAGACAGTGAGCACAAGTTTGACAGTATTTTTTATTATAAACAAAACGTCCTTTTGTTTGGATTTATTTTTGGGCTTTTTATGTCTTGCTTTTAAGAGATAGGACAGTGGATAGAGTCAGACAAGAGAACAGGGAGAGTTGGGAATGACGACAGGTCAAAAAGGAGCCACAGGTTCAATTTGAACCAAGCCTGCTTACTCGAAGGACATCAGAATTTGTACATCAGAAAGCAAACTAACTGCTTGGCTATTGGTATCCTGAGATTTCTCAGTTTGAGGTGCCTAGATTAGTTCATTCTCCTGGACCTATGTGCTTTATTATGAGCAAAGAACTACTTTGGTGGTTCTGGTAATCGAGGGGATTGTGGATAGGCCATGGGCAAAATCTGACACTATATCTGACACTGTCATATCTTTTATATCCCAATCTAAAAACAAATAATTATAATAATAATAATAATAATTACAAGCCAGTTAAACATAGTTTAAGTGTAGAGCATCAAGCTGATGTACTATTGGTACTTTCAAACTCTTGTCCCTAGCTGGGCCACTGTGAATACAGTCAACAAAATGTAGAACATTCACAAGCATAAAACAGCACAGTGCTTTAAAGTATAAAGACATAACAAATACAGTGTTTCCTCTTCACATTTGACTCATGGCATATTTTTTCTCTCCTGGGAATTTCTGTAATATTTCAATTTTAGACCTCAGGGACTCACAAAACTTGTTAAATTAATAAACAATAAACCTCACAACCATGCAACTAACCTTATACACTGGATGCTTTGCCTAAATCACTGCGGTACATTTGGGCATTCTACTGATAACAAAATGAAAGAAACCTTCTTTTTGTTAGGATTATTCTTTGTGCTGTTTGCCTTTATCGGATAAGACAGGAAGGGACATACAGGAAACATCAGGATAGAGCGTGGGGGAGGACCTACTATGATTGGAGATCAGAAAAGATAGATTGATTGAATATGAAGTTCACTGAGTTGCCCTGTGCTATTAGAATTAAGTTTAACTTCAATATTTCATGAGCTTGAAGACAACTTTATAATGAAGCTTATTATTAGTTCATGCAGGACTTGATAGTCATATGGACAGCTGTGATCAGCTGATGGTCAGCAATTATCGCCTCCCAGCTCCCACAGCCAATCACAGCTCTTTCTCTCAACACAATGGTCCATTTGAATATGATGTACTTCCAACTAATCCCTGTTTCATCAATGCTGCTGCTGGCAAATCTTAACCTCCTCCACCCCAGCCTCCTCCTTCATAGAATAAAACTTGTTGCACCCTCATATTCAGATTCATGCAACTATGGATTAATTGCTTTTGAGCTATTTTATTGTAGCCAATACACATTGACATTAACGTATCTATTTCAGGGTTTCTAGCAATGCACTCCCTGGAAAGTCAAAGCATGCTGCTTGACTAACCCAGGGAGCATCTTTTGAGCAGAACCTTCGCCTCCAAGTAAAACTGTAAATCCATTTTGCAATAAAATGGTTAGAGGTATGATGAGAGTGATCCTTACTGAAGGTATGAATTTGTTTACGAGCAAGTCCTTTTCTAATCAGTACTGAACAAAAGTGATAAAATTTTGCATCTTCATATATGCTGGGATTTTATTTTAATGGAAGATTTTTCTGTGGATTAACAACAAAAACAACAATTATTTTAAAAGTCTATTTTTCATTTTGTCCAAGACATGTCTAAAACCCAAAGGGATCTTCAAACAACAAAAAAGAAAAAAGAAAAATGAAATAGAAAACCAAAAGATATGTAAAACAATGGAATAAACACATTAATTAATTAATTATCATTGCAGCTTAATTATATACTGTACATATATTTAGATCTTCTTTCTCAAAAAGCACAGTACAAGACATGGGCCTACCTGCAGCACCCTGCGGATAGGTTCAGGAAACCCTACACCTCCCTTCCAGCACGGCTCAGAGCTGTCGACCGGGAATGGATTACAGTCCAACAACCCCGGTAACACCACATACAGAGCCTGGACACACACACCAAACACACAAACACTGAGAATGATGGAAGTGATCTGTAATTGCAAAATAACTTCTCATTTTTTTACAGTCTCATCTCATCTTGTCATTTATAGTGTGTCTGGGGGGGGGGGGGTTATGTGTGTGTAAAAGCTCAATCATGTCGTTGGCATGAGCAAGGGTCTGTTACTATTCATCCAGCCGTTATTAAAAACAAGATTAAAAAAGTCTCTCATTTAGAAGATGGCAGTGCTCTGCTGACGGATTACCTTGGTGATATAGTAGACACATTGCTGGAAAGTGTACATGATCACTTCTTCTAAGATGGTCATTGCCTCTTCATTGGCTGATATGGTCGCCGATAGCAACGACTCCTTTGACCCTAGACAGAGATAGAGGCATGCTTAAGAGATACATATAGAGAGTGAGGGAGCAATGCCGCTTCAGTATCTACTGTACATCACAGTGAGTAATGACTCTTCAGCCTGCTCTACCTTGTAGTGTTTCTATGCTGTGGGTGTACGCCGGTGCTCTCTGCTGTATGAAGTACAGGATCTCGATGGAGTTGGACATCCAGAAGAAGATAGTCTGCAGGTCTGGGATCAAGTCTGAGATACTGAGCAGAGATAAGGAGGCTGGGTCCTGACTGCGTTAACACACAAATGCACACAAACAGGCACAGACAGTGGGCAAGAAGAGTTAAATACAGTGAGTTAGACGCACTGACATTTACACTCATAGAGACGTCAGTTGCCTTCTTTCTGCTGAAAGCTGATACTTACTGCTGAGCTTGCTTCTGAGCCAGCTCCTTTGTCTTCTCCTGCAAAGCACACACACATACAGCAATTAAGAGCTCATTAAACTTTTAGGATGTGCGTAGGAAAACTTCACTTCACGCCACTATCACTAACCTGCAGAAAGAAACACCACTATACATTACATGACCTTACCCTCTCACACTGACACACATTTATAATTACTCCGTACCCTGCTGGACTCAATGTCTGCTCACTCTAATTATAAGATAAAAACAAGTCAGGGAGGAAAAACACTCTATGATAGAAACTCTATATATCTTGAGAGGGATAAAGCATAAATCTTAAGAGAAAAAAAGCACAGGAGCTAATTTCCTAGAGCAAATTTACCATGTTTATAGTCCATTCTAAAAGTATTAAAACCCCATTTTTCCTCTTTTTTCCACCTTTTTCAAGTTTGTTATGCTGTAGCCTGATACTACAATTGTTTAAATTCGTTTTTCTCTCATTAATCCACACTCAGTACCCCATAATAACAGTGAAAACAGAATCTAAGATATTTTTTCAACTTTATTCAAAAGAAAAAACTGTTTTTGTTTTTGTGGGGTTTTTTTTGCCATCCTTCTTTATAAATCCTTTCAGGCTTAGTCAGGTTAGATGGGTAACATCAGCTATTGTCAGATCTCTCCAGAGATGTTTGATAGGGTTCAAGTCAGGACTCTGGCTGGGCTACTCTATGATATTCACAGAGCTGTCCCTCCTGTGTTGTCTTGGCTATGTGCTTAGGGTCATTGCCATGTTTTCAAGTGAACCTTCAGCCCAGTCAGAGGTCCTGAACGCTGCAGGTTTTCTTTGAGGATATCTCCGTACTTTGCTCCATTCAGCTTTTGATCAGTCTCCTAGACCCTGTTGCTGAAAAAAACACCCCCACAGCATGATGCTGCCATCACCATGCTTCACTGTTGGGATGGTTTTGGGCAGGTGATGAGTGGAGCCTGGTTTCACCCAGACTTAACGTTTAGAACTGAGGCCAAACAGTTAGTCTTAGTTTCATCAGACCAGAGAATCTTGTTTCTCTCAGTCTTCCACTTGAGAATTATGGAGGCCACTGAGCTCTTAGGAACCTTCAGTGCAGCAGAATTTTTTGTAGCCTTCCTCAGTTCTGTGCTTTGCAACAAACCTGCCCCTGAGCTGTGCAAGCAGTTCCTTTGACCTCACGGCTTGTTTTTTGCTCTGATATGCATTGTCAGCTGTGAAGCCTTCTATAGAGAGGTATGTGCCTTTCCAAACAATGTCCAATCAATTAAAATTACCACAGGTGGACTCCAATCAAGTTGTAAAAACATAACAAAATTTTAAAAATTGAAGGGGGTCTGAATACTGTCTTAATTCCCCTATATAAAGCTTGGCAGGCAATTTGTTTTAGAGGGATTTGTTGGAATATAGAGATGATTTTCCCAATATCTGATATTTTTAAATTAATTTCACTGATGCCTTCTCTTTTTGCAAAAAACACATAGTTTCCCCAGAACTTTACAAAACGTCAGCAGGTATTAGTACTGGTTAATCAATCGAGTTTCAGTTGCAATTACATTATTAGCTTGACACGATCATGAAACAAGATAATTGATCTAATTTCCAACAGCACCATTAGCCTGTGGCACTCAGGGCAGTGTTGGAGCAATGCATTTCTACATTATTTTGTCTTGTTGCTCTGACTGGCCCTTCATGAATGTGAACGTGACTGTGACTGTGTGAATGTGTTCATTTAAAGTCCTGCCCTGCCCAAATACTTTGTATGGGAGCTTTCATAGATACATGTAAAACATTTCAATGTATTTGAGATAAGAAACAAGTCTATCTGGTGTGTCAGGTAACAGTTTTCCAGTACTTTACACAACAGCAGCAGGTATTAGTGCTGCTTAATTAGTTTCAATTGCAATTACTATATTAGCTTCACACGATCATGACAACAAGATAATGGAGATTAATCAGTTACTGTGCTGAATGCTGTCTTCTACTTTTTTCTCAATTATTTTCTTTTTAAATGTTACTTTTAGATATTTTTATTTTTCTCTTATTTACTTTAATTAATTTCTTTTTTCCCTGAATATTGAGGGGTTTGAGTATTTGCAAAATGCATGTGATGTTGAAAAATCATTACATATCAATCAAATTAACCGTGATGATATTGACATTATTAAGCAGCTACATTGGACGGTTCCCCCAGACAATCCTGGCAAAGTGCTGAATAATCACTGTACATTCATACATTTAGTCGATTTGTGAGGCCTTTATATTTGATGTAAATACTATTAATTCAATTTCTTTGTTAATTTCGGCTAACATTATATGTAACTTTTTTGGCTAATTTTCGCTGATACTGATGTTTGCCAATTACACCATGCTTCCCTAAAAAAAACATGAAATCTTAATTAAAAAAAAAAAAAGGAATTGGCTTTCCTGCATGTCTACCCACATTCCTGTGCAGAAATGTATTTTTAAAATTATCTAAACAGAAGAACAAAGTAGCACAAATATTTGATTAATATTCCATTAAATCAGTCAGCCAGGACATGATGAGTGATGGATTAGGCCTTAAGCATCAACCAGTGACAAGTAAGGTTAAGACAACTTCTAAGTTTTTCCTGGTTAAGCTGGCATGTACAGGGGGACCCCAAAGATCTGAGTGAAATAACTGGGGATAAATGTTAAACAGGGGTCTCTGTGCACCGGGCAGGTACTCAGGAGGTTGCAGTTGGTTTTAGGAACAAATTTGTTTAAGGTATATTTTTGGGCTTTTTGATGCCTTTGTTTAGAGAGGAGAACAGTGAATAGAGTCAGAAAACGGTTGAGAGAGTGGGGGTGAGACATGCAGGAAAGAAGCGGATTTGAACCCGGGCTGCCTGAGGAACAAATTAAACAATGGTAAAAAAATAACCTACACTAGAATGACTTTAATGTGACTTCACTGTTAGCAAAAATCCTGTTCCACCTGTTGCTTTTTCAGCATGATAAGGTAAAACATGTTGTTCACACACAATAAAGTCACATTAAGGTCATCTTCAGTAGTGAATTATTACTCTCCTTTGAAATACTAACAGCTTTGAATCGAAAAAGTTTACCAAGACTGAGAAAATTCAGAATGAGAAAAACATACAAGATCTGCAGGACACACCAGATCTATCCCAGGTATCGCTTGTGCCAGAGGACAACCATCTAAGCTGAGCCTTTGTCATGTGAATCCAATGTACAGCCTTAAACTGAATTAAAGCTAAACGGGCATATGAGGATGTTGTGTTAACCTTGTTTAGAGCTTCCTCCCACCGTACATCTGCTAATCAAGCCCAAGCTCCTTTTCCTATTTGTCCTTAATCGCTAAAGAATTTGATGTCCCAAATGATAATATTAAGTCAGACATGGCTGGAAACACACCAGATCCCTTAGGAAGAGATAGTACCTCAAAAGTAGAAGAACCTATTGGGAGTTAAGGGAAGGCAGAAAAAAATCTGTGAACCAAATCTGAAGCTAAAAACGTACCTAAAGAAGGGAGAGTGAGCTAAATTACACTTTACTCCAAAGTCAACAAATCAAAGTGCATTACTTGTTTCTTTTTTATTTTACTGTCATTTTTTGATCAGTTATTCAACTGTTGAAAAAGCACATATTTCATATTTTTTTTCTTAAATAAACATCAGAATAATTATTTGAGCATTAAAGTTGTTGAAACTTAACATTTGTCAAGTTAGTTCATGTTTCAGATGTATACATGGTTAAATACAATCTCAGTCCCTAATCTTTGGCTTTGGATGTTTCGAAGTGAAATCCTTATAATTCAGACAGAACAAAAACCCGTGTGCTCATGTGTAATAGAGTACAACACATGTGATATGCAACCCTGTTTAACTATTCACCTGACCTGACACGGCTGAACAGTTTCTCTCCACAGGGGGTAAACTTAAGTAGGGACCAAAGTACCTCAAGATAGACAGACGGACAGACAGACAGAGAGTGAAACAGGGACAGAAAGGTACGAGACTCTTAAATTCCTAATATAGTTGAGCAACAATAATAGTTTGGTTAGACAGTTTAACTGGACTATTGTTCTCCTCCCAGTATACATGTGCAGTGGGAGGATTTATTTATATACAGAAGCATGTTCACCTCTACTGTAGTAGTTGGTGACATGTCCTTTTTCAGCAAAAAAAACACAGAGTTCTGTCCTGTTCACATGGCTAACAAGTTCAAAAGCAACTGACCATCATCATTATTATTTATTTTATATTCAGTCAGATTTGGTTTAATGTTTTAATCATTTCTATTTAGTGTTATGTTTTGTCTTATCACTATTGCTGCTAGAAGGTCCTTTTCCCCATTACTATTCAGTTGTACCTTCAGTAAGAAACTCATATCGCTTGGTTTGTTGTTACTGTTCTGTAATTCTTGTTTGTGCTTATCTTTACTGTCACTAATGTCACTTTAACTTTTTGTCATGTTTTAGACTAATAAAATATCTCCTCAGCTCTTTATATTTTGTGCATACTCTATGCTTTACATTTGGTACAAATGCGATGAACACTATCCCTCTAGATCATTGGTTGGTGTGGTTTGTAAATGGCAAATTATCACTCAGTCACTCACTCCACAAGACTGGTAGTACATCACCGTTGTAATTCAAAGCATGCTTGTGACAAAATTAGGATTTTTTTTAAATGCCAAAAGGGCTCAGCTAGCCTCTTAGCTCAGCGCTAGACTCCTCTAGACTCCTGTCTCCCTTCATCTGGATAGACGACACTAGACGCTAGTAGGCCTGCCTGAGTAATTTGTGATACTGATCTCCGCCACGCCAGGTAAATCAGTTTAACTGTGGAAAAAAAAACAACTTTGTGTAAAGTGTATGGATCGTACTTAATGTATAAAGACATTTTTTAATGATAATTGCAGCGTAGAGGTTCATTTAGAGCAGAAAAGTACGAAGTGTCCACAGTTCCCGTTCGTTCCTAATAGCTGTCCCCCACTTCCTGACCCCCAACATGTCATCAGAACCACGTCACTGCAAAGAACCTTCACAAACATGATAACATTTATTTCAAAAGTCTAATTTTAGTCTGACTAAGACAATCTGGAGTTTTCTCACTGCATGTAAACATACTGACAAACAGGAGAAGATACAGAGTCAGATAAATAAAGTGAGATGGATGGTAACTGACCCATGCTATGGTCTGAATTCTTCGGACAATCTTGAGCAGCAGCTTTCCAAAATTCCCAGGTGGGAAGGCTGAGGCTGAGTGTTGAATGCACAGACACAGCAGGTAGGCAGGTGTTAGCTTATGGTCATCTCCTGTAAGGGAATTCATAGAGTTAGATCACGTTCCAAAAAATGCATATTTTCAATTCAGACCCCTCTAGAGGTATTTATCTGATCATGGTCATCCATAAATATGAACAACTTTCAGGAATATAACTAAAAAGATCTGCTTTTAGCTAAGAAACATTCAGCAAACAGCCAACAGTGAGGTTTGTAGTTTAACTAGACAAACAGAAAATGATGATTCTGCAGAGATGTTGCTTTTTTATACCCCCGTGTGTGTGCTCTTTATTACAGGAAAAACATGGATGAATAATACTGGTGGAAACAGAGCCGCTTCTCTCTGGAGTTATTCAGTGTAAAACGCCTTTTTCCTTCTTTCATTTTCCTGTTTGAGTCAATACAAAGAGCCAACTGAACAATCCCAAACCTCTGTGCAATGAATTGTAGCAATGTATTTGTCCATGTTTGCTGACAATCCTATTCTAACCTTTCTGTTTATACCACATTACCAGTATTAGCTGCAGCATTTACAATGTTTAAGTTCAATCTATCTCAGCCACATTCGGTTTATGTCACATTTCTAAGAGAAAAAGGCTAATCCTGCAAAATCTGGACAAATAATCCCAAACAATCTGCAATGATAGATGCGATTAGGAGTGGGGATACTACTGTGTTGACTGTGCGCTATTGGGTAATAACCTTTCACTGAAATGACATTAAACCACTGTAATTGTGTACATCTGAATGCATACCTCCTGGTTCTATGAGAGACACAATCCTGTTCAGCAGCTGGTCTTCATGGGCTTGGTCAAACTCCAGCTGTAGCCTTCTTTTCTGACCTCCTCCTCCTCCTCTTCCACCACCCCCTCCTCCCCCTTCCCCTCCTGGTAAACTCATTGGTCCTGCTGCTGCCGTCCCCCCACTGCGAGGTTTCACCAGGTGAGGTTTGAAGCTGCGTCTTATTGCTGGAACACTGGACACCTGCGCTGCCCTGTCCTTAAGCACAGAACCACACATCTTACAAGTCTGAGCCCCACCCTCTCCCTCCTCCATCCCCATGTCGTAGAGCTGCCCCAGGGAGCGGAGGCGTGCCAAAGTCTGAGCGGGCAGAGGCTTAGCGCCCGTTGGGTCCTTGTACAGGAAGATGTAATGCGCTCCAAAGGACAGGAGGTCACCATGTCGCAGCGTGGTGGAGCGCTCGCAGCGGGAGAAGTTCACCAGAACTGTGGCGTGGAGAACTGGCTCAACGGCAACACAGAACCGCTGGCTCTCCTCCTCCCCTTTGTTGTTGTTGGCATGACGGCGGGGTATCGGGACTCGGCGCAGGCGGCAGTGAAGGGGCAGGATGTCGGGAGAGAAGAGGCAGATGTTTGGACGAGCTGATGGAGTCTCCTGACCGACTGTGTGCTGATCTCTGTTCAGCAGGTACACCAAACAGTCCTGCAACACACAAAACACACCATAAACATCAATGATGAGATAAAACACAAAGCACTGCCAGACTTTAAAATGTCATTCATTAAGTGGCAAAAAATCAGACAGGTTCTTTAATGCTTCTTTTAGACTGAGTGCATGTTTGCTGCATGATGGCTGCAGTGCATCCATTCAAGCTTGTGCTGTTTGGGCTTATACCACAGAAATCCTAAACTGGGCTTTTACTTTGCAAAGTCCAAAACTGTCCTGTCCCCTCACATTCATAAGTGTTTAGTCAATAAATCTCCCTAACAGAGACTTAATTCATATTATAGCCTAACTAAGCAGGAAAAAATAAAAGCATTCTCTTCAAGTAAAGTGTACTTCGAAATGCCAAAAACGCAATGACGTTTTGGGCATACTGTGTTTATCTTCTTTGTGACATTTTCTACTGATGTAGACACAAAAAGCAACCGTGGAAATTTAGAGAATAACATCACTAGATGACACAGTTTTGGCTTTTAGGTATCATCAGGATCTTCAATGAAACGCATAACAAACATATTCCTCTGATCTGCTAAAACAAGAAAAATATGGCTCTCTATCAAATTCCAGTCTTTTTAACTCAGAGATGCATGCAGCTTGCAGGAAAAATAGGCAAGCCATCTATTCTCTGGTAACCTTGCAAAGCAGATGGATACGCCCGTTTCCGTGTTTCTCATTGGCAAATCCATCTTGCAAAGCTCCTGTCTGAACCATTTGGGCCCAGTTAGAAAAAGACAGGACCAATTAGCAATGAGGAGCAGTACTTTCGGGTGCAGGGGAGTCATGACGTAACCAAGCAGCAACAAGAGGCCAGTGCTGTTATGGCAGAAGACACTGGCGTGTATGCTCCTAAAGCACCAGTTTTATCGAAACTTTACAATATTTCTTTGTTAAAAGGAGAACAAAGAACAGCAGTGAGTTGTCTTCTTTTCAAAAACGACAAAAGTCGTGTACTGACATGTCTACAGTCGCCATGGTGAGCGTTATGTAGTTCTATATGGAGTTTATTCCTTGGTAGCTACGCACGTGCACCTCGGTAGCGGTGACGACATCACATGTTTTGTTGATCTGATTGGCCCGTAAAGATGTGACAGACAGAACATTCATCCAATCACTGCAAGTTTTTTTCAAAGGCTCTGCCATTTCCCAAACGCTGTATATCGAAGGTTAATTCATGTCAAGTTAATTCTCTGGATCATTGGTTCCCAACCTGGAGTCCAGAACCCCTCAAGGGGGGCGCCAAAGATCTTAGGGGGTAGGCGTGAGGTGTTGTCTGCTCTGAGGCTGCCAAAATTAGATTTTCAAATATTCACTACAACTAAGGCTGGGTATTGTTAAGAACCTCACAATTCGATTCGATTTCGATTCATTAGGTTGCGCTTTTATTCAATATCGATTCGATTCAATATTGATTTAAATGCTTCAATGTCGATTCAGTAAGAAGTAGAAATACACAAATGACCTGTTGACAATTTTTCACAATTATTTTCATGCCCATGTGAACATATGTGGTAAGTCACCTCACATTTTTGAGCAATAAAACATCTGAAAATAAAAATTGCACAATAATAACTTAATTGTGCATATGGAGTACAAAAGTAAAAAACATGACAGTTCAGCATAAACACTGAAAAAGTGCACGTAAACTTAAATAATATTTCTTTCCTCTTGGGAATTGTGATAACCCTCACATGCTAATCCCATGCACAGCAACCCTCACTGGCCAGGAGATGAATCGATCGAGAGGATTTTTTTTGGGGGGGGGGGGGGGGGGGTTGCAATGAATTGATTAATCGATATTTTTTCAACCACCCCTAACTACAACCATGATAAAGCAGTTATTAAGTCGTTCATACAATGGTCTTTTGATAAGAAAAGCATGCATAGGCATTTTTTAGGCTTTTATCAGTGGAACAATTATAATCTGTGATTTTTTGGTGGCAGTGTGTCACTTTTTCTTCTCTCTTGGGTCCGGGGGGGCTCTGCTTTCCTTAGGTACATGTAGAGGGGGCTCCAAGGACAAACTGTTGGGAAACACTGCTCGAGATTCTTTCCTCATGAGATAGGTGAAGCACGAGCCTGTGACATTGCACTCATGCAGGCAGTCTGAAAGCTCTGGCTTGTTTAAATTTGCACTGAAATGAAAAACAAGCCACAGCACAACTTTTAACCAGTCTTAGTCTTGTTTTCCTCTTAAAAAAAAGTAGTTAACAAACATTTTTAGTCACTGGTGTGCAGTCATGCCACCAAAACATTAAATATGCCAGAAATCTATCTGATCAGTCGGGGGCAGCTGATCATGCTGTGGTTGTCCTTCGTGTCCACCGAGAGACTGCACAACAAACAATGCACAATCAGTCTGAATCAGTGCTGAAAGGCGGCCTGACTTCAAAGTGATTCGATTGACTCAAAAATGGGCGTCTGAATCAGCAAAACGCGGCAGTGTATGTCTGACTTAAACAAGAGGAAACATTTGGAGCACATGGTCATCCAGCTATTTTTACCTAGTACAAATGAATTGCTCATCGGCTGAAGTTCAGATTCTCTTTTGTTTTGGCATATGCAAACTGTTTTGCTTTTTAATATTCTGACATTCATGTCTTTATGTTAGAACAAAGCCTCTTAAACTTTTCGGCCCATCAGGGACCCCCACTTTAACCCAAGCGTGGATGAAGCATAGTTGAACACAGCCATGCACATTCAATAATAATCATGTGCAGACTTATAATTTTAGGATTTTTTAAGCATGACTTTGGTTTCTGCATAAATCTCACCAAATGGCTGTGTTTTAATCTTACATTTAACTAATTTCATGCATTTATTTTATTATTAATAATAATAATAATAATAATAAAAAATTGGTAAATTATGCAATTTGTAATTATTCCAAAATATTTGTTTTTGGAAGGCATCTGCAACTCTCCCCCAAGGGGGTTCTCACTGAGAACCTCTGTGGAGACAGTGGATATAGTGTGGGAATTTGGGGAAGAGCAAATGGGAAATGACTTCAGCTACATGTAGAAGTCAAACTCAGGCTGCCTGCTTTGAGAACTAAAGCCTCTGTACATAGGTTATGCAGCATAAGCACAGGGCTATCTGGTGCCCACCTCCAATCTACTTATGAAATAGTTTAAGAAGACCAGCTCCACCATACCCAATTCCTGCTGCAGTAGAGTCCAAGCCAAAGAAGCAGTGTGCCTAAACCATTTCCAGATATAGTTTAGGGACAGAAAGCAAGAATAAGTCGAGTGAATGGCAGACTGCAGCTCCCTTCTACAGCTCCCAGCTAATAATTCCAGTGATTTAATGCACAACCTTTCAATGTGGGTCAGCCAACTTGCACATACTGGGTGAAAGGATGAGTTAGTGCTCTAAGTTTCCACATCTTGTCCTCAAATCTTAAAACAAAAAAAAAAAAAAAAATTTTGAAAAGAGCACTCCACATTTGGGAGCTGGGACCATCTGAGAAGCACATTAATGCAGCATCACTTCTTCGCTCTCCTTACCTGCCGATTGTATCCTTGTAGCAGCAGGAGATGCGGAGACTGGTAGAGTGAGTGCCTCACCCCTCCCCCTCCCTGACCCCCCTCTTCTTTCCTCCTGCCGCTGGAGGCCGCCTCACGTTCTCGAGCCCTTAAAGGTCCTGGCAGGGTGGAGTAATACCGCTTTGGTTCGTCTCCCACTCCCAGCTGCATATGCACAGACACAAGCATTCAGGATTTATACGGGATGATAAAGGTCTGTGAATAATACCAATCTATTATCCTGAAAAGGTTTCAGTGTGAGGTCCCACCTGGTTGAGGCTGGTCTCACTGAGGCTGCGGCAAAAGGATGAGTTGCTG